>NC_085139.1:90156990-90463590 GCF_024139115.2 Armigeres subalbatus
CTTAACTCCAGGGATTTCGTGTACGGCCAAGAGCATATACTGTGAACACATTCTCACATTTGCATCACTAGAGCAAGTCGAATGAAAATAAAATCTTTGGAATACCCTACCGCAACATTCATGTTTGCCAAAAATATTACGCCTCAAAATACATCAGATCTTAAATGGAACAATATACTCAAATATAACTGCTCACTAGCACCGCCTTTTGGAAGAAGTACTCATTATACTGAGCACCGCTTTGTAGTCCTGGACATCATGAACAACTTTGCCAAATTCAGCTTGAGTGTAGGTACAAATGATCTCAAGCTAGAGCCATATTTCAAATATATGAGTATATTACAAGCACACTAGCGCCCCCTATTTGTAAAATTACTAATTACTTTTCCCATTACAGGGCACTCGAATCCCATTAGACGATCGTTACTAAAGACATCATCTTTACAAATTCCAAATTTGTTCGATAAAAATCTTTACAATATACAATATTCCATATATCGGAGTATCTTGAGTAGTCTAAAATAATGGGTTCATACTCTCAAATTCTAAACTAATCAATGCCTCATATCAAGCCACATGCCTTCCTGCATATTATTTTTAAAAAGGTGCAGTTCAAAATGGGTAAGATTTTCAGATATAAGCAAAATAAGCATGAAAAATCACTGTTTTCGTACACTTTTTACGAAAACCCCTCCCTAGAGGAACCAGCCCACCTATGGTCAATCTTCTACGTTCTAAAAGATGCTTAAATTATCTTTTGAAACAGCCCCAATCCGGAATTGACCAAACAACCAAAAAGTTATAACAATTTCTATTTGGGGTCAACATGACCCCAGAGCACAGACAACGTAAGTTTTTGTGAACACAGAAAGAAAGTTAAGAAGGTATTTCAATATAAGTAGCCAATTCTTCATTTTTACCTGTAGATCCCATTGACTACCTTGAATTTCTTCGAGATTCCGTTTGATTTAGGATTAACGAGATAGCATACACACTTAACTCATTTCACCGTATTCGGTAAATTTTACCGAAATCTCAACAGCAGAACTGTTCGGTAATTTATTTTACAGATTTTTGTAATTTTTTCCATTGCTCAACTGTCAAAATCACCGAAAATCAGTTAAATTATTTACCGAACAGTTCTGTTGTTGAGATTTCAGTAAATTACCGAATTCAACGATTTATTTTAAGTGTGAGGAAATATTTTAGATTAACACTACTTATGGATATAATATTATATGAATTTGGTTTAAGGGATTATTAGAATTCCGACTGAAACTGTGATGATCATTTTCTGCTTAGAACTGGATAGATGACTTCCACTTTCCTTTGTCATATACTAGCGGTTCCCAACGTGGGGTACATGTACCCCTTTCGGGAGATTTGATAAGCCCTTTTCAAGTGTCTCGGAAACTTTCTTTTGAGGGCTCGAAATTCTTCCTTCGAGAAGCTTGGAAGCCAATTCTCAGAAGGATCTGCACCGTCATTTCAAGAGGCTCGAAAGACCCTTTTTATGAGGATCCAAAACCTCCTTTCAAAAATCTCGGAAACCTCCTTTCGAGGGTATCGGGATTATTTCAGCCAGAAGCCGCTTTCCAAAAAGTCGGAAGCCTACTTTCCAAGAGAATCCCTGGAAGAGATTCGGAAGCCCTCTTTAACCCTTATGTGAGTGACGGGATACCTGGGTACCCATTCTGATATTGAAAGTTAAATAACTTGTTGTAGATAAGTCCAAATACTATGAAACTTTTGACATCTCGTAGAATGTTGAGACGAATGTTTGAGGTCCAGGTTACGATTAGAGCGCTTATTGGGGGTCGAAACAGGAGCGGGCCATTTGGCATAAAGTCATTTGACATAACGCCATTTGGCATAGGGTCAATTGGCATAAAGGCCATTTCGCATAACGGTCATTTGGAATAACGGACATTTGGCACAGTGGCGTAGCCAAAAAATTAGTCTAGGGGGGTTCTTGAACATTTTTTTAATTCGAGAAGGTTCGAAAAAAATTTTGTCTCTAGGGTTTATGTCCAAAACCACTCCCGTGGCTACGCCACTGATTTGGCATAATTGTAACCAACGTCAAAAGTAAGGGTCTTTTGGCATAACGGACATTTGGCATAATTTTTCTTTGCGTTCGCTAAATGGTGACTAAGTGGTGTGGGAAACACCCCGGAATAGTAAGTATATACGTTAATAACAATATTAAAAAGACATTGTCCTCTCGTGGGAAGAATGCATTTGCAATGCTATGCAAAAGTAGGCGCATGCCCGGACTAGAACAGTGGAGGAAGGCGTGTTGCCGGATTATGGCAATGAAGGATGAGATCCCTTCTTTAAAAGTAGGTGCTTGCCCGGATTAAGGTCATGGTGGATCCGATCCATTCTTTAAAGGTATGCGCTTGCATGGATTATGGCAATGGATGATGTGATCCCTTCTTTAAAATTAGGCGCTTGTCCGGATTATGACAATGGTGGATGTGATTCCTTCTTTAAAAGAAGGCGCTTGCCCGGATTGAGGCAATGGTGGAAGTGATCCCTTCTTTAAAAGTAGGCGCATGCCCGGATTAAGGCCATGGTGGATGCGATCCCTTCTTTAAAAGAAGGCGCTTGCCCGGATTGAGGCAATGGTGGATGTGATCCCTTCTTTAAAAGTAGGCACTTGCCTGGATTATGACAATGGTGGATGTGATTCCTTCTTTAAAAGAAGGCGCTTGCCCGGATTGAGGCAATGGTGGATGTGATTCCTTCTTTAAAAGCAGGTGCTTGCCCGGATTGAGGCAATGGTGGATGTGATCCCTTCTTTAAAAATAAGCGCTTGACCGGATTATGACAATGGAGGATGTGATTTGTTCTTTAAAAATAGGCGCTTGTCCGGATCGAAGCAATGGTGGATGTGATCCCTTCTTTAAAAGTAGACCATGTCCAGATTATGGCAATGGTAGATGTGACTCCTTCTTTATAAGTAGGCGCTTGTCGGGAATAAATCAATGGTAGATGTGATCTCTTCCCCGAAAAATTCAGATTGATTTGGTTGCAATAACTCATGTGACTTGATTGGTTTTAGTAACTCGTCTACGACAAGTGTGTTGCTTGAGTTTTTAAAGTTAGGCGCTTACCCGGATTAAGGCAATGGTGGATTTGATCTGGTCTTACGGCGCATGCTCGGATTGAAGCAATGGTGGGCGAATCCCTACTTTAAAAGTAGGCATGTGGCCGGAATAAGTCATTGATGGATGTGATCCCTCTCTCGGAAGTAATTCTGCCGTTTTGTTATTTCGTTCTTCCGGAAAATGTCTACCATCAATCTAAATTTATCAGAAAACAGCCTCGACCTACTTTATCTACGCTAAACATTACATGAAATATCCCTTTCGCTTTCACAGCTCGAAATTATGCCAAATGTCCGTTATGCCAAATGACCCACTCTTTTCTTGCAGTTCAAAATTATGCCAAACGTCCGTTAGACCGAATGTCAATTATGCCAAATGGCCTTTATGCTAAATGACCGTATGTCAAATGGCGTTATGCCAAATGACTTTATGCCAAATGACCCAGACCCGGTCGAAAACTATTTATACCTCTTAAACGGGTGACGGGGTGCCCAACCATATAACAGAGGGCCTGTATATTTATATGAGTGTTTGATTATATGAATCTTTGCGTATGTCACTGGGACAAAGGCTGCTCAAGTGCATGTATATATTTTTGGAGGTGTGTGTGTTTTAGAGGCCACCGGGTGGCCACCTGGAATATCCGGAACATCCGTAAAAATAATCAGTTCGTAAATTCCATCGTAGAGCGACCGGATTTTTTAGAATTAGTTTTTGCCCAACCCTGAGTATGGAATTGATGCTTCGAGCTACATACGGACCTTTGTGTCCACTGAGTGGTCCTCTCGAAAATCCGGATCATCCGTAAAATGGTCAATTCGTAAATTTCATCGTAGAGCGACAGGTTTTATTTTAATCCATTTGTTGCCAAACCGTGAGCATGAATTCAATTCTTTGACCCAAAAATGGACCGTTGTGCCTTTGGGAGGTCCCCTTAAAAATGGTCAATTCGCAAACTGAAGCGACGTCATTTTTATGAAACAAATTTTTGCCGAACCATGTGGGTCAAAGCATCAATTCCATACTTCGGGTTCGGCACAAAATGGTTATTAAAAAAATCCTACCGCTTCAGAAATGGAATATTTGAATTGATCATTTTTACGAATGTTCCGGATCATCCAAGGGACCACCCAGTGGACACAATGGTCCGTATGTGGGTCAAAACGTCAATTCCATACTCAGGATTCTCGTCGCTTATCGATGGAATTTACGAATTGATAATTTTTACGGATGTTCTGGATCTTCCAGCGGACCACCCAGTGGACACAATGGTCTGTATGTGGTTCACAGCATCAATTCCACACTCAGGATTCGCCAAAAATTCCAGGGGACCACCCAGTGGATAGAATGGTCCGTATGTGGGTCAAAGCATCGATTCCATGCTCAAGATTTGGCAGAAAATGGTTCTAAAAAAATCCCGTCACCTAACAATGAAATATTCGAATTTACCATTTTCACGAATGTTCCGGATCTTCCAGGGGACCACCCAGTGGACACAATGGTCCTTATGAGGGTCATAGCATCGTTTCCGTGCTCAGGGTTCAACCGAAAATGGTTCTAAAAAAATTCCGTCACCTTACGATGGAATATTCGAATTGACCATTTTTACGGATGTTCCGGATCATCCAGAAGACCACCCATTGGACAGAATGGTCCGTATGCGGGTCAAAGCATCGATTTCATGCTCAGGATGCGTCAGAAAATGGTTCTAAAAAAATCCCGTCGCTTTACGATGGAATTTACGAATTGACCATTTTTACGGGTGTTCCGGATCTTCCAAGGGACCACCCAGTGGCCTCTGAATTCACACAATTCTCTGAAACCACACTCACGCACATGCGATACAGCGATACACACCAATATACACACATACAAACACCCACAGACACATAAATGCCCATTGTAAGGCGGATGGGTAACCGGGTACCCCGTCACCCGTTTACGGTGGGAAAAATCGTCACTCACATAAGGGTTAAAAAGCTATCATTCAAGAGGCTCAGATGCCCATTTTAACCTTTTTATAAGGCAGTGGCAACTATATTGCCACCGACAAATTATATGTTTTTCTATTTATTAAGAAGAGCTCTACTTATTATTTTCCATGTAGTGACTATATTTACCATCAAGTAACCAACTAGATGAATTTGAGCCACAAAATTTGAAATGTAAATTTGAGACCGGTGTTTTTACGAACAAATCGTAAGTTTCGAGTGGAAGAAGGATTTTCAGTTATAATTCGTTAAAAAAACGACAAAGATATATTTTTTCCCGTTGGTATTAATTATTTTAAATCTCCTGTGTTAAATTATTACGTGATTAGCGTGAAAAAAACTTTGCCTTTCTGTATATTTGGTTTTTTGATTTTTGACGAAATTGTGTTTTTTTCCCAAGGGTCCCCCCTTGGGAACAAAAGCGCAATTTTTTTTTCACTTATAATGCGTTTTCCGACAAGAACTCTTCACCAAAAAATGTAACGTGCCTTGATTTGACTGGTTTTACGTAAAACCTAATTTTTAAAAATCTTTTATTTATTTTTGTTGTTGCCTGTTTTCCCGCTTGCCGGGCAGTGGCAACTATATTGCCACCAATGTTGTCCCGCTTGACGGGCAGTGGCAACTATATTGCCACCAATTTTTCAATGTTTCTGAACTGTTTAATGTATAACAAACATACATTTGAGTTTAATACCATGTCAACTTTGTGTCCTATTGTTGTTTTTGTTCATTTATTGCTTAGATTCGTCTGCCTTATAAAGGGTTAAGAGGGTCATAAGCCCCTTTTTCAAGCGGGTTGGAAGCCCTCTTTCAAAAGGCTCAGCATCGTTATTTTCAGATATTCAAAGCCTTCTTTCAAGAGGCTCGAAAGACCCCTTTTATTAGGCTCGGAAACTTCCTTTCGAGGGGCTCGGAATTCTTCTTTCAGCCAGCCCCCTTTCAAGTGGTTCGGAAGCCTCTTTCAAAAGAGTCAGAAGCCCCCTTTCAATTGGCTCGGAAACTTCCTTTGGATGGGCTCGGAATTCTTCCTTCAAGAAACTTGGAAGCTTACTTTCAAAAGGCTCAGAAACGTCATTTCAAGATGCCCAAAGCCTCATTTCACGAGGCTCGAAAGACCCCTTTTAAAAGGCTCAAAAACCTCCGTCCGAGTGGCGTAGAATTCTTTTTGCCAACCCCCACGGGTGGCTCCAAAGCATCTTTTCAAAAGGGTGGAATCCTCCTTTCTAGAGCTCGGAAACTTCTTGTTTTTTTTTTTTTTTTCCTTTATTAAAAAAAAAAAACTTCCTTACGAGTGGCTCGGAATGTTCCATTCAAGAAGCTTGGAAGTCTACTTTCAAAAGGTTCAGAAACGTAATTTCAAGATGCTCAAAAATCTCTTTTCAATTGGTTCGGAAGCACTCCTTCAATATAATCTTATGAACTACGTTTATTAAAATAGGGGGAAAGGTTGCGAACCGCTGTCCTATACCATAGCATTGATACCTAACAGCTATCGGTCACTCTGTTTATATCTGGTCATCCGCTAGCCTTTATAACTAGCCAACGGCACAGGGGTTTTCATCGTGCCAATACAATTTAAGCGCTCAAATAAAAGTTTAACACTTTGCGTTGCTTAACTTAAATGTTCACATTATTTACATTTTTATATGAATAAAATTGAAAATAAAATGTAAAGCATTTTGGTAAGCCAAAAACTTCTGTACTACTTCCGTATCTCATAGAATGTTTCTATTTCACACAAAAGACGTCTAGACATCCCAAATATTTAATCAATGTTGTTCTAGTTTTTGTGCAGCTTACCATTTATTTACTCGAAGTTCACATCAAGTTCTTTGTATTAAAAACCTTGAATATTTTCAAGAATGGTAATGATTGGATGGTTCCATCCCCTAGACCGTGACTAATTTTCGCCCTTAAAGATAACTTTTCTCATATAATAATCTAACAAAATACAAATCATGAATCTCATTTGCCTGTCTGGCGTTCTTCCGTTATTTTCTTTTTCGTAACACTGCGCGCACGAGGCGGAGGGCCTTGAGTCGGTACGTTAAACCACAGGCTGGAGCTCGCGTAATAAACGAACCGAGCTCGCTACAATTCAGGGATAAGGCCTCCTCAATTATTCACTAATCTCCACGGTCGGTCGTCGGTGTAAGGCGATCCACCACCTCCGCACATCACTCTGCAACCTCAGCCTCTAGGGAAGCATTTGTTGATGCAGAGGATACGGGCGCGAGGAGGGAGCGGTCGAGTCATAATTTTCAATTCCCATCGTCTGTATCTCCCCCCACAGTATTGCTGGCATGGAGCCCTCTGTTTAGGTTTTAGAAGAAGACTTTGAGGAACGTTGGAATAGAACGATGGGGCCGCAGCCTTATTGTTGTCGTTGGCGAAACATGACAGAACAAAGAACACTAAACTACCGATATTAAACAGAATCACAAACGTTTTGTGCTGGTGGTAGACAAAACGGTGCGGTTTGGCTCCATTTCTTTGCATTTATTTCGCTGGACTTTTGCATGTCGTCCCGGGTGGCGTACGTTTGGATCAATATTCGCAGTCCGCATTCGTCATGATTTTCCTCAAACGTGGAAATCTATCCGGGGGCACGAGACAACTTTGAAACACCAGACAATCGCGGTCTAAAACAGTCACGTGAAACAAAACGATCTCATCTATTATTGAAATGATATCATGAGAACCCAAGGGACACGAAGAGACCATCCGCTGTGTCGATACCGTTTGTGTGGTGCGGTAAAGTGGGGAGGTTGATTCTGCGGTTTGGCCTCCTTTTGTCGAGGTTGAACTGTGTCATGCCACCAGCGAAACGACGACTCCGACAACTGATGGCCGTTTGTGGTTTATGCGGTCTGTCTATCACCGAGCAATCTATTCCTCAGCTGCGAGTGCTTCCATTAGCTTCCATTCGGAGAGAACCGAAATTGAAATTCTAATTATCGATTATTGATTCCGGTAAACCAAACGTCACTTGAAATGGATTGTTTTGCTGCGGCGACTTATAGCACACGTGCGGTAAACAAAATATCTGCACTGCCTTCTGTATGCACAAGGTCATTAATCAAAATGGGATTGAGTTATCTATGTCGGGATCTCTGGGCTCGGAGCAGCGTGACAGCAGAACGATGGTATGATATCACAGCGGCAGACTGACAAAGTCAGCAAACGATGAGATGAGATTGTCAATCATTATTTGCAATGGCTAAAGCGTTGCGCTCTATTATGACAGATGAGGTAAAAACAACCCAAGGAGAGTAATTGCCTCTGGAAATGCGAAAAACAATCAACAGAGATGGCTAGCAAAATATCCTCGTTGGTCGGTATTGTTATGCGGCCGAAATATTTGCAAATATATCAAAGAATTTTTTTTTAATTTCTTTATTTATTATTCATCTGACATAGAAATGATTCCTTCCCTGGAACCTTCCATACCTCAGCGATAAATGGCGGTAGCGTTGCATCCAATCGACTCGGCATGTCCCAGAGTTTTATCAAGGATCCGTGGGGTCTTTGCTTGCCGTTTCTTGGAAATTTAACCGAATAACCATTCTTCTTTACCAATAGTTCATTATCCAATTTGGCCCCAATCATCCAATCATCGTCAGATATCTGTCCAAATTGACCACCTTTCCAAAGGTACACGAGAAATTCACTTAAACAGAACATAATATCCTCGTTCTTTCCATTGACGTACACGTCTAACGAAATCAAATTCATAACCGTCAACGCAGGCAACCCAAGCCCTTGCAAGTATTTCTATTGAAAGGTTGGATGCCATTTTCCACAGAATCCCTTAACGAACCATTTCGACCAGGAACGCCGATTTCCTTCACCTCCCACACCAGATTCCAGGAAGACATTTTTCATTTCTCGAATTGATTTTCACGATTTACCTTTTCCCCTGGACCTTCACGGCCTTGCACTGAGGCAACAAAAAATAATCCGAACCATCCTTCGTCATTAAATCACACAGAGAACCTGCTGCTCAACGGCCATGGCGACGAGAACCGACGACGACCGACGACGGTGGCTCTCTACCCAGACTATATCGTATCACCATTTCAGCAATATCCATCTGTCTCTCCCCAAGTCACGCTCAAATTGCCATGGAGAAAGAGTCAACAAATTCTTTCCATGAAAAGTTTTCCACTCCAGCGCCCTCGATCCACCCAAGACCAAGAAAGAGCACAAATCACTGCGACCACGCTACCGACGAACCGCAAGCAGCTACTGCTGTTCTGCTGTTGGCCGCTTCCGCCAGTGTTCCAAAGCGCAGAAAAAAAAGCTTTCAATGCACCCACCCCTGCACACCGGCCACCGCATCAACAATCATCCGTCATAACGAGGAGCGCTCCAGTGGAAAAGCAACCGGATCCTGACGGCGAATGATCCCCGTCCAGTTTATTATGTCCACATCCATTACCTTCTGCCATCGACGTTTCCCACCCCCCCTGACCAGCCCTTGTATGTTGACAAAGCCGAGCTTCTACCGTGCCAGGGCTAGAAGAGGATGCAACAGAAATCCATCATTATATGTCCACACCACCCCATGCAGGGCCCCTTCTGATCCACCCCTTTCAGCTTCGGTGATCGCCCGTAAGCCACTGTTCGCAACGTGCCAGTTCGGTTTCCATATCAAAAACTCCGGAACGTGATTTGAAATTTTTATAACGTATCTACCTATAGGTGCGGGCACCATTCATGCGAACGTCGTTGGCTCATGGCCTCTTCCGAAAGTATACTTTTGAAGCTTCACATCGATTATATGGGTGGGAGGGAAAACCGAAAGAGCAAAATGGGAAAAAATGGAACTTTTATCCCACCTTTGGCACCAGCTGTCACACCGGAAGCATTGGCAAGTATATTTTGATCTGCTATTCATTTCTCGTTTGATGCTTTTTCTTAGTAAACATTCTGTTTCGATTTGGGTATAGAGAGTTATAAATGGTGAGCTTGTAATAATTGATGGAAGTTTGATGCTTGAATTTCCAAGGCAATATAAAATTGCAATTTGGGTTCTTATGTCATGAAGTTCTGCCCATATCTGGTAACAGTTATGTCTTTTTGCAAGTTTTCAAAATCCAGGATTAGTGATAAAAAGAAAGGCCCGCTAAATTGAAGGGATTTATTTCAATTTCTTGACATCTCCATTCCAGCTCCTCAAGAACGCTTTACAAGCTAACAAAAAATTCATTAAAATCTTCGGAAGAAATAATAAGCGCTTCAAGGAAGGGCAACCCACAATAAAGCTGAATTCCAAAACACTAAACAGAAAACTTTGCAAATATCATAGAAACTGGTGGCAGTTTCTTCCAGGCTTCTGAAAATAGCGGAATCTCAACATCCAAAACTTTTGTTATGAAAAATTTCCCGTTAAAATACCGGAAAAAACTTCCTATGGAAATTAAAAAAGTTGTAGTTCCGAAGAGTTTATGATATTTCCACGTCAAATTCTTCTCATTCTCCCTGGGATATTCTATTGGGGCGGAGCAAGTACAAATCGGTTTGGTGAGCGTGAGAAACAACCGAGGATGGAGAGATGTGGCATCGAACCGTGTTTTGTGGCGGCAAACTGTTGGTTCAATGTTATCTGGTTAGATGTAAGCTAAAGAAATGAAAATGGTTATTCACCAGGGGAGTCAAACATGTTTTCCACCAGAAAACATCGTTAACCGAACCGAGAATCGAACTCACAATCTCCGGATTGGCAATCCAAAGCCTTTGCTCGCAAGGCTATTTGAAGACCTTGAACCTGAACCAAGATCCATTCCGATCAGAACTAGTAGACTAGTCCTGAGGATGTCACTCTACAGTCTACTTGGTGGTATGGACCACGCTCACCAGCTTCAAATCCAGCTGCAGACCCTCAACGGCAATATCTATTGCTCAGCTTCGGGGCTCTACACATCTTTGATTCACGAGAAGTTAGACCTACACGATTTGGAGAAGTTCTACTATTTAATGAGAAACTTAGCGTACGAAACTAAAGCTATCAGTAAACTTTATGTCATAATGACAAATATTTGTCAAGTCTAGCTGGTATTCATGTCGATTTCTAACCAGCTTCATAGGTGTCTGACAAAGAGTACTAGGTGTCTGGCTTGAGGTACTAACTGTTCTGCTTAAGTTTACGAGGGAGTGGGACCACTGTCAGCTTGCTTGACAGTCGTTTCTAACGGCAAGCTTCTAAGGAAGAAGCAAGTGCAGGCTCTACTCAATTTGTCGTCAATCATCAATGAGTCAATAGGCTGGTTGATGGATTCGATCGTGTGATTCTTACCCTAGATCAGATCATCCAACCAGCCGAATACAAGAATCTGTCTGAACCTACAACGAGGGTGGGAGGAAAACTCGTCGACGAAGGAACAGTGCACCATAAAGGACTTGCTGGATTTTCTGCAACGGAGAGTTTAAATTTTCGCAGCTCTACCAGCGAAGGTGGAGTCCAAATTTCTCAATGAGCGAAAACAGAGAGCTGTTCGCAGAATTTTATGGTAATAACGACATGGTGATCGGGGGATCGCTCTTCCCTCACAAGGTCACGTGGGTCTCCCGTGACGGCTTTACAGAAAATCAAATCGACCACATCTGCATCAGCCGAAAATGGAAACGGAGCCTTCTTGTTGTACGGAATAAACGTAGTACCGATATCGCGTCTGATCATCACCTCGTCATCGGCAAAATACGCCTGCGCATTGCGCGGATTCGTCGGCAGGATGAAAGAGTTGGACGACGATTTTACACACGCCGACTGGAAGATGTCACGGTGAAACGGTTCTTCGTTGAAGAAGTGGAGACGCGTGCTGCAGATATTCCGGAAGGTGGCAACGTGGAAGACCAATGGACCGCCATCAAGAATGCCTTCATTGCCACCAGCGAGAACAATCTGGGCGTACTACGCACTCAGAGAAAACAATGCTTCACCGATGAGACTTGGAGGAAGATAGAGGAGCGAAGAGAAGCCAAAGCCGCGTTAGAGCGATCGAAAACCAGAGGAGTCAAAGTCTTAGCCCGTCAACGATACGCGGTTCTTGAGAAGGAAGTAAAACGCTCATGTCGACGAGACAAGCGAGCGTGGGCAGACTCTCTGGCCGACGAAGGAGAGAGAGCCACCGCAACCGGGGACATTCGCCTCCTGTACGATATCTCACGACGCTTAAGCGGGGCGAAGATGAATGCAACGATGCCTGTGAAAGACGCGAATGATCAGTTATTGACCGACCCAACTGACCAGCTGAAACGCTGGTTCGAGCACTTTGAACAATTTTTTCAAGTGCCAGCCAGGCCATCACCACCTCGGCATGATCTGCCTAGGATCCAACGTATAACACGCGTCAATACCGAAGCTCCATCGCTGCTAGAGATTCAAACAGCCATCCAAAGCATGAAATCAAATAAAGCCCCAGGGGTCGATCGCATATCAGCCGAGATGCTCAAAGCTGACCCCATGACATCTGCTCAACTACTGCATCGTTTATTTCGTGATATTTGGGACACCGCAACTTTCCCGGTCGACTGGATGCAAGGTATCTTAGAGAAGGTGCCCAAAAAGGGTGACCTAACTGTATACGATAACTGGCGAGTCATAATGTTGCTGTGTACCGTTCTCAAAGTTCTATGCAAAATTATCCTAGCCCGGATTCAGGAGAAGATCGATGTGACTCTCCGGCGGCAGCAGGTCGGGTTCCGTGCCGAAAGATCCTGTGTGGACCATATTTTCACGCTCCGTATCATTCCGGAGCAGGTCAACGAATTCCAAGAGTCCCTTTACTTGGTATTCAATGAATACGAAAAAGCTTTCGACCGTCTCAATCACGAGAATATGTGGGGTCAATGGGACAATGGGGTCCTGTCTGACTCTATCCGGGTTGTAGCTGGTGTGAGGCAAGGATGTATTCTATCATCGTTACTGTTCCTCATCGTAATCGACGAGATTCTGGTAGAAGCGATTGACCGTGAACCAAACCGCGGGCTTTTTTGGCAGCGTATAACCATGGAGCACCTAAACGACTTCGAATTGACTGATGAACGTTGCACTTCTCGCACAACAGCGTTCTGATATGCAGAGTAAGCTCAACGACCTTGCCGAGCGCTCTTCTTCGGCAGGCTTAGTCATCAACGTCCACAAAACCAAATTGTTGGATGTAAACACGGTGACCCCTTCCAGTTTTCCAGTAGCCGGGCAACCAGTGAAGAATGCTGAAAGCTTCCAATATCTTGGTAGCCAAATGGCGTCAGACGGCGGTACCAAGATCGACATAGGCGCACGGATCAAGAAAGCAAGGGCTGCCTTTGCGAGTTTAAGAAATATCTGGAAAAACAGGCAGATAAGTGAACGCACCAAAATACAAATTTTCAACTCTAACGTGAAATCTGTGCTGTTATACGCTAGCGAAACATGGTGTGTATCAGTGGAGAACACTCAACGGCTGCAGGTGTTCATCAACAGATGCCTGCGGTATATAATTTGGACCTGGTGGCCTCACAACTGGATCACAAACAACGAGCTCCATCGCCGTTGTCACCAGAGGCCGATAGCAACCGAAATCGGGATCGGAAGTGGGGCTGTGTCGGCCACACTCTACGTAGGGGCGGAAACGAAATCTGAAAACAAGCATTAGACTAGAACCCAGCGGGACATCGCAGCCGAGGCAGACCCACAGGTTCATGGCGTCGAAGCCTCAATAAAGAAATAAAAGAAGTCGACCAAAATCTAACATGGCAACAGTTTAAAGCGATAGGTGGGCAACGCTCACCGGAGGTGTACAGGATCCATAAGTAAGTAAGTGAGTAAGCTGGTTCAATTTTGAATGTAAGTTCAAGTTATACTGAAGCTGGTACCTTCGTTTTTTTCCAATTCCAATCTACAAGATTTATAACAAAATTATTGCATGTTTTGTTATTTGTAACACATGTTGATATAATTGTAATAAAATTTTGTTATGACTAACTGGTCAGGTTGCTAGTCGAGCAGTTGGTACATGTTGTTCACGGGCCTGGGAGATCGTCTCTTGGATGGAGTAGAGCTGGTCATCGATTTCCTCCGGTGTGCCCGGATGTTGCTAGTAGTTGATGTTGTCGTCCACACACCTTTGAAACCGGCTCCAGTCGACTTGATGGTAGTTTCGCCGGGACTGCTGATGCTGATTTACCGAGGAGCCCACTTCCGCCACCACCGGGTAGTGATCCGAACTGAGCTCCTGGTAGACGACCGGACCGGCTGGGAGTTTTTGTCATTCATGTTTGTGATGTACAGGTGGATATTGGAATGGACGCTGGACCGACTCAGCCGAGTGGGCGAATCCGGGCTCAGGATCGTATAGTGACCTTTCTCCCTGTCGTTGCTCCGTATGGTTCCGTTTTGATTGCAGCGACTGTTGCTCCAGGCTTGGTGCTTGGCATTCAGGTCGCCGGCAATGATGAACTGACCTTGTCTCCGCGTAAGCTTGATGATGTCCCACCGAAGCGTGACCGATGATCCGTCGTCAGCTTTAGCTTGAGTTGGGCAGTAAACCGCGATAAGGGTGATTGTACAGTAGGGTGCCAATGAAAATGACATTTTCGAATTTCAAAAAACGACATTGCTCACAAGTTTCATTAACCCAAAATATGACCCCATGCAGAGTTTGAGCTCAATCGGACATGATTTAGGGGTGCCTGAAATTCATCAAAGTTTCGAAATTTTTACTTATTAAAATTTTCCCAGGAGGGGGGGGGGGGGGTTTGGGGACAAAGGAAAAGTCGAAAATCGAATTTTTGTTTTTGATACCAAATGACTTAAAAGTTCATGAAACGTCGAGGTCTGACGCT
This sequence comes from Armigeres subalbatus, assembly GCF_024139115.2. Taxonomy (NCBI): domain Eukaryota; kingdom Metazoa; phylum Arthropoda; class Insecta; order Diptera; family Culicidae; genus Armigeres; species Armigeres subalbatus. Next base: position 90,171,926 of record NC_085139.1, read on the forward strand.
ATCTAAAAAAAAAATTTTTTGAAGGAAGTCGATTTTTTCTCTTAGAACATTTTGGGGACATGGAAATTTTGTTGATCGAATTTTAAAACCGGACGATACACAAACGTTTTCGTAGACGAAAATATTCTCCTATGCAAAATTGAGCTAAATTGGACATGATTTAGGGGTGCTCAAAATTAATCAAAACTTTATTTTTTTTCTCACAAAGGGGAGATGTTTTTTGATTTTTGATGCCAAAAGACTCAAAATGCATGAAACTTAAAAAAAATATTTTTTTGAAAAAAATCGACTGTTTTGGGACTTTGAAAAAAATTCTTATGCCAAAAACAATTTTTTATCGAATTCAAAAACCAGACGTTACGCAAACATTTTTTAAGCCCTAAAATATGCCCCAATGCAAAATTGAGCTCCATTGGACATAATTTAGGGGTGCTCAAAATCTTGCTTTCAAAATTTTGAATTTTTTTTAACCTGATCCACAGATAACAGATATTTAGGCTGGTATCCGATACATGTGTAAATATCCGCAACCGTTTATTCAAATGTATTTTAAATTGGGAACGCGTTTGGCAATCGTTTAGAGATAGCGCAAAGATCGTTGTTATGAAAAGCACAGTCCAAATGTGACTGTCAAATACATTGGCTACGCTCGACAGTTGCTAATCAGCTGCGTTCATATATACTTCCGCAATAAGTTGAATAGATGGCAGTAGTGGGCCAATTTTCAATTTTAAAGTTACACAGGATTTTCAATAAAATTTGTACTAGCCTAAATATCTGTTATCTGTTCTTGATCTTCACACGTTGTGTTTTGAATTCATGCGATACCGCGTAATAATATCCGCTTAAAAATAAACCTCAGTGTAATAAACATTGCCTAGCAATCTGATAATATTCTCCGTAAATCTGATCTCGAAAGTTTTCAAAGTTACAAAAAATGAAAAACTTTGATAGCAAGATCATCAAGATTTTGAAATACACCCAACAATGATGGCCGCCGGCGTTGGTTACTGCAGCAATCTTATCGTCGGTGGGAGCAGTACTAAAGCGAAATTGTCTCGCATACTGATAGTGAATGGCGCACCGAGTTCAGTGCGTGATCTCTCTTGTTTCGGACAGCAAAACGATCGCGCGGTCGGCCGAATTATTGTGTTCTGCATTGCGCGGCTGGCAATAAAATTAATCAGTTCAGTGTGTGATCTCTCTTGTTTCGAGGCGGACTTGGTGGTCATATGGCTACTGCTTCTGCCTCATACACAGGAGGTCGTGGGTTCAATCCCAGGTCCGTTCCATTCTCCTACTTTTTATTTCTCTCTTTATTTCTCATGTTCTAGCAATCGCTAGAACTGGAAATGGACTTTCATACCGTTTCCATTACTATTCCTATACCTTCAACTTGAGTATTCTAACAGTAATCTGCTAGAATTGGAAATGAACTATAGAGCTCGTTTCCTACATCCAATTAGAAATTCCATCAGTTACCTTCTCCTATCTATCACATTGGCAGCTCGTTAACCAAGACGGACCTCTGCCTCTCCAACCTAACCCAGAAATTCCAACAAATTCCGCATGAACTCGTGGCAAGTGCAGAGGTATATTCAGCTTGCAGTGGGCGAGTGATTGCATCATCATTTCTTCCCCTTCCCTACATTGACTTGCATTCTGACGTGGCAGGCGCCAGTATGACCTAACAAATGAGATCACCAGTACTTGTACATTGAAGATGTGTGCTAGTCCCAAGCAAACATCTGTTGGTTCCCTGTGCAAGAACAGCTGATCTGGTCATAATGGAGTAGCAATTACGAGCAGTCAATCAAGCTTAAGCTCAAGCTCATTCGTAAGGAGGTCATTTCGGCTCATGGACGGCGATTGCTGTCTGGATGTCTGGGCGCTTCCCGACCCTCACACGATCTGAGGTGTCTGGTTGCAGATTTTCGTTTACCTGACTCCAAGCGAAGGAACGATACACTGAAAATAACCTTGCTTTTCGAGAGTTACAGTCCCAATTGATTTATGAAAAGTAAAACATTCTTCCAAACAGTCTCTAAATAAATCTCTATTGCATTGTAAAAATAGCTAATCAGAGTTACACAATGCATGGCTATATGGCACATTGGTTTCCTTCTCAGCCCCATGTACATGTGGTATCCAATCGTCACACACTCACTCTCGTGTTCTGAGCACTTTTTGGGGACATAGGGTCAATGTAAAACATCTCCATCCTTGAATTGGGCCCTGATTTCTATTGACTTCATTTAATTCCCTGTTAGGGTTTCGTCGCCAGGGGATCCTAGGTCTGCCCCTGCTGCGATGTCCTGCCGGATTCCAGCGCTTGCTTGCAGATTTCGTCTCCGCTCTTACATGGTGTATGGCAGGCCTACGTCGCACTGTGGAGTTGCTGCTTATATCGCATTTCGATGGCATCGTCGATGGGACTCAAAGGGACTCAAAATACAGTTGTAAGGCCACCAGGTCCGAGTTGTAAATCGTCGAGTTGTAAAACATCGGATGATGAATACTTGCAAATCTATGTGAGCTCTGCTAATACGCTCCAAGTATCACCGGCGTATAACATCCAGTACTGGTAGTTTTCGTGATCGTCACGTGAACGCGAAAACAGAGACCAAATGAAAATATAGCGGGCTCCTGTCCCATTACAAGCAGTCATCATGGGAATGTTGCTTTGTTTTGAAATCTAAATTTCCAAATAGCTTTAATAGATCTGTGCAAACAACGATGACTAGTCAATAAAATGATAGCATTATTTTTGATTTTCGAATTAGAAGTACAACATTATTGAAAACAAAAAGGTTGTTTACAATAGTTTGATGCGTTTTCATGAAATAAAAATCCGTAAAAATTTAGCAGAATTCCTTTCATTGTTTATGTTTTCTATGAAAGCGGGAGAGAATAAAATGTAAATATCGCGTGACCTCTCTCAATGAAAATGAAAATCTCAGTACTGATAACATCACAGATTTCACGTTAGAGTTGAGTATTCGGGGTTTGGTGCATTGCCTAAACCGCCTCCCAACGTTGACTGGATTTGGTTTTCGACCTTCTTCACTGTTTGCCTGGCTACCGTGGAGTAGGAGTTGTTCACATTCAATTATTCGGTGTTGTTGATGTTGATTAGAGGAGCGTTCAACCAGGTCATTCAGTTTACACCACTGTTGCGTTAGTACTGCAGTATCGTCGTCTGGGTCGAGGTTGTTCGATTGCTCTATGGTGGTGGGCTGTTAGCGCGACCCATGATTTCGTCGATTTCTATGGGCAACAGCAACAGAGATATAATACATCCAGCTTTGCCTCACTTTAGCGATTATATTGTGCTGGACTCTGGATTTTGTCTAGACCTCCCTTGCTTCTAGGGACGCCTCTCAGTTTTTCGTGATTCAGACGATCGGAGGCTTTTCCGTGGTCAATCAGTACCAAATGCAAAACATGACAGTATGATTCTCACATGATCATCCGGGCAGAATCTCGCCTGCTGTCGTCCGAGAATTGTCAACCTTTCCCTATATCTGAATTAGGATAAGTCGTCAAAACTCGAAGAAGTTGAACCAACGTTTCAGCTGATCAGTTGGATCGGTGAGTGATTGGCATGTCGCGTCTTTCTCTGGCACCCACGGATTTGCCCTTGCTCATTAGCGTTTGACTTACTTCTCTAGAGCCTCTTCCATTTGTCAGGACTAGTATTTAGCTCCTCTGGAAATGGATCACCTGAAAATTGAGACGGTGCCTTATTGAGTCCGTAATGAACGCAGCGATGACATCGCGTTTGACTATCATCTTTTAATTGGCAAGATCCGACCACGCATTTCCAGAATTCAGCAGGAGGAGAATTCACTCGGGTGTCGATTCACCTTAGACCGACTTAGTCGATTTAGACTTAGTCGAGTCAAGTACGAGACACTGAGGACGACCTTACTGTTGAGGTCGTAATACGTATCTGTCAAGGTACAATTAAGTGGTGGAATTAAATGGGATTGTACAAACTCGTCTTATGACAAGTGAGACATTCCACTAAAAAGCTCAAAATAATTTTCTTAGCAAAAACAAGTTTACTTCTGCATCGGTAACGGTTTCGGTAACTTATTTTACCTTTTTCATGGATTTGAAGCTTTTGAAATTTGAAAATTTGAAAAGAAAAAAAAGAAACAGGTAAAATTAATTACCGAAACCGTCGGATGCAGTAGTAAACTTGTTTTTGCTGCTTTACAAGACTGCAACGGTTGAAAACGACTTGATTTTCAATTAAGTTTTTCACAGTCGCCATGAGTTATTTCTGTGAAGAGATCGTTCGTTGAAGAATATGGAACTCAAGTAGTGGATGTTTTGGAAGGTGGCAGCGTAGAATAGAAGTGGGCGGCGAAGAATACTTTTATCGAAACCAACGAGAACAACTTGGATGAGCTGCGCACTCATCGAATAGAATGGATTACAGATGTAACCTGACTGAAGATTGAGAAGCATATAGAATCAAAGGCTGAGGAACGGGAAGAATCAGAGAAGTAAAGTGCGAGTCCCGTCTGCAGAATGTATCTCTGTAAATGGGAGTCGGGCGTTGCTGCAGACAGGACAGGTTGGCGTGGGTGGATATCCTAGCCGATGAAGAAAAGATGGTTGCAACAAGCGAAGATTATCGCCTCAATAACTCACTGTCTTGGAAGGCTGAAATGTTGGTTCGATAACTTCGAACAGCTTCTGCGAGTCTTAGCCAGCATTCTTCAAAAAGCAGACGGATGGCAGGAAATCTAAAGATCGACAGTCGGCAAAGGTGACCCTATGCTGTCTGTTTTGTCTGTCTGAATCACAAAAATCTGTTTGACGCCCAGGGATACAAGGGATTTTTAAACAGGGTCAGAGCTTTGTCCGACCTCATTCAGGTAGTTGCTGATGTAAGCCAAGATTGCATTTCATCTGCACTGTTACTTCTCAGCGTAATCGAAAAGATCTGGGTGGGTGCGATTGACCGTGTACCATACCTTTTGTGTATGCTTAACGAGCTGATCGTATGCTTCTTTGGGGCGGGTCCACCATCAACGCCCGCAGGACCATTGGGGTCTTGCCGACATTAACCGGACGCACGGTTCGTGGTTGCAAGCAATCCCATTTGATTTTGCCGCAAGACTAAGACGCAGAGAACTCTACGACCTCTCATAGGTGCCACGGAAGGTTTTTGGGATTATGTTGGAGGTTATAACAGTAGGAATCGTTTTGGTATAACGCGAAAAATAGGAAGTACTAAGATAGAAATACAAAGTAGGAAAGGGACGAGCCTGGAATTGTACGCACAACCTCCTGCTTATAAGGCAGAAGCAGTAGCTACTAGACCACCGAGCTCGTCATTTATGCCGATAGAGATACATGCTCGTATAGATTTTTTAACAAATTATATTGAGCGCTGCCGATGCTGATGACTACCACACGATGATATCCATTAAACCGCAAACGGGCATTGGAAAGCACCTTTCTGAATTGACTTGAGACGATATCTTCGCCAGTAGCGCTCCAAGTAACAACTGTGATGGCCGTCGGCGGTGGTTGAAGAAAATTTATATGCTGATTGCTTAGAACAGATTGCGATCTGTTTGTATCGTAAATATTTTACTCTTCACATAATTTTTGGTTAAAATTTGCGTTTCTGTCACGTATGCAACCTAATATTTGATGATTTTACGATTCTCATTGCAGACGAGCTCGGTGGTCTAGCGGCTACCGCTTCTGCCTTATAAGCAGGAGGTCGTGGGTTCAATTCCAGGCTCGTTCCTTTCCTACTTTGTATTTCTATCATTCTTTCTGTGTTTCACGTTCTACCAAAACGATTCCTACTGTTATAACCTCCCACACAATTCCAAAACCTCCCGTGGCACCTATGAGAGGTCGTAGAGTTCTCTGCATCTTTCTTAAGTAGGTGTCCAACTGGCCATCCTTCCCCTTCATCTGCGTTCGCAAGGACGTGGCCAGGACAGATCTCGACTATTGGAGAGTGCATTGCTTTCATCTAAAAGATAGTGATTAGTCCCAAATCAATATCTGTGGTAACGGATGAAAGTGATGCTACTTTCATACAATAGTCTTGGCTTGTACCACCTACGAATTTGTCCGAATTGCTCAATGCTTATTTTACGATTCTCATTGCACTAAGAGGTTTTACGTAGCTTACGTCAAACGGTCGTGTCTTGTACACAACCCTTCTAATTTTTTAGTGATATTGCATTCTACCCAGCCCAACCGCAAACTGCTTACCTTTTTTATTTATTTTTATTTTTTTTTTTAATTTTTTTTAGGACCTTTTAACTTGTTATTCAGGTCCATTGGAACTTTCATTATGTATCATTCATATTTCGTTTAGTAAGTTTATCTCCTTCAAAAATTCTATAACTTTTCCTGCTGCTTCTTCATCATCGGCTAGTACTTCTCTTAAAACTATCTGGTAAACCAATTTCCTGCCGTTTACGGCCTAATTCCAAACAGTTCACAAAAATATGCTTCACCGTTAACAAGTTGTTGTAAATTCTACATAAAGGTGGATGCTCTTTGTCCAACAAATATGTATGCGTTAGTAACGTGTGTCCTATTCTAAGCCTAGCTAAAATCACACTTTTTTTTCTTGTTTTTCCTATTGCCTGTTTGTACGGTACGACTCCTTGCTTGATTTCCCTTAGCTTGTTGTCCCTGGTAGACGTCCATTCTGCTTGCCACTTATTGTTGAACTTTTTTTTTTATTATTGTTCTAGCTTCTTTAATGTCCATCAGGTTGCTTCCTATCCGTTCGATTTCGAGTGCTCTCGTCGCTTCCTCATCTGCCTTCTCATTGCATGGTATTCCAATGTGACCTGGGTCCCAGCAGAGTACAACTTCGATTCCTTTGAGTTTGATTGTATTCCTGATGTTAATCATATCATCCTTCCACTTACTGTTGATTCGCCTGTTCTCTAATGTAGTCAGCACACTCATGGAGTCAGGCTCTTGACTTGCCACCCAGGATAACGCTTATTTGACAGCCAAGCTTTCCGCAGTAAAAATGCTACTTCTATCGTTTATGCGTTTGCGTATTATCAGATCCCTGCTAACTACACTGAAACCACATCTTTCGTCTTTCTTCGAGCCGTCTGTATATATTGCTGAGTGTATTCTGTATTTTGTATTTTTCATTTTGCAGAATTTTCGTCGCAGTTCTATTGGTTGCGCTCCTTTTTTACTTAAGGTGTACAGGCACCTGTCCGTTTGGACAGACTTTCTCTCCCAAGGTGCAACGTGTGGGCGGCTAAAGGTCATTATGGGTGGCAATGTTAGCTGCAATTCTTCAATGACCTTGGTTCCTCTTGTTGTCGCAGTATCCTTCCTGCTAGGTACTATTCCCCATTCTTCGCCAGAACTATCTTCCTCGTCACTAATGAGATTTCTGCACGATTCATCAACTTCACCATCGATTGGCCTACTGATTCCTCGTTTGCGTGCTACATAGATCGCCGTTCGTTGTGCTAGGAGTGTTTTCAAGCTTGGAATTCCGGTTTCCACTTGTAGGCTGGTAACTGGGCTGGTTCGAAAAGCGCCCACTAATGCTCTTAATCCCGCATTGTGAGTTGTTTCCAATAACTTAATTCCCTCGTTGTCCATTCTAGATAATATTGGAGCAGCATACAAATTTTTTTCCAATACTGTTGCCCGGTAGATTTTAATTAGGGTATTTCTGTCTCCTCCCCATGTTCTTGAAGTTATGCTTCTAATGAAATTGATTCGTTGCTGGCATACAGCTTTCACTTCTTCTGCGTGTTTCCGGAACTTCATGTAGCAGTCGAATGTCACTCCCAAGCATTTATGACTTGTTTTCAGTGGAATACTGTTCTCGTTCAGCTGAAGTGGGTTGGGTATCTTGGGTTTGCGGGATCGAGCGCGTCGAAAAATTACTGTTGCACTTTTCTCAGCAGATACTTTATAGCCAGTCTTTCTCTGCCACTCCTCAATTTCTGTTAGAGCTGCCTGTAAGCATGCTTGCGTAATTCCTATATTTTCTCCTGTGGCAATGAGGATAACATCATCTGCGTAGATTAAACACTTTACGTTACGTGGCAGGAACTGTGATATTGTATCGATGGCTATAAGGAACAAAGTCACACTAAGCACAGACCCCTGGCATAATCCTGTCTCCATTGTTTTTCGTCGGATAACGTCCCATTTGCCAGAACTCGGAATGTCCTTTTTTCTAGCATCTTTGTTAAAAATCTCAGCATAGCGCCATCAACATTCCATTCCTTAAGCCGTTGAAGTATAAGGCGTCTCCACGTTGTATCATATGCTTTGGTAACATCCATGAAAACTACTTGCGCGTAATGGTGTTTACTCAACGCCTCATCGATGGTCTCCTCTAGGGAAGCAAGGTGGTCTGCTGTCGTTTTTCCCTTCCTGAATGCGTATTGATTCTCGCCGATAAGTTCTTCAGTCTCTAGTACATGGGTCAATCGATTATTAATCATGCGTTCCATCACTTTGCATATGCATGAATTTAGATATATTGGACGATAGTTCTGGGGGTTTGAGTTCAGGCCTTTTCCTTTATAGATTGGCACTACCATAGAACGTGTCCACTCAGATGGGAAGATACCCTGTCTCCATATGCGATTGTATGCTTCTAGAAGCTGGATTTTACAGTCTGTTGGCAGGTTGGTGATCATCGCGTAATGTATTCCGTCCATTCCTGGTGAGGAACCCTTTAGACCTTCAAGGGCTTCTTCAAGTTCGTAGTACGTATAGTCCTGGTTGTACGCTGCGTTTGTATTTTCATTGAATGTTAATTTTTCCGCCTCTAGAGTTTCCTTCCACGTCGTGAAGTCCTCATTGTAGGATTCGTTGCTAGAGATTTCTTCAAAAGAGTCTGCTAGACAATTGGCGATGTCCTTATCATCCTTAGCTGTTTCACCTTTATACACTATAGCACTAATAACTCCACTTTTTCTTTTTCCCTCAATAAGACGATATTTCTTCCACATTTCTTTAACTGGGGTCTGAGATGTGAAGCTTCCTGCAAATGCTTCCCAACTTTTCTTTTTCGCGCTATTCACTATATTACGAGACACTTCACTGGTTTCTCTAAACACCCTAGCCCTTTCTTCTTTATTACTACAATCGGTGCTCTGCGACTTCAGCTTACGTAGTGCTTTCCTTCGACTCTTTATGGCTGCGGCAACTTCGTTGTTCCACCAAGGAGTGCGTCGTTTCCCCTTGTATTCTTTCGTTTTAGGTATGCTTACGTCTGCTGCTTTCAATATAGCCTGTGTAATCTCTCGAATTTGATCTTGAGGATCACTTATGTATGCAAATCTCACCGTAGCGTTGTAAGCCTCCCAGTCAGCATCCTCTATTTTCCATTTTGGCCTTGTTTTTGATTGTCTCATCTCACCGGGAAAAGCTATCATTGTAGGGAAATGATCACTTCCATGTGAATCTTCTTCTACTACCCACTCTAACTGTCCCGCCAGATCTGTAGTACAGCAAGCAACATCTATACATGAGAGTGTTCCATTGGAGCGATTTATATGTGTGGCTTCTCCTGTGTTCAAGACTTAAGCCACTATGTTCTATGAATTCTACAATGGTTCTTCAGCGAGGTGATGTGTCCTTGGAACCCCAAAGGCTATGATGTGCGTTCAAATCTCCTACAAAAAGCATCGTGCTTGGGAAAGGGGCGACCAGGTTCAAAAGCTTATCTCTGGTTATTTATTCTCTGGGTGGCAAATATACATTGACAATACAGACATTGAGTGGAGGGCCTACCTTTACTATTATTGCTTCCATACTGGTTTCCGTTTCGATCATCTCAGAGTCGATACTCATTCTTACCGCTGTCAGTACACCTCCGGCTGCTCGACGTCCTCCTTCTCGTTGACGGTGGTAAATGTTATATCCTCTTATTTTAGGTGGGTGTTGGCTGGAGCACATGGTCTCCTGGAGGCATATGATCGCTGGTTCTTTGTCTGTTATGAGCATGTTTAATTCAGCTCTACTGGTGTTTAGGCCTTGTATGTTCCATGATATCAATAGGGCCTGCTTGTTTATATTTACCGTGTGGTTGGCAGAACGTCTAGGCGACTGACAGAGCACAGGTTGGACTGTAACTTCCTCGCCCTCGTCCCTAGAAGCGTTCTCTTCTCCTAAGAAAAGTGAGGAGGCTACTTTCTCTTCGCGCTGCCTCGACCAACCTTCGGCGTTGGAGTTTGTTGTTGGCATCTGGTTGGATTCATTCAGAGTTGAATTCACATCATTAATAACTATTTCATCCATTTCTTGATCAGGTTGTATCCGGTAATCTTGTCCATTATCGTTGCCTAGTTCAAATCCTGTGTTTCCTCTGCTGGTTGCTTCCAAGTACCTAGACATGTTGTTGCTTGGAAGATCTTCCTCTTCTCACTCTTGGGTCTCCTCCGATGGCAACTTCGTCATTGTCCTGTTGTGATCCAATGCTCCTTATCCTGGACGAACTCCGAGATCGTATAGCTGTTACCGTTGATATTTGTTTGGTTTTTTCTTGCTTCCGTCGTTTCCTTAGTGCGTTTTCTTCCTCCATGTTCCTCTGCTGTCAAGGGTTTGTGTTTCGCTTATTTCTCCAATTGGGTTTTCTGGTTCCGGGTCATTCATGAGGGCATCTTCTTCAGATTCAGATATTTCGATTTGTTGTTTTGCTGCTGCTTTCTTCTTTTTAATTTCTAATAGTTCACTTTTCATTTTTTGAAACTCCAATAGCATGGTTTTCATTTGTTCTACTTCACGTCGTAGTCGTAGTATTTCTTTGGTTTTCTCGTCCTCCTTCGCTGCTTCTCTCAATTGGCTTATTTCCGCTCTTAACATTTCCACTTCTGCGTCTTTTCTTGTACGTTCCAACCTTTCTTGTACTCCGCAAACAGCTGCATATGTTCTTTGACTGTGTTGCTTTTCGTATTCTTTCCTGGCTTCGGCGAACGAGATTCCTGTGTCCACCTTTATTTTGATGATTTTTTCCTCCTTGACATATTCAGTACATTTGCGGCTAACAGGCTGATGCCGTCCTTTGCAGTTTCTACAAAATTGTTCCTGATCACAATTCTCCTGTTCTCCTTGATGCGTCCCAGAACAATTTCTACAGGCAGTTGGTTTCGAACATTTTGCTTTGATGTGTCCATACGTGCAGCAATTGTAGCATAACATCGGACTCGGATAGTCCAATCTTGTTGGAACCCTTAAGGGCCAAACATAATATGTTTGGGCGCTACGGATCCTCCTATGGTAAGAATGAGTGTTGGAGTGTTCACTCTGTTTTGTCTATCACGTTCATCCTGTCTTGTAATTCGTCTAACTTCTACGACACCTTGCTCTTTCAGTTCCACTAGCAGCTCCGGTTCGGTCATTTGAATAACTTCCCGGCAGCTTACTACACATCGACTTTTATTTAGACTAGGGTGCGGTACTACGATTACTTCGGTTCCATCAACTAACTTATCCATCTTTAGCAGGCGTTTCGTCTGTTGCATACTCCTAACCGTCAGCACGTACTTTGTTCCTCTTTCTTCCGTCCTTGCAGATTCAATTGCACAGCCACACGCTTGTTCGATGGATTTTCCTACGATAAATGGGGTGGGAAGAATTCTTCCCCCTTCGCGGGTCGACAGTTGTAAGTAGCTACGGCAAGCTTAGCTTGCAAGCGAAGTTGTATGCAGTCTTGCTGCTATGCTAGCCGAATTACTGTACAAGATACACGAATGGGTAAGCTTCGCTGTTGTTGTTGTTGTCAGTCTCAAAGGCACGAACTTAACCCCGGTATTTCCAGCTCTTAACGGCACAACTCTTAACCGCACAGCTCTTAACGGCACGACTAGTGGTATTTATACTGTAGTGTATGCACTCTAAAAACAATCCGTAACTTTGATCGAAAACGCGCTCTAGTTCGTGATACTGATATTCGATCCAAACTGCTTTTTTTTTAATTAAATTGCTTTTAGAATATTCGAAAAGAGTTTCAAAAGTTTCTTTGAATCTTTTCCCGTGAGACTAACTAAATACAATTATCTAAATCGTTAAAATTATTCGTTAGGAACCTACTTAAACTAGCAGCTATTTTCTGCGCTTGTTATTTGGGTCGAATTTTTACGGAGACATTGATATTGAAGTAGGTATTGCATTTTATGAGGTGACATATGCAATACAAACGACTGAAAAATAAACTGGCCTTTAAAGGCTGCTTGACACAATATTACTCGAAATATTTACCTTATTCACGGTCCAAATTATTCATTGTTGAAACACATTTTCAAATGCTTACCTGCAAATAAAAAAAATAATGTTAGTTAAATAAAATGTTATTACTGGTTGGTTATTATGGCAAAGTAAGCCTTAGTACTATCACATTTTTTACTCAACCGCCCTGAGCCGTCCCAGACATGCATAGCACACTCTCGGGGCATACTTGCCCAATTAAGCTGGAACCAGAATCCAGCTACACTAAATTTCAAAACTGACGGTCGTTTGTTAACGTTCGACCCGTAGAATTTCGGGAGCAACTTGTGAGGACCGCGAGCTATGTTGGCTGCTCCTTTCATGTTGTCAGCTCACCTTTTATCACGGACGAAATAAATTTGCTACGTCAAACACATGTACTGCTCCTTTCCGAAATAGTTGTTTACATTCCACTTTAGAACTGAGTCCCCTAAGCTGATTCAAGTTCCAAATTCCAGCTGAGGTAGATCCATCCCAATTCATACTCGCAGTACCAAAACTACCAAAGTATAAAATTATTCGTCATGAATTGTTTTCGCTCAAACTATTTGATGTTTTATTTATGTATGTTTCCAGTAAGCAAATGCCATTCACTTATAGTATAGTGCATAGTCATTTGACACATCTACAACGTTTGTTTTTTAGACTAGGTTTTAAACAGCATTCGTCTGCTCCATACAAAAAGTGTGACAAAAGGGGCAGGGTGGAAGTGGAAATCGCATTTTCCTCATATGTAAAAGGTTCGATTATTTTTAACTCGTATTTTATATCGGCATCAAAAGCATCCAAAAATAACCTTTTAATCACAACGAAAAAAAAAACGAAAACGGCTTTTCAGATTTTTCATTGATTGAACCTGTATCGGGATGTGTTGAAATTAATTCACTCTCTCAAGAATTTTAATTTAATTACATAAATAAATAATTAAACATAATTCATTATAATAAATGAAATGCGTAGATACCCAAAACCCATTTTGCCGTGGTTAACACAAAACCTTTTGATGAAACACCTTTCCATCGCCAGGTAAGCGTCCGGCTGGGGGCACATTCTCATAGACTCCGGATGCCATATCATTGTGGTTGACCGACGGGTATGGTCGACATGGTAACAACGCCAATCTTCCGACGGGTATCCTTTCGTGGAATCTGGGATAGGTATCATACCACGCCATCAGCTTTGATGGAGAATTCAACTCGCGTTCCAACCATTTTGTGCACATTATGTCCCTTTTGCCGAGTGGCGTGGTCCATCACAGCAGCCGCAGGACCGCATATCACACAGCAACAGATGCGGAATCAAATGACGGCGGTGCAGTCAGTGGTGACATGAGACCGACGAGGGGGGTTATCCTTTCAAAATCCATTTTTCGTAAGCGTCTAATGGAATTCGATCGTATTTTGTCAGCCACCCATTGTCACCGCCGCACCATAATGAGATTTGTGTTCTCTCGCCGCTCAAATCCGCTAAAGTGTGGTTTGAATTTACTGCATCCCCCTACCAATTGAAATCACAAAATTGAATATGGTTGTCCTTTATTTCAAATACTACATTAGCGATCCTTGTGGTGAAAGGCACGCTTTGAGTCACAATTATCATGAGACGGAGAACAATATCCCTGGTGACTGACAATGAGTTCTGTTCTAAATTATGCAGTTCGGCAATCTGAAATGTTTACCATCCTAGAAAGGGATTTCGGAAGAAGCAGAACCGTCATAAAGAGCAGTGTGGGAAGGGATCTAAAAAATGCTCATCTCCATACCAGCAAATGGAGGCGCATGGTACTGGAACTTCTTGCTACCGAAAGCACAGCTTCGCACTCTTGGAGACGACCTTTTCGATGCATGCTTCTTGCACAAATTCTGTCAGCTTCTATTTGAATAAAGGAATATGCATGCTAGTATTTGAATATCAATTTACTGCCGAGAACCAAATTAGGTTATAAAAAGTATATAGACAGAATACTATATGAACAGAAACAAAACATGTAAACGCACATCCCTACGGAGATCTGTGATACGTTTGCCAAAGAATTCTTGTCAATTATATATGGATGAAATCAAAAACGGATATTCAAAACCAGATGCCCTATTTCGCCCGTTAATTTGAACGACAGGCATATAAAGTTGGCCGACTCATTCAATCAACGTTATAGTTGAATAACTCGTTTCAAAATTGAACGCTTGATTCGGAGTTTATTGTTTTATTCATTCGACTCACCATACCCCAATATTAGTTATTTCACTAATTTATCAACCAAGTTGAATTCAGAAAGAACCACTATCCGTTATAGGCTAGTGCTTCTTGTAAACATAACCCACCTTATTTTAAATTTTTTTTTGTCCTTGTTTATGTCTTTATTTATGTGAATTTTGATATTTGAATCAGTTCTTCACTCGTCGTAAGTACCAAGACCAGGGGCAGTTGGAAGGGGGAGGTTGCCATATATTAGGACTAATATTGATACAATAATAAAATAAATTGAAAAATAAATTGATAAAATAATTGAAAATTTTAGTAAAATTTGGTTTGAAGTTAAAAACTGGTTGACGACTGGTAACATGGACGAAATATAGGTAACAGGTGAATATTTATTTATTACCAGACTAAGGCCGGAGTGGCCTGTGCAATACATAAAAGTCTTCTCCATTCATCTCGGTCCATGGCTGCACTTCGCCAACCACGCAGTCTGCGGAGGGTCCACAAATCGTCCTCCACCTGATCGATCCACCTTGCCCGCTGTGCACCTTGCCTTCTTGTTCCCGTCGGATCGTTGTCGAGAACCATTTTCACCGGATTACTGTCCGACATTCTGGCTACGTGCCCGGCCCATCGCAGTCTTCCGATTTTCGCGGTGTGAACGATGCACAGAAGAGTAACTAGAACAAATTCATGGACAAAACCCAAATTTTTTTTTTCAACATTTAGACATTCTTATATATTTTTTAGATACCTAAAAACATTCTGCATACTATGGCTATTTCAGAAATGACCCAAAAATTTATAGCAAAATATAATTAGGGCTCAAAAATGAGGTATTAGATTGAATTTTATTTATTTCATTTGTGGAGTATTTGGAAAATCTGATTTTTACACAACATAAATGTTATCAACAAGCTATTATTAGTACACAATGAGTAGATTATAGTTGTATGTCTTCATTTTGTTCATGTTTATGGTCAAATTATAAATTTTATGTTCCAGGTGATGATTACTTGAAAATCACTATTTTTTCTATTTTTTATGTTTTTCTTCAGAGGAAAAGTTAATCTATACGGCAAGATCCGGCAAAGGTAAATCACTTGGGTGTAACTTCAAGATATGGACTAAGCATTCCACGTGAAAACTCGTCCGCAAACGTCCGCAAATTAGATTCTGAGCTATTTGAATAAAATGCGATTTTTCATAATTTTAAAACAAAATTTTAACATTTGTTCATAAATTACCACATATAACGAATCCAGGAAAAAAATAAAAAGCATGCTATTTAGCATGCATTTTGTCAAGACACAAATAGAATAATAGGTCTCCCATGAGTTTCGTTGAAATCTTTTTGAAAACTTTATATTGAAATCGCTTATCTATAAATTCTGCATTGTAGAGAAATCTGTTACTACCTAGATTTAGGATGAACCCGTTTTCATTGAAGTGATCATAATTTATGAACGGTGCCTTATTATGATAGTTTCGTCATGGCTAGCTATGATATCTTGTGGGCTTCAACTCGGACATGGTAATCGTTGTTGTTTCAAGCCATGGTATATAGAATACAGGTGATTTATATTTTTTTACTACAGGCTTCACCTTTTCAGACCCTAATTTTTAAGGTTAAGGTGTAAGTCAAGGAGAGAGGAGTGTTCAAGCAAAAACAGTGTTCACTTCTGTGCATGCGAATTTATACAACCATTTTTCTTTTGGGATCTTGGACATGGGTTAAAATAAGTTAGATGCTTTTTTCCTTTGTAAATGTTAGAAAATCCATTTAAGGATAGAGCTTTAACTACGGGTTTCTTGCTACTTATAGGAATATTATATATTTTAGAATCGTTCGCGTAGCGAAAGCAAGAGATTTTACATAAAACGCGAGGTTTTATTTGAAAACATATGTATTTTGACATTTTTATCTGGTTTTACACTGTTAGGTGGATAGATTTATCAGAAAAATTGCATTTTCCTGCATAATTGACAATTATTACTTCGTTCTAGGAATATCGTGCCCAAATAACCGCAAAAAATAGTTTTGTCCAAGAATTGGCTTATTTACTCCTATGTGCGATGGCTAGTTCTCCCAAAAGCTAATGCAACTCGTGGTTCATACGCCTCCTCCACGTACCGTCCGCCATCTGCACCCCATCATAGAAGTTACGCAGCACTTTCCTTTCGAAAGCTCCAAGTGCGCGTTGGTCCACCACGAGCATCGTCCAGGTCTCGTGTCCGTAGAGAACTACCGGTCTTATAAGCGTTTTGTTGATAGTCAGTTTGGTACGGCGGCGATCTTTATTCGATCGGAGCGTCTTGCGGAGTCCAAAGTACGTACGATTTCCAGCCACTATGCGCCTCCGAATTTCTCTGCTGGTATCGTTATCGGCGGTCACCAGTGAGCCCAAGTACACAAATTCTTCAACCACCTCGATTTCGTCACCACCGATAGAAACTCGTGGTGGGTGGCTTACATTGACCTCTCTTGAGCCTCTTCCTATCATGTACTTCGTCTTCGACGTATTGATGACTAGTCCAATCCGTTTAGCTTCGCTTTTCAGTCTGATGTAGGCTTCCTCCATCCTCTCAAAGTTACGTGCCATGATATCAATGTCGTCGGCGAAACCAAATAACTGGACGGACTTCGTGAAAATCGTACCACTGGTGTCAATCCCTGCCCTTCGTATTACTCCCTTCAAAGCGATGTTGAATAGCAGACACGAGAGAACATCACCTTGCCGTAACCCTCTACGCGTTTCGAAGGGACTCGAGAATGCCCCTGAAACTCGAACAACGCACATCACCCGATCCATCGTCGCCTTGATCAACCGTATCAGTTTATCCGGAAATCCGTTTTCGTGCATTAACTGCCATAGCTGGTCCCGATCGATTGTATCATATGCGGCTTTGAAGTCGATAAATAGATGATGTGTGGGCACGTTGTATTCGCGGCATTTCTTCAATACCTAAGGTATGGCGAACTCCTGGTCTGTGGTAGAGCGTTCACCCATAAATCCCGCCTGGTACTGCCCACAAACTCTCTTGCAATTGGTGTTAGTCGGCGGCATAAAATTTGGGAGAGTACCTTGTAGGCGGCGCTCAGCAATGTGATTGCGCGGTAGTTGCTACAATCCAGCTTATCGCCCTTTTTGTAGATGGGACACACGGACACGACACCTTCCATCCACTCCTGCGGTAGTTGGTCAACTCCAGGGGCTTTGTTGTTTTTCAGCCGGCCGATCTCCTCCTGGATTTCCTGGAGATTCGGAGCCGGAAGTCGCATGTCATGCGCGCGTGCTCCTAGGTTCATTATCATACCGCCACCGTTGTCTGCCATATCGCCATTCAGGTGCCTTTCGTAGTGCTGCCGCCACCTTTGGATCACCTCACGTTCGTTTGTAATAAGGTTCCCGTTTATGTCCTTACACATATCGGGCTGTGGCACGTGGCCCTTACATGAACGGTTCAACTTCTCATAGAACTTTCGTGCGTTATTAGTGCGGTACAGTTCCTCCGTCTCCTCACGGTCTCGATCTTCCTGCTGGTGCTTTTTCCTCCGGAAAATCGAGTTTTGTCTGTTCCGCGCCCGTTTGTATCGTGCCTCGTTCGCCCTCGTGCGGTGTTGCAGCAGTCTCGACCATGCTGCATTCTTCTCCTCAACTAACTGTGGAGTTTATTCTAGCGGTCGGCAAGCGGGAAGACTCTGAAACACCTCATGCAACTGATGATTTACTTCGTGTGACTCTGATGATGCATTTCACGATTGTTTTGATTGCTAATGATATGGCTGTCAGTTCTGGTTCGTATTAAGCCTACTTAGATGGTTTAGGAGTTATTGTATATTTGCTTCATATAGTTAACAGCAAGTGCTATTTCGCTGCCACACACTAACTGCTCACATTCGCCTTCATACCAGTCGTTTCTCACATTTCACACATTTCCCCTCTTCTCAGGTATTTTTTTTTTAATAAAAAAAAGGTGCTTTGTTCATTATAATTGTTCTTCCATGAAAAACAAATACTTGGAAAATAAAAAGTTTGTGTTTCTAACTACATTTGACACCATACCATACCTTAACTACAATGAGACGAAGTAGAATTAAACTTGTCAAAATGACACGCACATATCAATCAAAATGTGACTTGGGGAACCGGTGACTTTTCGACTGTTTTTTTTCTTCTAATTTATTATATTCTAATTTCTTATCAGTTAGTTTTCGAATCTGAATTCTGAGATATCCAAGTACGATGCTTCCACCAACTAGATACCGTAAATATGTGAAATATAGGCCAAACAGCAATTTTGTTTACATCTCCATTCTCAACTCGACCTTTTTTATTTCCATTTTCTTTAGGACCGTTCTCTTCCTAAAAATTTGGATTAAATACACGGATTAGTTGTTCAAACACACCATTATATATGCAAATCATGTTGATTGAAACGATTAGCTACATCAGCAGTAATCTGCTACTGTACATAATGCAATTAAAGTATATAACTACTGTGTTGTAAGTATGCTACCATACAACTGACTGTGTATTATTGCACTAAATGTAACTCTATACTTACATCATAATTGCACTGAACAATTTATGCGAACACCACTCGTGCTCATTCAAAAATTATTAACAATACTAAGTCGTACTGAGTTTTTTTTTCTTTCGAGCACCACTTGCGCTCTTTACGAACACCAAGTCGTACAGAGCCACTCGGGCTCATTAAAAAATGGTTAACAATACTAAGTCGTACTGAGCTGTTTTTATGCGAGCACCACTCGTGCTTTTTACGAACATCAGCAACACTGAGTCGCGTTGAGCACTTCATGCGAGCACCACTCGAGCTCATTCAAAAATAATCAAGACTTAGTCGTACTGAGCTTTTCCATGCGAGCACCACTCACGCTCTTTACGAACATCAGCAACATTAAGTCGCACTGAGCACTTTAAGCGAGCACCACTCGCGCTCATTCAAAATTGTCCACACTTAGTTGTACTGAGCATGCGAGCACCACTTGCGCTCTTCACGAACATCAGCAACACCAATTCGCACTGAGCACTTCAATTGAACCTAAATATTGAAGATGTTAATTAATCGACGCATTTTTATTAATGCTGGTATCAAAATTGATACCACTACCAGAAAGAGTTAAGTTAGTTGGTCGGGGTTATGTTAATACACGACAAATGTTAATACCAATTACTCTATTTTACGCACAAATAGTGTATGGCGATTCTAATTATTATGATTTCTAGATTCAGTAATCGAGAACATTCACATAATAAAAAAGATATATTTGTTTGTATTATATCTATGTTTGTGTTATGTTTTACAATAAAAAACTGCTTGATACGGTTTAGCTGAGCCAGCTCAGGCTTGCCTTTTAAAAAAAATCTGGAAAAGCAATTTTGAGGGTGAGTCGAGGAATTAATTCCGTCGATTTCGTTGCATGAAATGGATTCAACACATCGGTGAAATCTAAGTCCATGTAGTGGACAAATATAGAAACTGTAACAAACATCCCAATTAGCATTAGTGGCGCCTTTCAACGCATCTTAACACCTGAAGCATAACCACGTGATTGAGATGTAGAAATAAATCAAACCAAGAAGTAACACAAGTCAGGTACATCGCAAGGATTTGTTCGCACTCCAATACGAACAGGTTAAATTGAAAATTGTGAACTTCTCACTCTTTCATCGACAGTTTTAACGGCGATTCCAGAAATGTCGATGCGGTCCGGTTCAAAATACAACGCACAATCTTAAATATGTACTCACCTTGGTACTTTTTTTTCAAGTTTTTTTTTTGTGATCGACATCACTTCCACATTAGATAACAACACAAATTCTCAATTATTGCTCCCGCTTGCTTAAAACCAAATTCTAAGGGTAGTTTTTTTGAAAATCCAGCAGGATCGCCAAATGTGGAGTTTATTCTAGCGGTCGGCAAGCGGGGAGACTCTGAAACACCTTATGCAACTGATGATTCACTTCGTGTGACTGATGATGCATTTCCCGATTGCTTTGATTGCTAATGATGTGGCTGTCAGTTCTGGTTCGTATTAAGCCTACTTAGATGGTTTAGGAGTTATTGTATATTTGCTTCATATAGTAAACAGCAAGTGCTATTTCGCTGCCACACACTAAATGCTCACATTCGCCGTCATACCAGTCGTTTCTCTGATCCGAGGGCACCGTACCTAGTGCAGTTGTTGCGGTGTTTCCTATGGCGGATCGAATATCTCTCCAGTCATCTTCAAGAGACGCTGCGCCTAGCTGCTCTTCCGTTGGGAGTGCCAATTCCAGCTACTGCGCGTAGTCTTGGGCTAGTCTACCGTCTTGTAGCCGCCCAATGTTTATCCGCTGAGGACGACTGCTCTACTAGTTATTAATTGTTAATATGATATTTCTCGTGCTTCCCCGTTACATGAATGTCTTGTGTGGATACATTGTGCTGAAGGAGCCGAAAATGCTTCCCACCCGGAAACATCCTAGGCCGAATCGAGAATCGAACTCGCAACCTCCGGATCGGTAATCCTACGCCTTTGCTTGCAAGGCTAACTGGATGCCCATCGCTTTGTGCCACAGTCAAAAAGAAGAGAGAAGCATTCGGCGAATTGTTACTGTCTGTGACCAAACCATTCAATTTAACCACTGACGGTAGCATCATGCTACAACATGCTATCATTGTACGACTGAAGTGAAATCCGACCAGGAGGAATTGACTCAGTAATACCTCGTTCTGTTATTGATTCCATACTCTGTTATGAATTAGCCCTGCATGAGAAGTAAAATACCAAAGGAATAATACCAAAAACTTATATGCACATACTCAGTTATCAAATTGAATTTCAATACCAAATGCATAACCAATGATTATTCGTTTGGTATTGAAATACCTAAGCATGTTATGCCTCGAGTATTCTCCATATAAGTCTTTGGTATTATTTTTTGGTATTTTACCTCTTGTGCAAGGCTAGTTCATACCAATTTCTGTTATCGAGGTCGTTGCTCCTGCTCGGGAAGGAGTGCGATACCAGTCGTACCTACTGTGGTTGCACTTTACTGGTTCGCTCTATCGCATACCTCGCATCGTCAACCTAACCAACCGAACGAATGATCGTCGTAGGGCGGACAATTGATCGGCTGCAGAAGGAGCAGCAGCAGCGAATGCAAAGGCAACTTTTTTAGTTGTTAACATTGTTTATTGTTGCTTGTTTAGTTCAGTATTTATTAATAAATGTAATTAGTGTCAAATAAAGTTGTGTCGTAAATTAGATTAATAAATCGATGTTTGATGTAAAGTAAATATGAAGTGTAATAAACTGTAAATTGTGCTTCAATGTGACGACTTGGTGTTTTGTGTGACTGATGATCTTTTGGATGTCAAAATCTGCCTTGGGAAAGGTATCATTTTGGACTAGGTTCGCTGGCCAACATAGTGGAGGTGAAAACATAGTTCTCGGTCGGGAATGAAACCCGATAGTTACTTTCGAGAAAATGTTACATTGGGGAAATTGTTATTCGGGGAAATTGGGATTTCGGGGAATTGTCGTACAATAGTGAGAGAGCCTTAGGCACATAACATAAGTCCAACTTCGAAGAGAAGCCGTAGCAAAAAGTTGGCCCCTTTCGCTTCTCGCCAAAGTTGTATAACTGGTATACGGAACATCGTTCTGTCATCATGAGAAAAGCAACACGGTACTAAAAAATTGTATAAAAGTAAGGCCCTGCACGAACAAATAAATTAACCCCAAATTTGAGTAACATTTATTCGATATTATTCGGCGACTCGGTCGCGCGAAAAAAAAGTCTGTTATTCACTTTGTATATGCTACGTAGCCGTGTTTCGTTTTATTTTCTCAATGAATTATGAAATAAAATATAAGGTACTTAAAGCATCAAATATACACATATCTCAATCATTTTTAAGGTATCAAAAGAGATTATTTTTCAAAATTAGGCCTTCAGTAGGCAGCCTTTGGACGCATAGTCAAATCACTCGCAATCCATTTGTCAGGCCAACTTTTATACATGTGTATAGTACACGTTCACGTTAGAAGAGCGTGAGAATGAGTATGGACAAATAGATTGCGAGTGATTTGACTATGCGTCCAATTTGGGGAATCATGAGCTCATTCAATAGCCTCCCAAACTTACCGTCTTTTGACGCTGTTTTTACGATGTTGTAATTGAACCAAATTTTACAAATAATTGACATTTTTTTAAACTCGATGTATTTGTTTTTAATTATGGGAAACTCTTTTAATAATTTCAATAAATAATAACATTTTTTTACATTTCTGACTGTTTACTTCACAGTAATTCCGAAATTGTGTAACCCAGAAAGGAATTGAGCTTGTCCAAAATGACCCAAACCCGAATTCATTCTATCCAAAAAAATTTAGACCTTTCGGACAATTCGTTATGCTGAGAATAAGCAAAAACTTCATCTGTAATTCAAGACAAAATTTTCAAAACGACTTATCTGCTTTTGTAAACAAAGATTCAAACAACGATTTGACGAATCTGATAGCTCTCCCACGCAAATCAACAACACCAATTGGTAGGTGAAGGTTTCCGCTACCTGTTGATGGTGTTGGTTTGCGTGGGAGAGCTATCAGATTCGTCAAATCGTCGTTTGAATCTTTGTTTACAAAAGCAGATAAGTCGTTTTGAAAATTTTGTCTTGAATTATTTCGTATTATCTTTTATGTGGAACTAAAAAATACGTGGATTGAACATCGGAATCCAACAGAGTCAAATTCAATTATCGCGCACAACGGCTACTTTTTCTATGTTTGACGTTTTTTTCTGCCAAAACTCAGCGCAAATATATCCGGAGTGTGTGGTTCCTTATTCTAGGATGTTATTTAGTGAAATGAAAAATTAATGGAGTCTGGCTAGCAAATGTTGAGGAACGCCTAAAAATCTGAGATCTGACAGCCAGTGTTGTCATCATCGAAAATTAATTGTTTTTAGTCCTTGAGGAGTCAAAATGTATTGTGTATGTAGAATATATCCTTAGAAATATCCAATATTAAAAACAGTGAAACACAACAAAATTCATTTCAAAAACACATATCGTAACTATCGTAATTTTTATCATTCGTAATTAATAATTCGTAACATCACTGCTTTTGGCGCGCTCTAGAAGAAAACCTCGACGAAAACAAAACAACTGCTTTTAGCTGACGTCTAATCATCTTTCTTTGTCAACCTCATAGGAAGGATAGTAGTCGACATCAAACAACTCGCTGCTTCTTATTGCATTTTGGTTACAACCCGGATTAAAAATACAATAGAGTTGCAATAAAATATCATAAAAATACATGTTTTATTGATGAGCATTAAATTCTATTCAGTGATGAACTTAATCAAATATTAAAAAATCACTCTAATAAAGAAATAAAAAAAAAAATTAAATTCTATTGTTGTTATATCATACCAATTAAAGTGCCATTTACAACAGCTATTAAGGTGTGGAAAACAATAGTCTTTAATGTTATTTTATTATGAGCCACAATAGGGATTAATGTACAGTAGACGTTCGATAACTGCAAGTCATTTAACTGCAATGCTTTTTAACTGCAATTCGATAGTGGCAACAGTTTTGCAGTTATCGGACCTAAACTAAACTAAACATTTAGATGCACTTTTATTGCATCTGACGTCGATTGGCAACCGTTTGACGTCTAGAATGCGTTGCAGTTATCGAACGGCATTCGTTAAGGTAGCCTCACACCTCGGCAATTTGGTATTTTTACATATGCGATGTTTTCGGAATTCGGGCACGGAAAATCAAAATCCCGGCCCCATTTAAAATGCACGGGGACCAAAATCCGGCGGAAAATTTTCCCGAGGTGTTTAACTGATAAGTAAACATTTTGCAGTTATCGAACGGCTACTGTAATTACTATTATGCTACGTTTTAACAGAGCAAGTGAATTGAGCAACTCAGTTGAATTCAATTGACTTGTCAAAAGTTGAACATGTTCAACTTTCTTTTCGTTCAAGTGAATTGAATTAAGGTGTTTACACGTTCAGTTCACGTTCGATTCAAGCGACTTGCTCAATTCGCTTACCTTGTATAAACGTAGCATTAATTTCAGCGTACTGTCACAATAGTTTCTGTTGTAATTCTATTGGAATTTTTTATTAGGAAGCTTCCGTAAATTATTTAAAATCGCGTTTTTTTTTGCAGAAAATTGCAGTATGTATATAAAATAAAAATAAACATACTTGTATGTTTTGATTTTAGATATTGCAAATTTACTGAAAAAATTAAACTAAAATCGATTGTTTTAAACTTAATTTTGTAATGATCAAACTGAGGAATTTGATTGAATCAACCAAAAATTTCAAAGCAGAATGTCTTCCCATTAAAATAAGGAGAGGCATTTTTGAGAGTAAAGGGTGACTTTTTCAGTACCCATTAATGGGTAAAGTCATCTAACCGTGTAAAGTTTGATTGTGTTTACTATATTTGTTTCCGTGTTTCGAAAATGAACTGGTATAATGCCTTTGACATTACGATGTTCTCTATACCACCTCTGAATCTGTACTTGGGTACATCTTTTTGAACCCGAGTTACACATATGTTATGTGCCTTAGGCCGTTTGGACCGGAAAGGACCGTTTCATCGTTCTCGTTCTCATTCACTTGGAGCTGGTGTACTTGGTGATGGCTTAGATGGTGTACTTAGCCAGCTCGCCCGGCAGAAAAAGGGGAACGGCGGTCTGAATCTCGCGGCTGGTGATCGTTGAGCGTTTGTTGGCCGGGAGGCCTCAGCCGTGATCCACACGAAGATGTCGTTTATGAAGCTGTTCACGAAGCTTATCGCCTTCGACGAGACGGCAGTTTCCTGGTGGACCTGCTTCAACACCCAGCTTTTCTTGTCGGGACGTAGAACCACTGCGTCCATTGAGTTAAACTTTTGTGGTATACTCCAGATTCAGATTACTATTAACTATTCGCATCTTGTAGGTTGATCACCATTTGTCAAGTAAACAACCTAAGACGCGTATTTCCCAGTCCGGTATAATTGAGTTGATGAAACCCACTACCTTTCCAGGATTTGTAGTCCAAATATCTCCTGGTTGCATATAGCCACTATTTAGAAGCAGATGTTCCGAGGTTTCACGTTCCATGTTACAGAAACGACAGATATCATTCTGAATCTGGCCAATATTTTTCAAGTGATATCTGCTCGGGCAGTGTCCGGTTATTAGGCCAGTAAAGGTGCAAAGAGCTCTCTTGCTGAGCTCTAAGAGCTTTTCGGTTACTTTAACATTGGGAATTATAAATCTCTTTGATTGAGCACACTTTTCGGCAATCAACCAATTGGTCATCAACCTTTGTGCTTCCCAGGATTTTAATTCCATTTTTATGGTACAGTATGATATACCGCAGAAAGGTTCTGGACCAATAAACTGTGTATTTGAACCTCGTTTCGCAAGCTCGTCTGCCTTTTCATTACCTCCAATGCCACAGTGCCCTGGAACCCAGTACAGATTTACGGAGTTCTCTTGGCACACCTTTCGCAATGAAAGAATGCAGTCCCAGACAAGTTTTGACGTAGATTCAAAGCTACTCAACGCTTTGAGTGCCGCTTGACTATCTGTGAAAATACAAATATTTGCATATCTATATTTCCTTTCTACACAGATATTAGCACATTTCATTATAGCAAAAATCTCCGCTTGGAACACCGTTGGATAGTTTCCCATTGCCACTGAGATCGCTATCCCAGGGCCGAAGATTCCTGCACCCGTCTGTTGCCCTATTTTGAGCCATCTGTGTAGAATTTTATGGAACCGTCTCGAACAGTGGGACCTCCGACATCCCAAACCATACGTGATGGTTCATATATGTTGTAAGGAATGTCATAGTTCTCCACAGGTTTCATCCAGTCTCCATTCATATTCATCACTGGCCCATATTGAAAATTTTGTGAAATACTCAAGTGGCCCACTAAATCGCCTGACTTGAATAACTTCAATCGTTTAAGTTTTTGCATATTCTTTTCCGCTTCTAACTGCACACCTAACACACCTAACTAACACCTTGTGAATATAGATGGCATAGTTTTATTTACCCCATGGCTTCCGCTTCGGATGCTTGTCGTCCTTGATGATGATTTTCTGATCCTAGCTGTCGCTGCCCATCGCAGCCGCCGCCATTTTCGCTGCCTTTCCACCGCCGGCCTTCGATGCCATGATGTTTGGTTGATCGATCCGGTCGTCCTGCCGATCGGTCGCGAAAACCGGACCTTGGCTGGTTAGTATCCGATTGCAATGAAGACCGAAAGCCCGCCCCTTCGGCGGCCGGTATCATTGGCGTCCGCTGGATACGCCTTTCGTTCGTTTGATGCCAGTGCTTCCGAGCAAAACCAGGGTATTTTCTTCAAAGTGCAAATAATAATCGTTTGGCATAGGTAGCAGCGCAAATGCTCATCGGAGAGAAACACTGCGAACATTTATTTGCATGGATGGTGTCTATCGTGTTTTAGCAGCAAATCGTCGATTGGCGTCAGACGAAGTCATGTAAAGTTTTTTTTAAAAGAAACTCTGAATGCACCGATAGTTTGATGAAATTCGTTTTAAAAAAATTTCATACAAAGAATAAAACAAACGCAAACGATATTCAAATACCAAGATTTTTAAAACATCAGCAAAAAAATATTACTTGACTTTTTATTTAAATCTGCTGTAGATTACACTATCCAACAATATTGAACTTTTTCGCTCCTTTCAAGCATTTTAATGTACTCAATAGATTTTTTACGCTGAATTCAAGTACGTATTTAGATTTTCTGTAACACGTCCACTTTTTGAGAAAAACGCATTTTAATTCACGAAAGTACGTATTTTCATAGAAATTTGATTTCTCTCCCTGCAAAGCTGAATTTTGGCTCCTCACTTTCAGAATCAAGTTTGAATTTTGTAGAATGGGCCTTGTAGAATGCATGTGGGTTGTTGGATTTCATTTGGCACGTACATTTGTTGTGAAAACGGAATTTCATTCTCAAAAGTACGTCTTTTCATAGAAATTTGGTTTCTCTCCTCTGCAAAACTGAATTTCGGCTCCTCACTTTCAGGGGCCCTTCTTAGCCGTGCGGTAAGACGCGCGGCTACAAAGCAAGACCATGCTGAGGGTGGCTGGGTTCGATTCCCGGTGCCGGTCTAGGCAATTTTCGGATTGGAAATTGTCTCGACTTCCCTGGGCATAAAAGTATCATCGTGCTAGCCTCATGGTATACGAATGCAAAAATGGTAACCTGGCTTAGAAACCTCGCAGTTAATAACTGTGGAAGTGCTTAATGATGAACACTAAGCTGCGAGGCGGCTCTGTCCCAGTGTGGGGATGTAATGCCAACAAGAAGAAGAAGAAGAAGAAGAAGAACACTTTCAGAATAAAGTTTGAATTTTGTAGAATGTGCCTTGTAGAATGCATGTGGGTTGTTGGATTTCATTTGGCACGTACATTTGTTGTGAAAACGGAATTTCATTCACAAAAGTACGTCTTTTCATAGAAAATTGGTTTCTCTCCTGCAAAAGCTGAATTTCGGCTCCTCACTTTCAAAATAAAGTTTGAATTTTGTAGAATGGGCCTTGTAGAATGCATGTGGGTTGTTGGATTTCATTTGGCACGTACATTTGTTGTGAAAAACGGAATTTCATTCACAAAAGTACGTCTTTTCATAGAAATTTGGTTTCTTTCCTCTGCAAAGCTGAATTTCGGCTCCTCACTTTAAGAATAAAGTTTGAATTTTGTAGAATGGGCCTTGTAGAATGCATGTGGGTTGTTGGATTTCATTTGGCACGTACATATATTGTGAAAAACGGAATTTCATTCACAAAGTACGTCTTTTCATAGAAATTTGGTTTCTTTCCTCTGCAAAGCTGAATTTCGGCTCCTCACTTTTAGAATAAAGTTTGAATTTTGTCGAATGGGCTTTGTAGAATGCATGTGGGGTGCTGGGTTTCATTTGGCACGTTCAATTGTTGTGAAAAACGGAATTTCATTCTCAAAAGTACGTCTTTTCATAGAAAATTGGTTTCTCTCCTCTGCAAAGCTGAATTTCGGCTCCTCACTTTCAAAATAAAGTTTGAATTTTGTAGAATGTGCCTTGTAGAATGCATGTGGGTTGTTGGATTTCATTTGGTACGTACATTTGTTGTGAAGAACGGAATTTCATTCACAAAAGTACGTCTTTCATAGAAATTTGGTTTCTCTCCTCTGCAAAGCTGAATTTCGGCTCCTCACTTTTAGAATAAAGTTTGAATTTTGTAGAATGGGCCTTGTAGAATGCATGTGGGTTATTTTTTCTATTTGGTTCGTACATTTGTTGGGAAAACGGAATTTAATTCACAAATATACGTATTTTCAATGAAATTTGGATTCTGTGCTCTGCAAAGCTGAATTTCGGCTCCTCACTTTGGGAATAAAGTTTGAATTTTGTAGAATAGGCCTTGCAGAATGCATATGGTTGGTTGGATGACATTTGGCGCATTGATTTGTTGTGAAAAACGGATTTTTTGGCTTCACAAAACAGAGAAGCCGAATTTCTATGAAAATACGTACTTTTGTTAATTAAATTCCGTTTTTCACAACAAATGTACGTGCCAAATGAAATCCAGCAACCGACATGCATTCTACAAGGCCCATTCTACAAAATTCAAACTTTATTCTAAAAGTGAGGAGCCGAAATTCAACTTTGCATAGGAGAGAAACCAAATTTTTATGAAAAGACGTACTTTTATGAATTTAATTCCGTTTTTCACAACAAATGTACGTGCTAAATGAAATCCAACAACCCACATGTATTCTACAAGACCCATTCTACAAAATTCAAACTTTATTCTGAAAGTGAGGAGCCGAAATTCCGTTTTCCAGCAAATTCCGAAAGCAAATTTATAAGAAAATACGTACTTTTGTGAAATCAATTACTTTTTCATAACAAATGAACGTTCCAAATAAAATCCAACAACCCACATGTATTCTACAAGGCTTATTCTACAAAATTCAAACTTTATTCTCAAAGTGAGGAGCCAAAATTCAGCTTTGCATAGGAGAGAAACCAAATTTCTATGAAAATACGTACTTTTGTGAATTTAATTCCGTTTTTCACAACAAACGAACGTGCCAAATGAAATCCAACAACCCATATGCATTCCACAAGATCCGTTCTACAAAATTCAAACTTAATTCTAAAAGTGAGGAGCCGAAATTCAGCTTTGCAGAGGAGAGAACCCAATTTCTATGAAAATACGTACTTTTGTGAATTCAATTCCGTTTTTCACAACAATTGAACGTGCCAAATGAAATCCAACAACCCACATGCATTCTACAAGGCCTATTCCACAAAATTCAAACTTTATTCTGAAAGTGAGGAGCCCATATTCAGCTTTGTAGAGGAGAGAAAACAAATTTCTATGAAAATACGTACTTTTGTGAATTCAATTCCGTTTTTCACAACAAATGAACGTGCCAAATGAAATCCAACAACCCACATGTATTCTACAAGGCCCATTCTATAAAATTCAAACTTTATTCTGAAAGTGAGGAGCCGAAATTCAGCTTTGCAGAGGAGAGAACCCAATTTCTATGAAAAGACGTACTTTTGTGAAATTAATTCCGTTTTTTACAACAAATGAACGTGTCAAATAAGATTCAACAACTTTCTTAGATCTTGTACGATTTCTTCTACATAATTCAAACCTCTTTCTCAAAGTTATAAACCGAAAACCAGCTTTACAGAACAGAGAAACCAAATTCCCATAAGAATACGTAGTTTTGTGAATTTAAATTTTCTCAAAAACTGGACGTGTTACAAAAAATCTGAATACATGACTGAATTCAACGAAGAAAAATCTTTCAAGTACACTGAGAATGGTTGAAGGGAGTAAAACACTGTTGACTAGTGTTATTTGTCTGTTCCGAATGGAAAGTACCTATCCCTATATCAAAGGAGATGGAAAGCGTTTCCTAAAAAGAAATAAATCTTGTGTAGGAACATCTTGAGGGAATAGCTAAAAGGCCAACCAGGGGTTGACTGAAAATGGGCAACACGAGGAAAAACATGTAACAGGTTCCTCCAAAAAGTGTTTGTCGCTGCCGGACGAAAACTTTCCGACGACATTCTTTTCGTTTAACTTTTTTTTTTCTTTTTTCCCAAAACAACAATGAAGCTGACGTCGGAAAATGCCATAACGAAGGCGGTGTTATATCTACCAACAAAACAAAACTGCTTCAGTGATAGAAAAAAATACTCAAGCATATAAATTGCAAAGGAATGTTGAAGCGATATCATTTCGACTGAAATTCGCGAAATATTGTAAATAGAAACAGTCACCCGTCCAATGTCTAATCAGAAACAATATTTCTTAATGTCCGAAGAAGTTAATTCAAACCAGATACGATGAGTTCTATACAGCAGTATTTATTGGATTAACTTTTATCGGGATTCGGCTTCAGTTTGCGGAAAGAAACATGTTGCCGCAGAAAAAAAGAAACGATCTCCGAAAACAAGCTTACGAAGCGTCGTTAATGATTTCGAAGAAAAGCTATTTCCTTAGTTTGCCACTCGTCTCCTCTTCCGGGGAAACATTTATCCTAACATTATCCCACTCGCCGTTGCCATCGTCGCCGCCGATGAGAGCATCTTCATTCTGGGAAGCCATACACCATGACCATTCCACAATCCGTATCCAAAGTGTTGTTCCTGATGGGGAGGATGTCACAGGAGGAGAAAAACAATACTTGCCAAGCTGTGCTGGATGGTGAAAAGTGTGGCAGCTACTGTCTGCTTCCATTCCAAGCAACAAGAAGTGCCAAGCAAACAGAACAGAACATAAACACCACACCCACAGAAGGCAGCGCCGAGGCTCTCGAACTGGACTCCCAAAGATAGTCTCCGTTCCGGGTATTATTATGTCGAGAGACTATAATTAATCTTTATCAAATCGCTCGGTGTCGCGCGTGTTGTATTGAGATTTTTGTGTTCGTTTTCATCTCTCTGGAAAATGGGTAGAGTTTCAATATGCGATGTGGAGGGATGACACGAATCGTGCTTATATTTCTGCGTTTCTTCAGTTGATTAGCACCATAAATCATCGCTCATGAAAACGGTTTCACATCGAATCGATATTTAGCGTACATGGGAAACTGATAATGGTACAGTTGTAAATATGTGAAAGCTAGTTAATTCATGATAATACTTTTCATCATATTTCATGCACAGGATTTTGCGATCGTAAATGTTGAATTAGGAGAGATTTACAAAATTTATTTACGAAACATCAGAAATCCCATTTCAAATTTAGGTACAGGTAGAGCTAAATCTGGTGAAAAAGGCAAGTTGTGAAGTTGCTTCATGTTCCGTCTATCGACGGGCAAAGATAACGCGCATCGAAGCAAAAAAAAATGTTCTAAAAGCCGAGTTTATCGAATAGAAATGAAAGGGTTTTTACTGACATCGGACAACAATAAAGTGATGATAACCCAACGCGGTGCAAGCTAATCAAGGCACAAATATTCTATTTTCGGTGCCAATACAATAAAAATACATTTTGTTGCAACGACATTTTGTTTTCTCGGTGACAGACGACTGTTTCTTTGCAAAATTTCAACTCAGTACAATTGTTAGGTTTACTTCTGCTTTTAACGTGGCTTTAACAAATGAAAAAAGTTCAATTTCTCTGAAACATTCCAATGACATATGTTAACAGAATTTTACATATTAGATACCATTCGCTTTTATGAACACATCTTCCGCAGAATGTTTTCAACCGATTAGATCCCACCACTTCCAACCGAGTTCGCTCAACAGAACAAAACATCCAATTTTTACACTCGAGTGGATTTTGGCGTTTCC
This sequence comes from Armigeres subalbatus, assembly GCF_024139115.2. Classification (NCBI taxonomy): domain Eukaryota; kingdom Metazoa; phylum Arthropoda; class Insecta; order Diptera; family Culicidae; genus Armigeres; species Armigeres subalbatus. The sequence goes on from NC_085139.1 coordinate 90,204,254, forward strand.
CAAGAAATCCCATCCCTGTAGAGCACGCGCCAAGAATTTTTCAGAAACCATATCAAATGGTTGTTGTCCGACTATCGTCTCGCCCGCTTCCATCGCAGCGTCAGCATCAGGAGCGCTACTGAGCGAGCAGTGACGACGATGACAAGTTTTCGTCGTCGCCATTGTTATTGCCGGTCGATTGTCCCCTTGTGCTTCCTTTTCATCATCCCGAAATATCATTATTGTCGTTGTTGTTGTTGTCGTCATTATTATTATTCATCTCGACATCAAACAGAGTGTCGTGTCTTAAAACTTTGTCCCGTTTCTTGCTCCCTCTTTTTGCCATTGCGATGAACGCAATTTTCGGACGGAAGCCTTAATGGGGCGAACACAATGCTGCGTCATCGCAGACTTCAACTTCATCGCATATGGCCGGGTCCATATGCGATGAAGTTGAAGTCTGCGATGACGCAGCATTGTGTTCGACCCTTAAGCCATTTTGCAAATCCTTCTCCTGCTCAAGTTCCACCTCCTCGCTTCATTCCGGACAAATGTCAAATTCAACGTCCAGCGGACGACCATGGACGAAGATGACAGTCTGATGAAGAAGTTTGTCGTTTCGTTTTCGCCTGGCTGGTTGATGGCACAAATTCATCATCTCTCGAATGTCAACATTTATTGGTTTCGGTTGTCTTGTCGGATTTCGTGCAAAGTTTCTGGGAGTTGTTATGCTCAGCGTTCAATGAATCAAGCATATAGCAATATTGCGGCAGCGCTAATAGTAGTAAAGCTTGCATACTAGACAGCAAATTCCTCATAGACTATTTTGATCCCCGTTCTGGTTGTGCCAAGATATGCGACAGACGAGAACGACATGCAGTAACCACCGTAATCCGAGGGAATTATTCAGCGGGTGAAATAGACGTAGCACATATTTTAAATGATACGAAGGAATAGCATTTTCTGAAGAAAATATAAAAGTTGAACTCAGCAGTGCAAAGTTTTCTGTCGCATTTTGTAGCGAAAAATTACTTTAGGTACCATGCGTCTCCATTTGTTCGTATGGCATTTTTAAGAATTTTTTTCTACACTGCTATAAATTGCATTAACCATTAAACATCATTATCGAATGAACTTTTGTATCTCCTGCGAAGGGCTTGCAATTTTCAAAGGTGAGCTTGAATCGCTCTAGCCGAATGAGAATTTAAAAATTTATTTTTTCATGGGCCTTGTGAATTGAAAAATCATTCTTCAATTTTCGAAAGGCAGCATTGACAAAACTGCTCGGTTTGCCTATACCGTCTATGTCGATGTAGATGGAAATTCTGGTGAAAAATAGCCCAACCTAGTTCGGCACCTTTCCTGCACATCAATATTATACAGACTAAAAGATAATCGGCTTACAGCGATTGACTTTTAACGAACTTTGGTTTTTCACTTACCAGCGCCTTCCACGGCTAGTAAGCCGACATGAAGATAAATTGCTCTCCATTGCCGTTAGCCAACAGGAATGGGGAATATAAAATATGCGATTTTTACTTCGCGAAATTGAAATAAAGGAAGACTTAGTGGAAAGTCTATTAATCCCATCGAAAATTTATTGACACTTACTGTGGTATTAATTTTGCATCTATGAAAGTTTCTTCGAACCTAATGGAATATTGTTTGACGACGCAGACCGGCAGCTTAATTTGATTGTACATTACTTGAGTCCGACGAGATTCCCCATTGTATCCCAAATGTGAATGGTTAAGGTGATTATAGAATTTCAAATTCACCACACGTTTATCTACATATATTTCCAAAAGCACGAATCTGGCGTAATAGTTTTCGTACAGTGCCGACAATGCCGACAATCAAATTATGATTGTTCAGCATAATTAAGCAAACGATCTACCATTATTTCAGCCCCATACGCGTTATGGTTCTTTCATCTCGTGCTCTTGAAAAAAATATTGGAAAAGCACGTGGTTTACAAAATGGCCGATTTTTGGTTTTATTGTATAATAACCTTAACGTTATAATCAACATCGTCAGATAATATCAATGTACGTTAACAAAATTATGATACCCAATAAAATATAGGCGTCTCTTGTATCATCTTTTCGCATTGGACCTGCCTTTCTTGACGAGACTTGAAGTAGTCGATGCCGATATAACTGAACAGACGCACTCCGGGAGACAAACTAGCTTCAGGTAATGGACCCATTCTTGGAACAGCCAGTTGCGATTTGTATACCTTGCACCATTGACACAATCTTGTCGCCGTTCTTACGACAACTCGAATCCTGGGAATATAATATTTTGACGAAGCTCATTAACGATCGTCTCGGCATTTCCGTAAAGGAACTTCTTGTGGTAGTAGTCCACGATTAGGTAGGTTACATGATGCTTCCGGGGAAGAATGACAGGATATTTTAGGTAAAATGCATCCACATGTGGTGACCCAGTGCGGCTGTCTATCCGCAAAACTCCGGTTTCATCTACCATCGGTGTAAGCTTGTAGATAGAACTTGACTTCTCGAGTGCGCTACGCTGATTTTCCGGCCGATATATGTTTCTAGTTATGATACTCATTTCATTCGGATGGGGAAGGGTCATTTGGCCGAAACCCATTCGGCCAAAAGCCATTTGACCGAATGCCATTAGGCCGAAATCCATCTGGCCGAAAGGGTCATTTGGCTGAAAGGGTTGTTTGGCCGAAAGGGTCGCTTGGCCGAATGGGTCGTTTGGCCGGAAGGGTCGTATGGTCGAAAGTGTCGTTTGGCCAAAAGGGTCGTTTGGCCGAATGGGTCATTTGGCCGAATTGGTCATTTAGCCGAATAGTTTATTGAAAAGTGAGAAATCAGGAATGAGAAGAGAGACGTCTCACTACTCACTTTGCCCTACACACTTTTAACAGCGAAAATTGAGAAATTAGCAGTGCGAAGTGAGACGTCACATTTATCTTTCCTCATTTCTCACTTCTCACTGTGAAAAGTGAATGGTGCGAAGCGAGTAGTAAGACGTCTCACTGCTCACTTCGCGCTTCTCACTTTTGACAGCGAGAAATGAGAATGGGGAGTGAGAAGTGAGACGTCTCACAGTGTCACAGAGAAAAATGAAGAGTGGGAAATGAGATGTCTCACTTCGAACTCCTCATTTCTTACTTCTCGCTGTAAAAAGTGGTTAGTGAGACGTCTCATTACTCACTTCGCACTACTCACTTTTCACAGTGAGAAGTGAGAAATGAGGAAAGAGAACTGAGACGTCTCACTTCTTTTTCCTTATTTCTCACTTCTCACTGTGAAAAGTTAGTAGTGCAAAGTGAGTGAGACGTCTCACTACTCACTTCGCGCTTCTCACTTTTGACAGCGAGAAGTGAGAAATGAGGAGTGAGAACTGAGACGTCTCACTTCTCTTTCCTCATTTCTCACTTCTCACTGTGAAAAGTGAGTAGTGCGAAGTGGGTAGTGAGACGTCTCTCTTCTCATTCCTGATTTCTCACTTTTCAATGAAATATCATTTAGCCGAATATTCGACCAAACGACCCTTTCGGACAAACGATCCTTTCGGACAAACGACCCTTTCGGCCAAATGACCCTTTCGGCCAAATGACCCATTCGTCCAAACGACCCTTTCGGACAAACAATCCTTTCGGACAACGATCCTTTCGGACAAACGATCCTTTCGGTCAACCAACCCTTTTGGCCGAATGACCCTTTCGGCCAAACGATCCTTTCGGCTAGACGACCCTTTCGGCCAAATGACCCTCTCGTCCAAATGACCCTTTCGGCCAAACGACCCATTCGGCCAAACGACTCTTTCGGCCAAACGACCCTTTCGGCTAAACGACCCTTTGGGCCAAATGACCTATTCGGCCAAACGACCTTTTCGGTCAAATGGTCCTTTCGGCCAAATGACCCTTTCGGCCAAACAACCCTTTCGGCCAAATGACTTTCAGCCTAATGGTCTGTTCGACCAAATGGTATATTCGGCCAAACAACTTTTGGCCTAGTGGTAGTCGGCCAAATGGCTTTGACCTTTCCCCATTCGGATAGAGGGCCCACTGTACGATTTTCAGAATCTTGATTTCGGCTGCTCTAAAATCTTCATAGGTCGGTTCCTTCCCCATTATAGTACTTGCTTTATTGGCTATATGAACGGTGAAAAGATGGAAAACGAATGCTACTGTTTAACATCGATTCACTTCGTGGAATAAGTGGCGTGGACGTAATTCATCTTCGGTGGAAATTGTTGAAGCAACTGCTTTAGGTCACAGTTCCTCCGCCCTGCTCAAGAACTCCAGTTTATGGACCCAACGACTACCGGCGTCGAAGCATGGCCCTTTGCCCCATTTGATGGCCTCGTCTGCGATGTTTAATCTGCTTGGTAGCCACCGTCATTCGTTTTCTTTCGTCAACGTCAAAACTTCTCACGCGACAAGCCACAAATTGTTAATAGCGGCGATGTTCCGAACGAAGCCAGGCCAATACTGTGTTGGAATCAGTCCATCAGAAGCGCTGTTGAATTGGAATCGTGTGATCATCACCACAAACGTTAACAAGCGAGCTCCTAAGACGGCGACCATCAATTCAAAGCGCGGTATAGACACATACTTTAAAGGAGCGACCTTGGTTTTAGAGGTCACGAGTGAGCATTTGGGTTACCTTCCATATTAATAATTCTGAAGTACACGATAGCATACGCCGTTTCGCTGGCATCAACAAAAAAGTACGCTTGCAGAGTTTCGTAACGTTCGGTGGTGGTATTTGCGAAGTAGCATCGAGGTATCTCAATTCTTCTTACAACGTCCAGCAATTCGATCCATTTTCGTCAACTTTGTTCGATTCGCTGACCCTACTCGTCCCTACTGACCCTACTTGCCCTGCATAGTTATTTTTCCATGCACTAGAAAATACGCAAGGAGCCCTAGTGGATCGAAGAGGCTCATTAGGATCTTGGATATTTGCCTTTTAGTCGGTCTACTTCTCGAACGAATGAGTGCATCTATTTCAACCCGGAACGTCGTAGAAAACCGCAGCATATCCGTTTCCGTCTGCCGGAGCATTCCCAGCACTCTATCCGAATCTTCCCTATCATTGCTTAACCAATTGCGAATTTCAAATCGTGCTCTTGCACATTATTGTTTTTGACGAATTGGGAAGATGACGATGAACTGGTTGATCCAATAGTCAAGACGTCCATAACGAAGATTTTTGAGGGTTCTTCAATGGTATCGTGCCATAGAAATCGCTGGGGTTGACGGTCAGTTGCGATGACCTTGATTTGACGAAACATTTCTTTTAGGTTAGGAAATTGTCGATATCGAATCAGAACCTAGGGTAGTGAAACGAGAGGGTCGAGCCTAGGCAGAAAAAACGTATTCAGCGACACTACTCCAACTTTCGTTGCAGCGTCCCAAATCAGTCGTACCTTGGTACCAACGGAAGGTATCATGTTCGTCTGGGGTCGGATTCGTTCCGCTCCATTTCTGTGGCAGGGTGCGCATAACCTTTGTCCTGATACTCCTACAGTTGCCTGTGCAGGTTTTCCTTAAGAACCGGATCACGAGTCATGCGTTTCTCCAAACACTTCAATCGTTGTAGGGTCGTTGGAAAGCTGTCGGGAAGTTCGACTTGATTGTGTTTCCACAACAGCCCTGTAGCGAAACGGTTACCTTCGCTACGAGTGGTTTACTCCAAGATTTTTTTATGTATACAGGTTATCCGACTTGTCAATATCCCCAACTCAGCCATCTTGGATTTTTGAATGGAATTTACGCTCGTTTGTTTACGTTTTGCACTGAAAATCTGTACATAAAAAAATCTTGGTTTACTCCAGAATCCATCGCGCTCTTTGCACCTCATCCGATTCCAAATAGGAATGGGCGATACCGATACGATATATCGGGAATCGATATTTTCGCTCCGATTAATCAATATTTTGTATCGATTTTTTTATGTTCGATATTTGACCGTATCGATTATTTGTAGCTGAAATTGGATTTCGTTTTTATTTTTTAATTCCGAGACATTATCCGTAATGTAACAAAAGTAAAAATATAGCACATTGAGCACAATCTGTTAAAAACAGCGAAACTTTGATGTGTGATTCGATGACTTGAAACGGGAAATCTCAAATTTTTTTTTGCTCTTGCTTTTAATTTTTCGGACCCATCGATATATCTGAATATCGATATTTTTCGGAATCGATATTTCGACTATAAAAAAATCGATTTTGCAGTATCGATATTTCCCCAAAAACGCCCATTCCTAATTTCAAATGCTCCATCTTCCGTAATCCAATTTCTTCTGCATCGAAGTATTCGCGCATCAGATTGTCCACTCCTTCTCAACTATCGCATTGGCAAATATGAAAATTATAATGATTTTCTGCGAAATCTTCCGACATACTTCCATACGCACCAGCCTATGCGTTTTTTACCGCTATTGGATCTCTTCTTCCTTCTTTGGTTGTTTGTGGCACCGCCAGCGATATATTGCGCAATCCGATCAACAAACGAGGAACAGCTTTGTTGTGGCTGCGGTAGTTACTGATGAACCTTCATCCAGGAAGGCAAAGGTATCAATGTATTTTGACGGTCCTGTTACAGTGACGTTACAGTTACAGTTACAGTTACTATACGGAATAAATCTGATTGTCCGTAGTGGTGGTAGGTGTGACTTTCGGAAAATGTTGTGTTGCTAGCGATCACTTTGTTTGTCGCGTATAGTAATGGGTGGTGTCGTAATTGACACCCGCTGACCTCGCACCGATTTGACGACCTACAGACTCTTCGTCCATGTTGACCCATACAGCATCGATACAGTTTTAATTTTGAAACAGTTTTCCACCGACTGTCGGTGCTGCTATTCTTGAATGCGTAGCAATTCTTGACACGTCGGTCACCTTTACCACATACAAGGCATGATTTAGGAATATCCTTTTGAACATACTGTATAGGTTCAACAGTCTCTACGTGAGAATGCCTATATCCCTTTTCCCTGAGTCTTTGCTTCTCTGTCTTTTGGCCTTGGTTTCCAGAGTACATAACTACTTTGCTTACAGACTCAACGACAGACGACATGAAACAGCTAAATGTTTGAAGTTTTGGTTGTGGAAAATTTACTAAATGCTGAGCCCATTGCATTTTCACCCCGGTAGGTAGCTTCTCCACCAGTTCTTGTAAAAGAACGGGATTTGAAAGATGGGTTCGCTGATCAACGGCGATGAGATGGCTGACTAAATTCCTGACAGCCATGCCGTAATCGATGAGGGTCTCCAACCGCTCTGACTTCGGGGCTGGGACATCACGGGCAGTCTTGATTAGCTTACTAATGATCGCTTCTGGACGTCCATAGAGTGTTTGCAACGTGCGAATAACCTCCGGTACCGAATCTGGATCAAGCAGGTCGTACCGCACCGATTTCAGTGCATTGCCTTTAACACGTACGTCCCCAACCCCATTTTACGACAAAACTCAAAATTCAAAACCATGCAGCTCAGCCAATTTCTATACGGATTTTCAAGCAATCTTCTGGAATCGATCACAAAATTCCTATAGTTTTAGGAACCGAGGTCAATTTTGTCCAATGGCCATGGTTCCGGATATATTCCGGGAGTACTGGGGTTACCTCCTCCCGGAAAAAATGGTCACTGGCAGATCGGCTTCGAAATCCATCGTGCGGCATGTCAAACTTCATGATTTTGCAAAACAAGTACACTGGAGTACATTTTGGCGATTTTCGATCGAATTGGCCACCTTCCGGGTACTTCCAGGGCCTGGTTCTTTTGGGGAAGTGGCCAATTTTCATTCGCTTTTGGAACCCATCTTGCGACATATCAAACTTCATGATTTTGCAAAACAAGTACACTGGAGTACATTTCGGCGATTTTCGATCGAATTGGCCACCCTCCGGGAACTTCCAGGGCCTGGTTCCCTTCGGGAAGTGGCCAATTTTCATTCGCTTTTGGAACCCATCTTGCGACATATCAAACTTCATGATTTTGCAAAACAAGTACACTGGAGTACATTTCGGCGATTTTCGATCGAATTGGCCACCCTCCGGGTACTTCCAGGGCCTGGTTTCCTTGGGGAAGTGGCCAGTTTTCATTCGATCTTGGAACCCATCTTGCGACATGTCAAACTTCATGATTTTGCAGAACAAGTACAATGGAGTAAACTTTGGCGATTTAAGATCGAATTGACCACTATCCGGGTACTTCCAGGGCCTGGTTCCCTTGGGGAGGTGGCCAATTTTCATTCAATCTTGGAACCCATCTTGCGACATGTCAAACTTAATGATTTTGCAAAACAAGTATACACAAGTTCGATGATTCTCGATCGATGGCCACCTTCCGGATACTTGCAGGGCCTGGTTCCCTTGGGGAAGTGGCCAATTTTCATTCAATCTTGGAACCCACCTTGGGGCATATCGAACTTCATAATTTTGCAAAACAAGTACACTGGAGTCCATTTCGGTGATTTTCGATCGAATTGGCCTCCTCCGGGTACTTCCAGGTAGGCCTGTGCGCTGATTGAAATTTTACCGGCAGTGGCGATCATTTTCAGAGATAGATCATTTTCAGGTAGCGGCGGCTGTGTCACGCCGTTGGTGATCAGCGGTGACGTGGATCGGCGTGAACCAGATTCAAGCGCCAAAATTTCTTCAGAAGTTCGTCAAGGAATTCTTCCAGAAGCTCCTCCACTAGTTTTTTCAAAAGATCGTCAAGAAATTCCTTTGGACATTCCTCCGTAAGTGCCTCTGGGAAGTTCCTCCAGAAACTCCTCCCGGATTTCGCCTGTAAGTTCCTTCAGGAATTCCTCCGGAAGCTCCTCCAGGAATTCACCTAGAAGTTCCTCTAGGAATTCCTCCGAAGGTTCCTCCGGTAATTCCTCCAGGAGTTTCTCCAGAAATTCCTCCGAAAGTTTCTCCAGGAACTCTACCGGAAGTTCCTCCAGGAACTTCTCCGGAAGTTCCTCCAGGAATTCCCCCGAAAACTGGAATTGGCCACCTGGATTTCCAGGAATTTCTAGAGGATTTCCTAGAGGAACTTCCGGAGGAATTCCTGGAGGAACTTCCGGAGGAATTCCTGGAGGAACTTCCGGAGGAATTCCTGGAGGAACTTCCGGAGGAATTCCTGGAGGAACTTCCGGAGGAATTCCTGGAGGAACTTCCGGAGGAATTCCTGGAGGAACTTCCGGAGGAATTCCTGGAGGAACTTCCGGAGGAATTCCTGGAGGAACTTCCGGAGGAATTCCTGGAGGAACTTCCGGAGGAATTGCTGGAGGAACTTCCGGAGGAATTCCTGGAGGAACTTCCGGAGGAATTCCTGGAGGAACTTCCGGAGGAATTCTTGGAGGAACTTCCGGAGGAATTCCTGGAGGAAATTCCGGAGGAATTCCTGGAGGAAATTCGGAGGAATTCCTAGAGGAACGTTCGGAGGAATTTCTGGAGGAACTTCCGGAGGAATTTCTGGAGGAACTTCCGGAGGAATTTCTGGAGGAACTTCCGGAGGAATTCCTGGAGGAACTTCCGGAGGAATTCCTGGAGGAACTTCCGGAGGAATTCCTGGAGGAACTTCCGGAGGAATTCCTGGAGGAACTTCGGAGGAATTCCTGGAGGAACTTCCGGAGGAATTCCTGGAGGAACTTCCGGAGGAATTCCTGGAGGAACTTCGGAGGAATTCCTGGAGGAACTTCCGGAGGAATTCCTGGAGGAACTTCGGAGGAATTCCTGGAGGAACTTCCGGAGGAATTCCTGGAGGAACTTCCGGAGGAATTCCTGGAGGAACTTCGGAGGAATTCCTGGAGGAACTTCCGGAGGAATTCCTGGAGGAACTTCCGGAGGAATTCCTGGAGGAACTTCCGGAGGAATTCCTGGAGGAACTTCCGGAGGAATTCCTGGAGGAACTTCCGGAGGAATTCCTGGAGGAACTTCCGGAGGAATTCCTGGAGGAACTTCCGGAGGAATTCCCGGAGGAACTTCCGTTGGAATTTTTGGAGGAACTTCCGAAGGAATTCCTGGGGGAACTTCCTGGAGGAACTACCGGAGAAATTCCTGGAGGAACTTCCGGAAAAATTCGTGGAGGAACTTTCGGAGGAATTCCTGGAGGATTTTCAGGAGGAATTCCTGGAGGAATTCATGGAAGAACTCCCGAAAGAATTCCTGGAGGAACTGTCAGAGGAATTCCTGGAGGACCTTCCGGAGGAATTCCCGGAGAAACTTCCGGAGGAATTCCCGGAGGAACTTCCGGAGGAATTCCAGGAGGAACTTCCGGAGGAACTTCCGGAGGAATTCCTGAAGGAACTTGTTTTGCAAAATCATGAAGTTTGATATGTCGCAAGATGGGTTCCAAGATTGAATGAAAATTGGCCACTTCCCCAAGGGAACCAGGCCCTGGAAGTACCCGGAGGGCGGCCAATTCGATCGAAAATCGCCGAAATGTACTCCAGTGTACTTGTTTTGCAAAATCATGAAGTTTGATATGTCGCAAGATGGGTTCCAAGATTGAATGAAATTTGGCCACTTCCCCAAGGGAACCAGGCCCTGGAAGTACCCGGAGGGTGGCCAATTCAATCGAAAATCGCCGAAATGTACTCCAGTGTACTTGTTTTGCAAAATCATGAAGTTTGATATGTCGCAAGATGAGTTCCAAAAGCGAATGAAAATTGGCCACTTCCCCAAGGGAACCAGGCCTCGAAGTACCCGGAGAGTGGCCAATTCAATCGAAATTCGCCGAAATGTACTCCAGTGTACTTGTTTTGCAAAATCATGAAGTTTGATATGTCGCAAGATGGGTCCAAAAGCGAATGAAAATTGGCCACTTCCCCAAGGGAACCAGGTCTTGGAAGTACCCGGAGAGTGGCCAATTCAATCGAAATTCGCCGAAATGTACTCCAGTGTACTTGTTTTGCAAAATCATGAAGTTTGATATATCGCAAGATGGGTTCCAAAAGCGAATGAAAATTGGCCACTTCCCAAAGGAACCAGGCCTTGGAAGTACCCGGAGAATGGCCAATTCAATCGAAATTCGCCGAAATGTACTCCAGTGTACTTGTTTTGCAAAATCATGAAGTTTGATATGTCGCAAGATGGGTTCCAAGATCGAATGAAAATTGGCCACTTCCCCAAGGGAACCAGGCCCTGGAAGTACCCGGAGGGTGGCCAATGCGATCGAAAATCGCCGAAATGTGCTCCAGTGTACTTGTTTTGCAAAATCATGAAGTTTGATATGTCGCAAGATGGGTTACAAAATTGAATGAAAATTGGCCACTTCCCCAAGGGAACCAGGCCCTGGAAGTACCCGGAGGATGGCCAATTCGATCGAAAATGTACTCCAGTGTACTTGTTTTGCAAAATCATGAAGTTTGATATGTCGCAAAATGGATTCCAAGATTGAATGAAAATTGGCCACTTCCCCAAGGGAACCAGGCCTTGGAAGTACCCGGAGGGTGGCCAATTCGATCGAAAATCGCCGAAGTGTACTTCAGTGTACTTGTTTTGCAAAATCATGAAGTTTGACATGTTCCAAAAGCGAATGAAAATTGGCCACTTCCCCAAAGGAACCAGGCCTCGAAGTACCCGGAGAGTGGCCAATTCAATCGAAATTCGCCGAAATGTACTCCAGTGTACTTGTTTTGCAAAATCATGAAGTTTGATATGTCGCAAGATGGGTCCAAGAGCGAATGAAAATTGGCCACTTCCCCAAGGGAACCAGGTCTTGGAAGTACCCGGAGAGTGGCCAATTCGATCGAAGATCACCGAAATGTACTCCAGTGTACTTGTGGCCAATTCGATCTAAAATCGCCGAAATGTACTCCAGTGTACTTGTTTTGCAAAATCATGAAGTTTGATATGTCGCAAGATGGGTTCCAAAAGCGAATGAAAATTGGCCACTTCCCCAAAGGAACCAGGCCTCGGAAGTACCCGGAGAGTGGCCAATTCAAACGAAAGTCGCCGAAATGTACTCCAGTGTACTTGTTTTGCAAAATCATGAAGTTTGATATGTCGCAAGATGGGTCCAAAAGCGAATGAAAATTGGCCACCTCCCCAAGGGAACCAGGCCCTGGAAGTACCCGGATAGTGGTCAATTCGATCGAAATTCGCCGAAATGTACTCCAGTGTACTTGTTTTGCAAAATCATGAAGTTTGATATGTCGCAAGATGGGTTCCAAAAGCGAATGAAAATTGGCCACTTCCCCAAGGGAACCAGGCCTTGGAAGTACCCGGAGGGTGGCCAATTCGATCGAAAATCGCCGAAATGTACTCCAGTGTACTTGTTTTGCAAAATCATGAAGTTTGATATGTCGCAAGATGGGTTCCAAGATTGAATGAAAATTGGCCACTTCCCCAAGGGAACCACGCCCTGGAAGTACCCGGAGGGTGGCCAATTCGATCGAAAATCACCGAAATGTACTCCAGTGTACTTGTTTTGCAAAATCATGAAGTTTGATATGTCGCAAGATGGGTTCCAAGATTGAATGAAAATTGGCCACTTCCCCAAGGGAACCAGGCCCTGGAAGTACCCGGAGGGTGGCCAATTCGATCGAAAATCACCGAAATGTACTCCAGTGTACTTGTTTTGCAAAATCATGAAGTTTGATATGTCGCAAGATGGGTTCCAAGATTGAATGAAAATTGGCCACTTCCCCAAGGGAACCACGCCCTGCAAGTACCCGGAGGGTGGCCAATTCGATCGAAAATCGTCGAAATGTACTCCAGTGTACTTGTTTTGCAAAATCATGAAGTTTGATATGTCGCAAGATAGGTTCCAAGAGCGAATGAAAATTGGCCACTTCCCCAAGGGAACCAGGCCCTGGAAGTACCCGGAGGGTGGCCAATTCGATCGAAAATCGCCGAAATGTACTCCAGTGTACTTGTTTTGCAAAATCATGAAGTTTGACATGTCGCACGATGGATTTCGAAGCCGATCTGCCAATGACCATTTTTTCCGGGAGGGAGGTAACCCCAGTACTCCCGGAATATATCCGGAACCATGGCCATTGGACAAAATTGACCTCGGTTCCTAAAACTATAGTAATTTTGTGATCGATTCCAGAAGATTGCTTGAAAATCCGTTAGAAATTGGCTGAGCTGCATGGTTTTGAATTTTGAGTTTTGTCGTAAAATGGGGGTTGGGGACGTACGTGTTAATGCAGCGTTGCAGTCGTGCGAGGTTCTCCACTCGAGTGTATCCGCACGCAAACGTACTACTCCGGAAATTACTAATAAATAATGACCACTCTTCTGGGTCACCGTAGAAATTCGGAAGGTCTCTGGGCACACCTGTCTTGCCGCAAGTTGTTCTGGTGATGGTCGATGCACCTCCAAAGGCTTGATCTGCAACTTGACCGGAATAGTTTAACTGTTGTTGCTGTTGAGTACTGGCGAAACCACTATCAGTTGAGATCGCGAATCTATTGCGCTGCTACTCGTTTTTACCTTGGCCTTGGAAAGGATTCGTTGAAAGAAAATCGTGAGTGTTACTAACCGGAATTGTTTTCTCGGGAAATCTAATCTGATTCCTGTCAGACTAGGCTAACGGTTCTGGATTGTCTCGCCCTACGCGATTAACTTTGTGAAACGCTCATTTCGACGCATCTCGCAATGGCCACAATGGATGCCCCAGTAACATTTTAGTTTTATAATGGTTTGATAAAAGTCTTGCAGAGCGAAATATGGTTTACAAGGCCGTTATAAAAATAGAAATGCTACTTGGGTGTGCTTCTAAATTACTTTGCTGCAACTTCAAACAGCATGTCTGAAGTTGATCTTGAAGATCCTGCATTACCTGACGATAGTTTATTGAATCTTCTCGGCATTTCTGAAGCTGCGATTTGAGTAGACTGATATCATCTGTTGCTAATTTTCCTGCTTCAGCTTCTACTCGTTTCGGGTTTCGCTTGATAACAACTGCTCGCTCTGATATATATTCTTGGTATATTCGGTATGTTCGCACGAACAGATGAAGTCTTCGTGCCAGTGATCGCGGCGGTGGAATGGGCTAGCATATATCCAACTGCCATAGAAGCGTCGACCTTAGCACATGTGAAATGCCACCAAGCAGTGCATTTATCACACTGTACGAGATCAGACCGCATTGTGCTCTTGTACTATTCGGTTGATTTTTCTCTTTTCGGAAGGAAGTTTTTAATACTAACCGAAGCTATTTCAATTTCAACAGTGCTTTTCAGCGCCATTTATACCCATTGATCCCGTGACGATCTTTGCTTGGGCCCGTGCCTTCGTTTTACGTTGGACCCGTTTGCGGAAGTAAAATTCCGTCAAGCGGTGTTAATCCTGCAGGGACACCTTTCTGGGAAAAAACCTCTTAGAAGGTCACGTCTTCATGCTCAGTAATGAGTATTGACAAAAACAAGAAGTAACTTTCAGGGGATCAATGTTTCATTTCATATTGCCAGGAAGGGTGACTGCCGCGTTTTTTTCGGGATCCTTTGACGATCGCAAACGTCTTCTTCAGTATTTAACTGAAAAGCGGTATAAATTCTTCACATACGACGACAAAACTGAGCGATTGTTCAAAGACATCTTGAAAGGTCACCCCAGTGATGATAAATCACTGGATGAGATTAAAATTGAAATTTCTCAATTACTTGGATTTTCACCATTCCAAGTAATTAAAATGAAAAAGAAATCTTGCTCTGGTACTTCCCAGAGGGGTATTTCCCAGGGAAGTCGAGACAATTTCCAATCCGAAAATCGCCTAGACCGGCACCGCGAATCGAATCCACCCACCCTCAGCATGGTCTTGCTTTGCAGCCGCGCGTCTCACCGTCCCATGTAACACGACCATTTCCGCAGGCCTGAAGGAAATTTCCAGAACCCCACTCAGTGCCGTAAGTGCCAAAAGTGAGGTCACCGAACTAAACATTGCCACATGGATGCTAAATGCATGATTTGTGGTGGAACCTCTCACGCCAAGGACGCCTGTTCAATAAATTTAAATGTGCCAATTGTGGGGGCAATCATAAATCCAATTTCGGGGAATGCCCTTCACGCAAAAAAGTTTTGAATTCCCGTGCAAAATTGATAACGGGAAATTTCAATAGGATCCCAGATTCGCCGGGTAAACATACAGGGAACTCTCTCTAACGCGATGTTCTGTAACTCGATATTTTCTCTTAATCGATGAAATTCAATGATCCTTGAATTTTGCATACTGCGTTACCTTCGTAAGCCGATATCTCCCTTACTGGATATTTTCTAAGTCGAAGTAAGTTCCCAAAGTAATTTCACCTCGCTAATTTGATGTTGTCAGAATCAGTTCACATTCACAATATATACGATATGAGGCCATTTGGCCGAATGCCGTTTGGTCGAATGTCGTTTGGCCAAAAACATAAGAAACTTATATTGTGAGTAATGAGTAGTAGGAATTACATGACATGTGCTGTGCAGCGAGAAGTGAGAAATGAGAAATTTCGCACATCTGATAAAGTGATAAATAAAAAGTGAAAAGTAAGAATTGAGAAGTGAAAAGTGAGAAAAAGAAGAAATTTGAGAAGTGAGAGAAAGAAGAAATTTGAGAAGTGAGAAGTAAGAAGTAAGAAGTGAGAAGCGTAAAGTAAGAAGTGAGAGTGACAAATTTGAAGTGAGAAGTGTGAGATGGTAAGTGAGAAAAGAGAAGTAAAAAGTGAAAAGCAATTTGTGAAAAGTGAGAAGTAAGAAGTATGAAACGAGAATTGAGAAGATAGAAGTAAAAAGTAAGAAGTGAGAAGGAAGAATTGCGAAGAAAGAATTGAGAAGTGAGAAGTTACAAGTAAGAAATTTGAAAAGTGAGAACTGTTAAGTAAGAAGTGAAACGGGGGAAGCTAAAGTGAAAAATGAGAAGTGAAAAGTAAGAAGTGAGAAGTAAGAATTCCCTAGTAACATTTTGGTTTTGTGATGGTTTTATAACATTCTTGAAGAGTAAATTATGGTCTTCAAGAGCGATATAAAACTTAAAATATTACTTGGGGTGAGAAGTAAGAAGTGAGAAGTGACAAATTCGATGTGAGAAGTGTGAAGTTAGATGAGAAAAGAAAAGTAAATTGTGAAAAGTGAGAAGTTAGTAGAAAGAAATGTGAAGTGAGAAGTAAGAATTGAGAATTTAAAAGTGAAAAGTGAGAGGTCAGAAGTTAGAAGAGAAATGTTTGAGAAGTGAGAAGTGAAAAGTGAGAAGTGGAAGGTAAAAAAAAAAGAATAAAAAGTGAGATGTAAGAAGTGAGAAGCGAGAGAAGTGAGAAGTGAGAAATTTGAAGTGAAAAATGCGAAGCGAGAAGTGAGAAGTGAGAAGGGAGAAGTGAGGAGTGACAAGTGCGAAGTAAATGGTGAGAAGTGAGAAGTGAAAAGTAAGAAGAGCGGAGTGAGAACTGAGAAGTAAGAAGACCAAGTAGTGAGAAGTGACAAGTGAGGTGAAAGATGAAATTTTTGAACTTAATCTTTATTCATTCTCCTTCGTTCCTGCTTTCCTTGAGAAGTTAAAAATAAAAATTTTTGAAGTAAGAACTGCGAAGTGAGATTTAAAAAAAAACGTCAAATCCCAATTCCAGCGCTTAAAGAGGGAAATAAAATTTTATTAACAAATGGCGAATCAGGTTACACGGAGCTTCGAAGACATTCTCAATCAAGAGAATGTTTTTGACCCTTCGTTGGGAACTAATTTGGATGAAGTGAGATCTATTACTAGAAAATTTAAAAATATGAAAGGCCCGGGTGATGTTGGTATTTTCACACACAAAAAACTTTCTCTTTATCCTTTTTGGTAAATTTATTTAACAAATGTTTTCAATTGGCGCATACTTCCCAGATAAATGGAAAAAACGCCGAAGTTGATTGAAGCCGGACAAAAATCCAGCTGAGGTTTCTAGTTATCGCCCAATCAATTTGCTTTCTTCAATAAGCAAACTGTTTGAAAAGATTATTTTAAATAGAATGATGGTTAATATTAATGACAATTCTATTTTTGCTCATGAGCAATTTGGTTTTCGCCATGGGCATTGCACCACTCATCAGTTAATAAGAGTTACGAATTTAATTAGGCCCAACAAATCTGAAGGATATTCCACTGGAATTGCTCTTCTTGTTATAGAGAAAGCATTTGACAGTGTGTGGCATGAATTTTAATTTTCCTCTGTACATGACTAAACCGATCCAAAATTATTTATCAGATGAATCACTGCAGAATTCGAAATCTGATAGATTACCTATAAGAGCTGGTGTTCCTCAAGGCAGCATACTAGGGCCCATACTGTATAACATTTTTACTTCTGGCTTACCTGACGTACCATTAGTGTGTCAAAAATCTTTGTTTGCAGATAACACTGGCCTTTCAGCCAAAAGGCGAAGCCTTCGTGTCATTTGTAGTAGATTGCAAGCAAGTTTGGATATTTTCTCCACTTACTTGCGAAAATGGTAAATTTCGCCGAATGCTTCTAAAACTCAGCTTATAATTTTCCCACATGAGCCGAGAGCTTCTTATTTGAAACCTTCTAGCCAGTGTTAGTAGAATCATGCTCGAATATCACACATCGAAGCGTTATGCGCGAGATGACTCGCTTGCGACTCTGCATGGCGAGCATCGCGCATGAGTTTTTCACGCAGAATCGCATCGTTTCGCTCATTTGCCGAAAAATTATTTCGCTCCAAAAAGTGTCAATATTCAATCGAAGCGTATTTTATGTTTAGGTATGGATTTGTTATCCATTGTTTTAAGCAAAGAAAGTTATTCCGATGAATTTAACGAAAAAGAACACGCAAAAATCACGCAATGATGCAAATCGCGAGTCGAATCATGGACGATTCTCTGGGCCATGAGTCGGGTGAGGTTTGCCTCGCGCTTGATTTGAATCGTGGATGAGATTCGAGAATTTGAGTTTTTACCAATACTGCTTCTAGCAGACATATTGTCACTATGAATGGGGTTCCAATGAATTGGTCTAGCGAAGCGAAATATTTAGGACTTCTGCTAGATCAAAAATTAACTTTTAAAAATCACATTGAAGGCATTCAAGCCAAATGTAACAAACATATTAAGTGTCTATATCCATTTATAAACAGAAAATCGAAACTTTGTCTTAAAACCAATTTTTTGATTTACAAACAAATTTTTAGACCTGCCATGTTGTATGCTGTGCCAATATGGACTAGTTGCTGCAATATCAGAAAGAAGGCACTCCAGAGGATTCAAAATAAAATTTTGAAAATGATTCTGAAGTTGCCTCCGTGGTATAGTACCAATGAACTCCATAGAATTTCTAATATTGAGACATTGCAACAAATGTCCAACAAAATAATTTCCAATTTTAGACAAAAATCGTTGTAATCTTCTATTGCCACGATTAGCTCCTTGTACCCTTAGTATAAATTAGGTTAAGTTTAGTTTAAGTTAAAAACATTGTAATTCCTACATGATTTAATTCAACCATAGGAATAACTCCAACTGCCAGAGGCAATTGAAATGTATTAATAATAACTAAAAAGTAACATAGCAAATAATGATATAACTAGTCTAAGAGATGAATCCATGTACATATTAAATAATTAGCATATAAAATGAGTTAAAAAAAGATTTCTTGTTCGCAGTATACAAAGTGTTAACCAAGCTCATGTACCTCTCAACATGCAATTAGGTTCAGGTTTCCCTTAATACTGATCAAACCGGATGTGATGAAATTTGCATAAAAAGTTTAGCCACTAGATGAATCATTGCACAAATGTACCATGCGTCTCCATATGCTTTTATGCTTATGTGCTGCTGAACGGTTTTCAAAATTCCTTTCTATCGCCTCCCTCGGGAGGCCAATTTTCGATTGAAAAGCACTCATGGGGACATTCAGATAAAGTAATAACGAAGATTATCTTAATAACTTAGTTTTTAAATTTATATGAACATGCAATTCGTGACTTCTTCGCTGTTAAAGCGAGTATCTTTTCTAACTTTGTGACCAAACAATCTCGGATTTTTTCCAAAAATACAAAAAACGCTAGTAATTAGTCGATTTTGAATGTTGATAAAATGCAACACATGAGCATCGCAAACACAATTTTGTTTATGGTTTTGTTGTCCAGTGTAATGTGTTTTAATTGGAGTGATGTAGCTGCTTTACTGTTTTCCAGGTCACCCAAATATACATCCTGTCGACCGGCAACACACTTATCGAATGTTCAGTTGTGGAATCAACAATGGTGCACGTATTTTGCCCACCCTCCTTCGGTTGAAATTTATTTTCGGAAAACTTTTTCTTTTGCTACTAAATAAAGATGAGTTTGGCAATTAGCCCGTACAAAATACGCACACAAAGCACTTAACAAACATCGTAATCATTTTCAAGGATCCCCATAATAATACCCATTCCTGTTTGGATGGCCTCATCCATCGCCAAAACTTCACCATGACGATGAGACGATGGAAAGCGGTACAGACGAGATGAGACAAGATCCCACCGACAATGGAGAGATTCTGACAAAAATGAAACAACAACATAAACAATCAAGATTTCCAGTGCCAGACTGAAAACGACTTACTTGCACGTGTCAGCCAGGACTGGCATATTGTTTCAGCCATTTTTCGCGAATTGTACGAAACAAGATACATAATAGGATTAGACGGATTACCCGTCGACGGCAGCAGCTACGACGCGTGTGGCAGCTGGAGGTAGATCTGACTGTACTCCGGGGCGAAACAACGAAGTGACAAACTGTTTGCGCGGAATCATGTCATGTCGTACGTTGACGGTGTTTAGGCTCGAGATAAGAGCAGCAAAAAAAAAGAAACGTTCATCAGTCATCTCAGTTGGGTGGACATTGGGCCCGTGTTCCGTGCAGCGTGGCTTTCGATTTGCGACGGCAAGGTAAATGTTTGTTTGTTTTCCAATGCTTGTTCGGATCGCGAAGAGGAGGAGCGATATCATACGTTTTATGAATTTAGCAGATTCGGTCGGCACCGAGCTCACAACTCTGGTAAAAAACACAAATCCACAGAGCAAAAACAGAAATACTGTGCAGGGTTTCTGGATTATTATTTAGGTAGCATTCTTATTCCCGTCATGAACGTTTCCAACCGATTTGCAAGGTATTACATAAGTAGCATCAAGTTTTTAGTAATGCGTATAAAATCTATTCATTTTTGGAATGCTCTAACGAGGGCTTACAAAAGGAATAGGATTTGGTGCTCAAGTAGATCTCCTCCCTTTTAACCCACGTTTAAAATATGTGGCAGTATTCTCTCAAGAGGCCAAAGTTTGAATATGCATCCAAACTAACACAAATATTGCGCTAGGATTTAATAAACTGCTACATGCGAGTTGCTACCCACTACCGAGTTGTACCTTTTGAGGAATGACGCACTGCGATATTTTTTCAATGGAAAAACCGCACTTGTGTGAGATAATTCCGAGGGTGGGTTGATTTACAGTTCCTTACAACGACTGACGTCCTGACACGGGCGAGTATTTAAAAAACAGCCTTCTCTTCAAGTTTTCGAGATTATGGGGGAAATAACACTCTGAACGGAAACACATTCCAGCTGTAACTGGGAAACAGTCAGTGGATTCTCAGCCGTCAAAAGCGATGGAAGCGAATTCGATTTTAATTCTAGGAATATAAATGTTGAAAGGTGGGGTAAGGACCTGCACTTGTTTGAATTGCAGAAAACTGAACAAGTTGAAACGCACGTCAACCCGACAGTTATCAATAATTTCGAGAAAACAAGGTATGCATTTTCGATAAATACCTACGTGGGACGATGCAACTAACAAAATGAAACGCAAATTCATTTTCATCGTATTCATTGAAATGTCGGAACAAAACAAGAGTTTGGATTCAATCTCATGAAGTGAAATAAGCTCTGGGAAACCATAGAATGAAATAACATTGATGTGGGTGTAACTGAGAAATATTTTCCAGCATGGTGTCACACTTGAGCCCGACCCACACACACGGTCGGGTCTGGTAACGGACCTTGTCACTAGATAGTGAATTCCATGGCCTATAAGTCAAGAATGTTTGGTTAACGATGGTTTTGCCTCCAAGAAATTATTCTCCCTACGCTAGGTTTATATTTCACCACATGTAAAGTCGATCGTTTAATGGTTGACAAATTGATTGGAAAAACAATTGGCGCAGCAAGGATTAGATTGGAACCTGGCGGGACATCGAAGCAGTGGCAAACCCAGAGACGCATGGTGGTGCAGCCTCAATAAAGAAATGAAAGAAGTCGACCGACATTTAACCTGGCAGCAGGTTAAAGCGATAGCTGGGCATCGCTCAGAGTGGAGATCTTTCAAGTCGGCCCTTTGCACAACTGACTGGTGGTACATAGGGTAAGACACCCAGAAATCGCCCTCCCCCCAGTTTTCGCCCACCTATTTTAAAATCTTCATTTCTCGTAAACTAGTTGTTGGAAACAGTACCAGTTAAAGTTTTTCCATACAAGCATCAGTAAATTATGAAAAAACCTGAACTTTAACTGTTTCCAACAACTAGTTTTCGAGAAATGAAGGTTTTAAAATAGGTGGGCGAAAACTGGGGGGAGGGCGATTTCTGGGTGTCTTACCCTATATCGGACCCATAAGTAAGTAAATAAGCTAGGATTTGAATTTGTGAACTACGTATTGGATTTATTCCAATGTATGATTGGGAAAGTTTGCCTGTTTTGGTAAGAGTAGTCACCATGCTACTACCCAAGCCGTTCCTGGGTGGACATTAGGCAAAACAACAACAATTTAAAAAAATGCTGATCTTATAATTGGACCTGTGCTAAATGCGCCTGTGTGTTCGCTTCATACTGGTCGCTCGCTTGCGACTCCTATTTATACTGTTTTTTTATTGCTGTGTTCTCTAGGGCGGTTCAAATTTCAAAAATGTTCGAAAATTCCAACTCCCATATGTCTATCCACTTATTTTTGATTATTTAGGAAAAATTTCCTGGCAAAATTTCAGGTAATTCGGAGGTGATTTCGGGGTGGCGCAAAGGCAATTAATGTTTATATGGAAATTTATATGGAAACAACTTCTTCAATTCTTTAGAATTTACTGATAAGTACAAAGTTAGACTGCGAAACTTTTTGATTGACAAAAATTTAGAAACTAGGTATTGCTGGAATGGGCTCGATAAGTAGAATACGGAAATTGATGTTGGTGTAACGGAATCAGTGTTTGACGCCATTTTAGAAGGAGAAATTTTCGGAGGAACTGTTTGAGGATTTTCATAAGGAACTCGCGAAAGATGTCTGGAGCTTCCAGAAAAAATCCTTGAGGAATTTCAGAATGAATTTCTTGAGAGACTGCGAAGAAATCACCAGAGGAACTTCTGGAGGAACCTCCAGAGGTTTTTCTTTGAGAAACTTCCGGAAAAATTCCATTTTGAGG
The DNA here is from genome assembly GCF_024139115.2 of Armigeres subalbatus. NCBI lineage: Eukaryota > Metazoa > Arthropoda > Insecta > Diptera > Culicidae > Armigeres > Armigeres subalbatus. The sequence continues at coordinate 90,226,588 of NC_085139.1, forward strand.
AAATCCTTTGAGGAACTTTCGGACGAACTCCATTGAGGAACTTCTAGACGAATTTCTTTGTAGACTTTCCGGAGAAATTTGCTTCCGGAGAAAATTGCTTCGAGAAAATTGTGGAAGAATTTTTTGAGGAACAACAGGAGGAAGTTCTGGAGAAACTCCCGGGAGAAATTTGTGAAAGAACTTCCGGAAAAATTGCATCGAGGTACTTCTAGAGGAATTTCTTTGAGATACACCCGGAGGAAATTCTTTAAGGAATACCTAGAGAAAAATGTGAGGAAAATTTCTGAGCAATTCCTGGAGAAACTTCCGTAGTAATTCCTGGAGGAGTTTTTGGGTAAATTCTTGGATGAACTTCCGGATGAATTCCTGGAGGAACTTCCGGAGGAATTCCTGGAGGAACTTCCGGAGGAATTCCTGGAGGAACTTCCGGAGGAATTCCCGGAGGAACTTCCGTAGGAATTCCTGGAGGAACTTCCGGAGGAATTCCTGGAGGAACTTCCGGAGGAATTCCTGGAGGAACTTCCGGAGGAATTCCTGGAGGAACTTCCGGAGGAATTCCTGGAGGAACTTCCGGAGGAATTCCTGGAGGAACTTCCGGAGGAATTCCTGGAGGAACTTCCAGAGGAATTTCTGGAGGAACTTCCGGAGGAATTTCTGGAGGAACTTCCGGAGGAATTCCTGGAGGAACTTCCGGAGGAATTCCTGGAGGAATTTCCGGAGGAATTCCTGGAGGAACTTCCGGAGGAATTCCTGGAGGAACTTCCGGAGGAATTCCTGGAGGAACTTCCGGAGGAATTCCTGGAGGAACTTCCGGAGGAATTCCTGGAGGAACTTCCGGAGGAATTCCTGGAAGAACTTCCGGAGGAATTCCTGGAAGAACTTCCGGAGGAATTGCTGGAGGAACTTCCAGAGGAATTCCCGGAAGAATTTCCAGAGGAATTCCCGGGGGAACTTCCAGAGGAATTCCCGGAGGCACTTACAGAGGAATTCCCGGAGGAACTTCCAGAGGAATTCCTGAACTTCCGGAGGAATTCCCGGAGGAATTTCCGGAGGAATTCCAGGAGGAACTTCCAGAGGAATTCCTGGTAGAACTTCCGGAGGAATTCTGGAGGAACTTCCGGAGGAATTCCCGGAGGAACTTCCCGGAGGAATTCCCGGAGGAACTTCCCGGAGGAATTCCCGGAGGAACTTCCCGGAGGAACTTCCCGGAGGAATTCCCGGAGGAACTTCCCGGAGGAATTCCCGGAGGAACTTCCCGGAGGAATTCCCGGAGGAACTTCCCGGAGGAATTCCCGGAGGAACTTCCCGGAGGAATTCTCGGAGGAATTCCCGGAGGAACTTCCGGAGGTATTCCCGGAGGAACTTCCGAAGGAATTCCTGGAGGAACTTCCCGGAGGAATTCCAGGAGGAACTTCCCGGAGGAATTCCTGGAGGAACTTCCGGAGGAATTCCCGGAGGAACTTCCGGAGGAATTTCCGGAGGAACTTCCGGAGGAACTTCCGAAGGAATTCCCGGAGGAACTTCCGAAGGAATTCCCGGAGGAACTTCCGAAGGAATTCCCGGAGGAACTTCCGAAGGAATTCCCGGAGGAACTTCCGAAGGAATTCCCGGAGGAACTTCCGAAGGAATTCCCGGAGGAACTTCCGAAGGAATTCCCGTAAGAACTTCCGAAGGAATTCCCGGAGGAACTTCCGAAGGAATTCCGTAAGGAACTTCCGGAAGAATTCCCGGAGGAACTTCCCGGAGGAATTCCCGGAGGAACTTCCCGGAGGAATTCGGAGGAACTTCCCGGAGGAATTCCTGGAGGAACTTCCCGGAGGAATTCCTGAGGAACTTCCCGGAGGAATTCCCGGAGGAACTTCCGGAGGAATTCCGGAGGAACTTCCGGAGGAATTCCTGGAGGAACTTCCGAGGAATTCCTGAGGAACTTCCGGAGGAATTCCTGGAGGAACTTCCGGAGGAATTCCTGGAGGAACTTCCGGAGGAATTCCTGGAGGAACTTCCGGAGGAATTCCTGGAGGAACTTCCGGAGGAATTCCTGGAGGAACTTCCGGAGGAATTCCTGGAGGAACTTCCGGAGGAATTCCTGGAGGAACTTCCGGAGGAATTTCCGGAGGAACTTCCGAAGGAATTCCTGGAGGAACTTCCGGAGGAATTCCTGGAGGAACTTCCGGAGGAATTCCTGGAGGAACTTCCGGAGGAATTCCTGGAGGAACTTCCGGAGGAATTCCTGGAGGAACTTCCGGAGGAATTCCTGAAGGAATTTCCGGAGGAATTCCTGGAGGAACTTCCGGAGGAATTCCTGGAGGAACTTCCGGAGGAATTCCTGGAGGAACTTCCGGAGGAATTCCTGGAGGAACTTCCGGAGGAATTCCTGGAGGAACTTCCGGAGGAATTCCTGGAGGAACTTCCGGAGGAATTCCTGGAGGAACTTCCGGAGGAATTCCTGGAGGAACTTCCGGAGGAATTCCTGGAGGAACTTCCGGAGGAATTCCTGGAGGAACTTCCGGAGGAATTCCTGGAGGAACTTCCGGAGGAATTCCTGGAGGAACTTCCGGAGGAATTCCTGGAGGAACTTCCGGAGGAATTCCTGGAGGAACTTCCGGAGGAATTCCTGGAGGATCTTCCGGAGGAATTCCTGGAGGAACTTCCGGAGGAATTCCTGGAGGAACTTCCGGAGGAATTCCTGGAGGAACTTCCGGAGGAACTTCCGGAGGAATTCCTGGAGGAACTTCCGGAGGAATTCCTGGAGGAACTTCCGGAGGAATTCCTGGAGGAACTTCCGGAGGAATTCCTGGAGGAACTTCCGGAGGAATTCCTGGAGGAACTTCCGGAGGAATTCCTGGAGGAACTTCCGGAGGAATTCCTGGAGGAACTTCCGGAGGAATTCCTGGAGGAACTTCCGGAGGAATTCCTGGAGGAACTTCCGGAGGAATTCCTGGAGGAACTTCCGGAGGAATTCCTGGAGGAACTTCCGGAGGAATTCCTGGAGGAACTTCCGGAGGAATTCCTGGAGGAACTTCCGGAGGAATTCCTGGAGGAACTTCCGGAGGAATTCCTGGAGGAACTTCCGGAGGAATTCCTGGAGGAACTTCCGGAGGAATTCCTGGAGGAACTTCCGGAGGAATTCCTGGAGGAACTTCCGGAGGAATTCCTGGAGGAACTTCCGGAGGAATTCCTGGAGGAACTTCCGGAGGAATTCCTGGAGGAACTTCCGGAGGAATTCCTGGAGGAACGTCTGGAGCAACTGCTGGAGAAACTTTTGGAAGAATTCCTGGAGGAACTTCCGGAGGAATTCCTGGAGGAACTTCCGGAGGAATTCCTGGAGGAACTTCCGGAGGAATTCCTGGAGGAACTTCCGGAGGAACTTCCCGGAGGAATTCCCGGAGGAACTTCCCGGAGGAATTCGCGGAGGAACTTCCCGGAGGAATTCCCGGAGGAATTCCCGGAGGAACTTCCCGGAGGAATTCCCGGAGGAACTTCCCGGAGGAATTCCCGGAGGAACTTCCCGGAGGAATTCCCGGAGGAACTTCCCGGAGGAATTCCCGGAGGAACTTCCCGGAGGAATTCCCGGAGGAACTTCCCGGAGGAATTCCTGGGAGGAACTTCCGGAGGAATTCCTAGGAGGAACTTCCGGAGGAATTCCTAGGAGGAATTTCCGGAGGAGTTTCCGAGGAACTTCCGGAGGAATTCCTGGAGGAACTGGAGGAACTTCCGGAGGAATTCCCGGAGGAACTTCCGGAGGAATTCCCGGAGGAACTTCCGGAGGAACTTCCGGAAGAATTCCCGGAGGAACTTCCGGAGGAATTCCCGGAGGAACTTCCGGAGGAATTCCCGGAGGAACTTCCGGAGGAATTCCCGGAGGAACTTCCGGAGGAATTCCCGGAGGAACTTCCGGAGGAATTCCCGGAGGAACTTCCGGTGGAATTCCCGGAGGAACTTCCGGAGGAATTCCCGGAGGAACTTCCGGAGGAATTCCCGGAGGAACTTCCGGAGGAATTCCCGGAGGAACTTCCGGAGGAATTCCCGGAGGAACTTCCGGAGGAATTCCCGGAGGAACTTCCGGAGGAACTTCCGCAGGAATTTCCGGAGGAACTTCCGGAGGAATTCCCGGAGGAACTTCCGGAGGAATTCCCGGAGGAACTTCCGGAGGAATTCCCGGAGGAACTTCCGGAGGAATTCCCGGAGGAACTTCCGGAGGAATTCGGAGGAACTTCCGGAGGAATTCCCGGAGGAACTTCCGGAGGAATTCCCGGAGGAACTTCCGGAGGAATTCCCGGAGGAACTTCCGGAGGAATTCCGGAGGAACTTCCGGAGGAATTCCCGGAGGAACTTCCGGAGGAATTCCGGAGGAATTCCCGTAGGAACTTCCGGAGGAATTCGGAGGAACTTCCGGAGGAATTCCCGGAGGAACTTCCGGAGGAATTCCCGGAGGAACTTCCGGAGGAATTCCCGGAGGAACTTCCGGAGGAATTCCCGGAGGAACTTCCGGAGGAATTCCCGGGGGAACTTCCCGATGAATTCCTGGAGGTACTTCCGGAGGAATTCCCGGAGGAACTTCCGGAGGAATTCTCGGAGGAACTTCCGGAGGAATTCCCGGAGGAACTTCCGGAGGAATTCCCGGAGGAACTTCCGGAGGAATTCCCGGAGGAACTTCCGGAGGAATTCCCGGAGGAACTTCCGGAGGAATTCCCGGAGGAACTTCCGGAGGAATTCCCGGAGGAACTTCCGGAGGAACTTCCGGAGGAATTCCCGGAGGAACTTCCGGAGGAATTCCCGGAGGAACTTCCGGAGGAACTTCCGGAGGAACTTCCGGAGGAACTTCCGGAGGAACTTCCGGAGGAACTTCCGGAGGAACTTCCGGAGGAATTCCCGGAGGAACCTTCTGAGGAATTCCTAGAGAAGCTTCCAGAGGAATTCCTGAAGAAACTTCTGAGAACTATCAGTTTTAAATTTGGTTTCACGTGAAATTGGGGGTCAGGTACGTAAGTGTTAATGTAACTTATTTCGCATAACTGCCACCAAAGTGACCAAAACCGGTAAACTTACACGACTAGAGAAAAGATGTTCAATATATGTAACAGTTTATTCATAATAAAATAATTAAAATAGTGAAGACTAACAAATTCCGCTTGAAAACGACTGTCGCGCATTTTTTCAGAAGGAATTGCCAAATATTACCGGCTAACTATAAGGCATAAGTACCATAGCAGGGTTTAAAAAAAATTCCTCTCAAAAGATAACGAACAACGATAAAAGAAAGGCAAAAACTGTTCCGAATCATAACAAGCCATGATAGCAAATTTATAAAATTTGTATACAAGTGCGAAAAAACAGAATCGGATAGGCAGCCCCAACAGAGAAGTAATGATTTTCGCTTTGTTCTCGCTCATTTTGTGTTGGGACGTCAGGTGTAAAATGCACTAATAAACGATTGTACATTTCTCCGGAAACCAGTTCCCCAAAAAGCAAGGTAGTCACATCACATCAGCACATTCCTACTGAGTCTGTGGTTGGATTCGTATGCATTCAGCACTTCCACAGCTATTAATTGCGAGGTTTCTAAAACTAGTTACCATTTTTGAATTCATATATCATGGGGCTGCAACGATGATACTGTTATGCCCAGGCAAGCCGAGAAAATGTCTTACCCAAAAATTCCCTATACCAGACAGGCAATCGAACCTAGTCACCTTCAGCATGGTCTTGCTTTGTGTTGCCTTGCCGCACATCTTACTGCAGGACTGAGAAAGGCTTGAATTTGGTCTTAGGACATTCTAAAACTACTGTTGACGTTTATACATCGAACTTTGGTTCTTCAGACTGCGTTAAGAATCCTTACTTAGAGTTAAACTAGGGGAAAAACAAATCTAATATTACTTAATAATAATAATATATAAAATAATATTATAAACCATTCGTTAGACACAATAAGCTTAACTCGATTTTTTTAAAATTACAATATTTTCAAGAATCTTGAAACGCTTGCATGTCATTTTTACAGAACGTGAAAATCTAAACATACGTTGTTTAAAAGTCAAAACGTTATTCAATGAATTTAACAAACTCTATACTAGGAAAATTCCGTCCACAGTATTGAGTATACACACGTGCTTGTTCGTATGTGACATTCATTCTATAATTAAACCGTTTCCTCTCGGAGAAAATAGGCACCAGTTTCCGACTGATTGCACCTGGTTTGCGTGTGGGTAGAACAACAATCAGCCCCGCCGGAAATGACAATGAATATAAATGAGGTTTTCAGCTTCACTGCTGCGAGGAAGTGGTGCCAGTGATCTGTTGGAAATTAAACACTCATAATTGAAGTAATTAATTTTTAACGTGCCTACGTTCGCAGCCGTGGATATCAGGTGGGTGTCCTATCTTAGACTGATCCTGTTCGGTGTGGATGAAGTTCTGAAATATTGCGATAGGAGCTAGGAGGTAGGAGTTATTTAGATATTCCTTGGCACAATGACTTTGATTGAGAAAAACTGAAAACTGTATGAAGTAATACATGACAATGTGAAATAATTTTTGCTGGATCAGTCTACTCGGGACACTGAATATTGTTTTAATAGGGGTGGACTCAAAACCAAAATCATTTGCCAATCATTCAGAAATAGTTTTTTTTACGAACATAATGAGTTTGCACAACATTTGAATCAATGAGAATGTAGGTTGACAGACAATGGCCACGGCCGGCAGCATGGAAGTGTTTAACGTTTATCGTATGATATGTGTACTCATAAAAATACCTAATTGGTGATTGAGAATGATAAACTGCATCGATGTGCTATTGTGAGTTCCAGTAATCGATGGCATTCTATGAATAATGAGATCTGATGATATAGCCCATATTGGCACGATTCAAATCAAATACCTACCATGCATGTATAATGACCAAGGATGGGAAAATTAATGCTCGATTGATGCAGGTTTTTACGTTTCGACTCAACTGGACAAATTGAGGTGATGTCAGTGTATGCGTGTGTAAGAAAATGTGGGACAGTTTTTGGCGCTTAGCATCATTGAATTTGCTCGTGAATTCGGACTATTTTGTCGGGCTGTTTATATTATCGCCGGATGTGTATACGCGTGGGCGTGTTCGTCGTAGACCGTTGTCTGACGTTTGATTCTAACTATTCTTATGAATCCTTATCGCTTGGATTTTCTGAATATGACATCAACATCAATATGGCTTGGAACTATGACCTGGGAACAGCTTTCATAGTGATGGACGATGATCGGCGCGTGATCGGGTGGTGGCCGATCAATGAAAGAATGTGCAGGTTGAGGACCAAAGGCCGGTTCTTCAACACCAGCATAATCAACGTTTATAGACCACACGCCGCAAGCACTGATAATGATTAGGACGTATTCTACTCGCAGCACGCACGTGACGTCTAAATCTTCATAGGAGATTCGAACGCTTAGGTTGACCAAGAAGAGGTGTTTAGACCGACTTAGAAGGTTCAGCGCCCACTGGCTGACGAACGAAAACGGTCCACGACTAATGGGTTTCGCCGCCTCCAAGAATATGGTCATTCGCAGCACCTTCTTCCAAAACAGCCTCCCGTATCGGTACACCTGGAGATCACCACTGCAGGCAGAATCACAAATCGACGTTCTGATCGATGGACGGCACTTCTCCGACAATATCGATGTCAGGACATATCGTGGCGCTAACATCGACTCTGACCACTATCTGGTGATGGCTAAACTGCGCCCAAAACTATCCATCATCAACAAGATTCGGTACCGACGGCCGCTGCGGTACGACCTAGAGCGACTGAAGCACTGATGTCACCCCTGCATACGCGCAGCATCTCGAGGCAGCGTTGCCGGAAGAGGCTGAGCTCGATGGGGCCCCTCTTGAGGACTACCGGGATACAACGTCGGGTATATGGGTCGAAGTCGACGGAACGATTGGTTCGACGAAGAGTGCAGACAGATTGTGGAGGAGAAGGACGCAGCGCGGGCGGTCGCACTGTAGTAAGGTACCCGGCAGAACGTGGAACGTTATAGACGCAGGCGGAGACAGCAGACCCGCCTTTTTCAGGAGAAGAAACGCCGCCTGGAAGAAGCGGAGTGCGAGGAGATGGAACAGCTGTGCCGTTCTCAAGATACACGCAAGTTCTATCAGAAGCTAAACGCATCCCGCAAAGGCTTCGTGCCGCGAGCCGAAAGGTGCCGGGATAAGGATGGGAGCATCTTGATGGATGAACTTATGGTGATCGAAAGGTGGTAGCAGCACATCTAGGAACACTTGAATGGCGTTGAAAGTACTGGCAGTAAAAGTCAAGGCAGCGGAGGAGATGACTACGTCAGTTCAGCGGACGATGGAAGCCAACCAGCCCCTACCTTGAGGGAAGTTAAGGATGCCATCCAACAGCTAAAGACCAATAAAGCAGTTGGTAAGGATGGTATCGGAGCTGAGCTCATCAAGATGGGCCCGGTAAAGCTAACCACTTGCCTGCACAAACTGATAATCAGAATCTGGGAAACTGAACAGCTACCGGAGGAGTGGAAGGAATGGGTTATATGCCCCATCTACAGGAAAGGCGACAAGTTGGAGTGTGAGAACTTTCGAGCGATCACCATCCTTAATGCCGCCTACAATTTCCCAGATCATCCTCCGTCGTCTGTCACCATTAGTGAATGAGTTCGTGGGAAGTTATCAAGCCGGCTTCGTTGACAACGGACAGGATCTTTACTGTACGGCAAATCCGAGGATCCGAGGATGGAGAGATGCGGCCTCGAACCATGTATTGTGGCGTCAAATTGTTGATTCAGTGTTATCTATTTAGATGTAAACTAAATAAATGAAATGAATGGCTTGGATCAACGCGTTGCAGTGCTAGAAGCAACAACGTGATTTTATGACCAACTAATTTGATTCGCGCAACGACATGTGGAAGGAACGAACCACTATCTTGTATTGCTTTCTACAGATATTCAGCTTACTTTTGCCGTTACGAAGCTTAAAAAAATAAAAAAATCACGTTGATAAAGAAAGTACGAAACACTGAAGACAGCCTTACTGTTGAGGTCGATATACTTATATGTAGAGTAACAATCAAATGAGGATGGTAGTAGCTCGTCTTATGACAAGCGAAGACATTCCACCAAAAAGCTATAAATATTGTTTTAATTATGTGTCATGAAGATTTAACAAATTAAGAAAGCATTAATTTCGTACCTTAGTTGGAAACTTTCAAAATAAGTTCCCCTTTGAATTGATTAATAATTGATTATTTGTGTTTTTTACCTAGCTTTTGATTTGTTTGTTGAAGTCGACCTTTCTCGAGATTTATTTTTTACGTACCTGTAAAGAAAAGAAACAAAGTTAGTAAGAACCATAATCTTATTTCAAATTGGTAGGAGACCTGCAACTGGCATGTTTTATAGAATAACATTTATGAATGAGGAGGTTGAATCGCGCGAAAAAAATTTGATGTGTTCACAGATATCACGTATGTGATCAATGGTCATGTCCTCAAATATTCCACCTATGCTTTTGAAAAAGTTGACTAACGTTGTTGATTTACGACACATTTTTTTAACAAATTTTTTATCTAATACATGCATTCATCTCTTAGACTAGATGTTCATCAGGCCGCTGCATGTATCCGCAAGTAGGCCCTGCCAAAGCGACCGTGTACTGCTCAAAGGTGGGACACAAAACAGATCTGACACAACGGCCCTCCGACGAGACAGGAGGTTTGCGCAGGCCCAGTAATCCGCCTGTACAACCAATATTGAAAACAATATAAGAGATAATACGACTAGGGTGGGTGTACCAATTGTCGCCATACATAAGAACAACTATTTTTGAAAAATAAGTAAAAGGCATGTGGGTGGACTTTATATATCAAGCAAAAGGTTTTACTTCCTGCTCCTTAGAACAGCTGTGAAAACCACAATGAAATTTGTTATAATCATCAAAATTGATTAATCCATAATAGGAACGCATGCACCAGTTGTGGCACTTTTCTTAATTTTGGTTCCTTATTTGGCAAATCCCATTGTTTTCTTATGGAACTGGCCAAATAGGGACCACTAGTGCGACAACTGGTGCAAAGGACGTCAAAAATTAGTTTTGGAGGAAATCAAAGGTTATATCGTATCATATGAATATATGAACTTGGTTTGCGGTGATTTGATTGGCCATTTGGCATATAAAGCACTAGTGCGACAACTGGTGCTATAGCCACAACTGGTACATCTAGCCTAGATATAATCGGCAAAGACCTAGGCGACGAATAAAGGATCAAAAGTGGAAGCTTGGAACATGGAACTGCAAGTCCCTAGGTTTCGCAGGTTGCGACAGGAGGATCTACGATGAATTACATCCCCGCAACTAAAGCATCATCAACGTGCACAGCCTACACGAAGGGAGACCCGACGACGAAAAATAAGCGTTCTATGCACAGCTGGAGCAGACATACGATGAATGCCCACTGCATGACGCCAGAATAGTCATCGGTGACACGAATGCTCAGGTAAGAAGGGAGGAAATGCATAGACCGGTCATCGGACCGGATAGTCTGCATACCGTATCGAACGACAACGGCCGACGATGCATAAACTTTGCAGCCTTCCGTGGAATGGTAATCCGAAGCTCTTTCTTCCCCCGCAAGAATATCCACAAGGCCACATGGAAATCACCTAATCAAGTAACGGAAAACCAAATCGAGCACATTCTAATCGACGGTAAATTCTTCTCCGACATCACGAACGTGCGCACTTACCGCAGTATCGAATATTGAATCCGACCACTACCTCGTTGCAGTATGTCTGCGCTCAAAACTCTCGACGGTGTACAACACGCGTCGGAGTCGTCCACCGCGGCTAAACATTGGGCGGCTACAAGACGGTAGACTAGCCCAAGACTACGCGCAGCAGCTGGAAGTGGCACTCCCAACGGAAGAGCAGCTAGGCGCAGCGTCTCTTGAAGATGGTTGGAGAGATATTCGATCCACCATTGGAAGCACCGCAGCCGCTGCACTAGGCATGGTGGCTCCGGATGAGAGAAACGACTGGTATGACGGCGAATGTGAGCAGTTAGTTGAGGAGAAGAATGCAGCATGGGCGAGATTGCTGCAACACCGCACGAGGGCGAACGAGGCACGATACAAACGAGCGTGAGGTGATCCAAAGGTGGCGGCAGCACTACGAAGAACACCTGAATGGCGATATGGCAGACAACGGTGGCGGTATGGTAATGAACCTAGGAACACGCACGCAGAACATGCAACTTCCGGCTCCGAATCTCCAGGAAATCCAAGAGGAGATCGACCGGCTGAAAAACAACAAAGCCCCTGGGGTTGACCAACTACCAGGAGAGCTGTTTAAACACGGTGGTGAGGCACTGGCTAGAGCGCTGCACTGGGTGATTACCAAGGTTTGGGAGGATGAGATTCTGCCGCAGGAGTGGATGGAAGGTGTCGTGTGTCCCATCTATAAAAAGGGCGATAAGCTAGATTGTAGCAACTACCGCGCAATCACATTGCTGAACGCCGCCTACAAAGTACTCTCCCAAATGTTATGCCACCGACTATTATCAATTGCAAGAGAGTTCGTGGGGCAGTACCAAGCGGGATTTATGGGTGAACGCTCTACCACAGAACAGGTGTTCGCCGTACGTCAGGTATTGCAGAAATGTCGCGAATACAACTTTCCCACACATCATCTATTTATCAACTACAAAGCCGCATATGATACAATCGATCGGTACCAGCTACCCAACAAACAACGACAAGCTACAAATAAGCATCTAGGTTGAATTATTGTTTATTTGTGATCTTTGTAGCTGAATAAAATGGATGCTGAATAATTTGATAGACAGATTTCATTTCAGCATTTAATCTAACTAATATTTGACATGGCCTATTTATTTGTTTAGGTAGTAATTGGAGTCGAACTTACGTTTTCGTTTTATCACATTTCAGCACATTGGGGAAGTTTAACAATGTGCTGAACTAATGATTTTTAAAGTTCTCTGTTCGACTATGATGTGATGCTTTGAAAGGGTGGTCGAATTGAGTTTGAATAGTAAGTTAATAAGCAGGCATTTGACATCCTTCTTAACCTTTGTCCTTCTTAACCATTGGATTTCACATTTATCTGATCTATCGCACAGTGGGAAAAAAACATAATGCTTTTTAAGTTTGAGAGAAAATATGGATTCTATAGATCTGGGAAATATGATTTATATGGAAAATGATGATTTATTTTCAAGACATGCTTTTTGTATTCGTGATTTATTAAGCTGTCGGAGATTATAACGAACGAAACTGCAATAAAGCAATAAAAAAATCATGCATTCATGCGGAACTAAATGTACTAAAAGCCGGACATAACGCCGTTGAATAACATCGGAAAATTATTGAATCTTTGATGTGTGGAATCCCAATATTATCGCATGGATGTTGATCTTTATTGCGACGAAATTGGAATAATCTTAGCATTACATTCATATCGCAACCGATTATTAAGAGATTCTGAGGTAGGCCGAATATACATTGATTTTATTTTCATAAATTCATAAATAGCATTGGGGACGGATTTTATTTTATCGTTTATCGACATTATTTTTACGTATTTTTCCTAGTGTGCGATGGTTATGACTGGCTTGAATGGTTGAAATAAAAATCTTGTACAGTTATTAACAAACTGTATTTTGACAGATCGACTTATTGAATAAGAGTCCGATTATGATTCATATTCAGCAATAAGATTATTTATGTTATGCATTGAGTGAATCATATCTAACAAATCAAGGATGGCGCGGATGACAACGTTACCGGCGGATGATCAAATGACAGCAGTTCGAGACCCGATTTAGGAAAATTTTAAAATGATTATATGAAAATAGCAATTACTTCAAAATACGTTCATTGGAGATCTTACTGATGTTACCTTCTATGCGTTATTATTTTGGAAGAATTCACATGTAGCTGAATTGAGGCTTAGTAAAATGCTTATTGAAGGTTTAACGAATCAGTTAATAAAGTTGTTTTTCAAAATGAGATGTTGTAGTTGTATAACTTCGTCAAAATTGTGTGTACAAAGCTTGAACAGAAGTTGTGATAAGAAATAGTTCAGACATAATTCGACACACTTACTTACTTACTTATGGATCCTGTACACCTCCGGTGGTGCAAAGGGCCGACTTGAAAGATCTCCATCCTGAGCGATGCCCGGCTATCGCTTTAACCTGTTGGCAGGTTAGATTTCGGTCGACTTCTTTTATTTCTTTATTGAGGCTTCTCCGCCATGAGCCTCTGGGTCTGCCTCTGCTGCGATGTCCCGCTGGGTTCCAGTCTAATGCTTGCTTACAGATTTCGTTTCCGCCCCTACGTAGAGTGTGGCCGACCCAGCCCCACTTCCGATCCCGAATTTCTGTTGTTATCGGCCTCTGGTGACAACGACGATGGAGCTCGTTGTTTGAGATCCAGTTGTGAGGCCACCAGGCCCGAATTATATACCGCAGGCATCTGTTAATGAACACCTGCAGCCGTTGAGTGTTCTTCACTGATACACACCATGTTTCGCTAGCGTATAACAGCACAGATTTCACGTTAGAGTTGAAAATTCGTATTTTGGTGCGTTCACTTATCTGCCTGTTTTTCCAGATATTTCTTAAACTCGCAAAGGCAGCCCTTGCTTTCTTGATCCGTGCGCCTATGTCGATCTTGGTACCGCCGTCTGACGCCATTTGGCTACCAAGATATTGGAAGCTTTCAACATTCACCACTGGTTGCCCGGCTACTGTGAAACTGGAAGGAGTCACCGTGTTTACATCCAACGATTTGGTTTTGTTGACGTTGATGACTAAACCTGCCGAGGAGGAGCGATCGGCAAGGTCATTGAGCTTACTCTGCATATCAGAGCGCCGTTGCGCGAGTAGTGCAACGTCATCCGCCAATTCGAAGTCGTTTAGGTGCTCCATGGTTATAGGCTGCCATAACAGCCCGCGGTTTGGTTCACGGTCAATCGCATCTACCAGAATCTCATCGATTACGATGAGGAACAGTAACGGTGATAGAATACATCCTTGCCTCACACCAGCTACGACCCGGATAGGGTCGGACAGGACCCCATTGTGCAGCACTCTACACGAAAAGGCCTCGTACTGTGCTTCGATGAGGCCGATGATTTTCTCAGGAACCCCCTTGCGTCTCAAGGCGCCCCACATATTCTCGTGATTGAGACGGTCGAAAGCTTTTTCGTAGTCAATGAATACCAAGTAAAGGGACTCTTGGAATTCGTTGACCTGCTCCAAAATGATGCGGAGCGTGACAATATGGTCCACACAGGATCTTCCGGCACGGAATCCGGCTTGCTGCCGCCGGAGAGTCGCATCGATCTTCTCCTGAATCCGGGCTAGGATAATTTTGCACAGAACTTTGAGAACGGTACACAGCAACATAATGCCTCGCCAGTTATCGCATACAGTCAGGTCACCCTTTTTGGGCACCTTCACTAAGATACCTTGCATCCAGTCGGCCGGGAAAGTTGCGGTGTCCCAGATATTACGAAATAAACGATGCAGTAGTTGAGCGGATGTCATGGGGTCAGCTTTGAGCATCTCGGCTGATATGCGGTCGACCCCTGGGGCTTTATTCGATTTCATGCTTTGGATGGCTGTTTGAATCTCTAGCAGTGATGGAGCTTCGGTATTGACACGTGTTATACGTCGGATCCCAGGCAGATCATGCCGAGGTGGTGATGGCCTGGTTGGCACTTGAAAAAGTTGTTCGAAGTGCTCGAACCAGCGTTTCAGCTGGTCAGTTGGGTCGGTCAATAACTGATCATTCGCGTCTTTCACAGGCATCGTTGCATTCATCTTCGCCCCGCTTAAGCGTCGTGAGATATCGTAGAGGAGGCGAATGTCCCCGGTTGCGGCGGCTCTCTCTCCTTCGTCGGCCAGAGAGTCTGCCCACGCTCGCTTGTCCCGTCGACATGAGCCTTTTACTTCCTTCTCAAGAGCCGTGTATCGTTGACGGGCTAAGACTTTGGCTCCTCTGGTTTTTGATCGCTCTATCGCGGCATTGGCTTCTCTTCGCTCCTCTATCTTCCTCCAGGTCTCATCGGTGATCCAATGTTTCTCTGGGTGCGCAGTTCGCACAGATTTTTCTCGCTGGTGGCGATGAAGGCATTCTTGATGGGGGTCCATTGGTCTTCCACGCTGCCACCTTCCGGAATATTTGCAGCACGCGTCTCCAGTTCTTCAACGACCGTTTCACCGTGACATCGGCGAGTGTTGAACCGTCGTCCAACTCTATCCTCCTGACGAAGAATCCGCGCAATGCGCAGGCGTATTTAGCCGAAGAGGAGGTGATGATCAGACGCGATATCGGCACTACGTTTATTCCGTACATCAAGAAGGCTCCGTTTCCATTTTCGGCTGATGCAGATGTGGTCGATTTGATTTTCTGTAAAGCCGTCACGGGAGACCCACGTGACCTTGTGAACCGGTCGATGAGGGAAGAGCGATCCCCGATCACCATGTCGTTATTACCACAAAATTCTGCGAACAGCTCTCCGTTTTCGCTCATTTCTCCGAGACCATGGCGTCCCATAATGCGCTCATGGTTCGAGTTGTCGGATCCGATCTTCGCATTGAAGTCGCCCAAACAGATCTTGATATCACCCTTCGGAATTCTATCTACGACGGCATTGAGTTGACAGTAGAAGATCTCTTTGTCTTGCACATCGCAAGCATCGGTTGGCACCTAACACTGGATTATAGTAAGGTTTCGGACCCGTGTTCTAAATCTGGCAACGATTATCCTTTCACTTATAGGTTCCCACTTCATAAGCGCAGAGTGTGCCTGAGCGCTTAGTAGGAAGCCAACTCCGCGATGCCGGGGAGCGTGTTCACCTCGTAAACCAGAGTATGGCAGAACTTGTCCTGACGGCGTTCTGTGTTTTCCAAAAATTGGCCAACGGACTTCACTCAGTCCCAGGATCTCAAGCTTCATGCGGCGTGCCTCATTGGCAAGTTGCGCCAATTTACCCTGCTGGGCTAGGGTTAAAACGTTCCATGTTCCTATTCGTGTCCGTTGTTTCGCGCTAAGAGTCGTCGCCGTAAAATCAGTCCGTATTCTTTCATTATCACACAGCGCTGAATTAAATCATCACATTGATGTTAGTTCAACTAGTGAATGTTTGTTGGGTATGGCAGCTAATGCACGAAAACGGATTTCCGGATAATCTGATGCGGTTGATCCATCGTCGCGATCGGGTGATGTGCGTAGTTCGAGTTTCAGGGTCATTCTCGAGTCCCTTCGAAACGCGTAGAGAGTTACGGCAAGGTGATGGTCTTTCGTGTCTGTTATTCAACATGGAGGGAGTAATACGAAGGGCAGGGATTGACACGAGTTGTACGATTTTCACGAAGTCCGTCCAGTTATTTGGTTTCGCCGACGACATAGATATCATAGCACGTGATGACTTTGAGAGGATGGAGGAAGCTTATATCAGACTGAAAAGCGAAGCTAAACGGATTGGACTAGTCATCAACACGTCGAGGACGAAGTACATGACAGGAAGAGGCTCAAGAGAGGTCAATGTAAGCCACCCACCACGAGTTTCTATCAGAGTCTCTTAATTCTCGTGTATGCATGGATGAGACAGTGTGCCATGAGCTACAAAAGCTCACGTAGCACCGATTCAGTGCGACGAGAGAAGCTAGCGCGCGCATGAAATAACTAAGTGAGCGTGTCTCAATGTACGTATCATGAGACTCATCTCATGCGCTAAAAATGCATAGCTGGCGTTACTTAGGCGACGATATTATTGAATGAAAATTTCCCGCCCAAGCTGTTTTACGCATCTCCGCTGTTGTTTGCAAAGGTTTGCCATGGCAAACAGCGCATGAGCTGATCGCATTGAGATGTCTCAATGCGACTCACCAATGTTGTTGTGAGGTACACAAGCTTTGTGAGACTCGCGCACGCTAAATTTTATGTGCGCGTAGCAGTCGTTGCTTAATCTCATCCTTTTTTGTACGCGTGCATGATGTCTGCTTTCTATCGGTGGTGACGAAATCGAGGTGGTTGAAGAATTCGTGTACTTGGGCTCACTGGTGACCGCCGATAATGATACCAGCAGAGAAATTCGGAGATGCATCCTGGCAGCAAATCGTACGTACTTTGGACTCCGAAAAACGCTCCGATCGAATAGAGTTCACCGCCGTACCAAACTGACTATCTACAAAACGCTGTTTAGACCGGTAGTTCTCTACGGAGACTTGGACGATGCTCGTGGAGGACCAACGCGCACTGGGAGTTTTCGAAAGAAAAGTGCTGCGTACTATCTATGGCGGGGTGCAGATGGTGGACGGTACGTGAAGGAAGCGAATGAACCACGAGTTTCATCAGCTGTTGGGAGAACCATCCATCGTTCACATCGCGGAAATCGGAAGACTGCGGTGGGCCGGGCACGTAGCCAGAATGTCGGACAGTAATCCGGTGAAAAAGGTTCTCGACAACGATCCGATGGGAACAAGAAGACGAGGTGCACAGCGGGCAAGGTGGATCGATCAGGTGGAGGACGATTTGCGGACCCTCCGCAGACTGCGTGGTTGGCGAAGTGCAGCCATGGACCGAGCTGAATGAAGAAGACTTTTATGTATTGCACAGGCCACTCCGGCCTTAGTCTGGTAATAAATAAATAAATAAATGATGCTGTTCGTTTCGACTGTTTCAACTCATCTCGTTAAATTGAGATGATTAATTAATTAATTAATTGAAATTGATTGGCTTTTTTCGGTGACGATGAAATCAAAAAAGCATCTACAGTCGCCTCTCTACATCTCGATATTGAAGGGACGATCGAGATAAGGAGATATCGAGGAATGGAAAGAAAATTGAGATGGCTACTAGATCCAAAGCTCGTTGCTATAAAAAACGACAACAAAACGAATGTCGTTTGCTTTTGTTGATATGTTTGTTATTGTCCAAAGCTGGTCTAGTAGCCTACAAATTTGAACATATCGACATAAGGAGAGAGAATCCTGAACAAAATATGATCAGAACACATCGAGATAGAGAGATAGCGAGATAGGGGAGTTATCGAGATGTAGAAAGCCCAATTGTATGTAGATTGAAGGGATTGAAGAAACCACCGACATAGAGAGAGATATCGAGATATAGAACATCGAGATGTAGAGAGTCGACTGTAATTTCATTTCCCACCACCCTTCACTCTATCACAGATTTCTCAACGCCCATCTGCGCCTGTTTCGTTCTCCACATTATTGGTATCGTTAGTTGTTCGTTTGCGTTCGCCTTCACGTAGCCTACCCAATAGCACATTGATACTCCCACATTCACGTTGCAGGTTTACCGATTGCCTTTCGCCTTGTTTTTCAATGTGGAATACCTCCGCAATCATCCTGGTCTCCGGGTCTGCGATTCTCTCCAGTGCGGTGTTTTTTTTTTTAATTGAACACGTGTCATTCCTCCATTGTGTGTACAGCCAGGCCAGATCGCGGGTTTCGCTTTTTGCTGTCGTTCTTGTGCTCCATGATCCTCACTTCCATCATCCGTTTCGTCTGTCCGATGTACACCTTATTATGAACGCCAGGCTGGTAGTCTGGTTATTCTATTCTCTTAGTAAGGCCGGGTGACACCGACCTGAAACGGCGAATGGGCTAATGGCCAGGCTGTCTTCCGTCCCCTAAAACCGTGGCTGGCCTTGTAGCACGCGGTACAATCCTGTGGCTCAGCTGGAAGCTGAGTGTGAGTAGGCTCAGATGCTCTTTCCTGACTAGCGCTGATTTGGCTCTGAACACGAGAGTGTCATGCCGCAAGGTATGCATAGATAACTATGGGATCGCGAAGGCGACTACATCAGCAGGATTCGACAGCAGCCGCAAGGGGGACCCAATTACAATGATTAACCTAACAAAACCCAAAACTACGAAGGAGGGAGGTGAGGCGAATGGCGACAAGGAGAACCCTTTCGCCAGGTGCAGTGGCCTTGACAGGTCACCCCAAAGGTCGCCGGGGGGAGGCGATGGCGGTGCCCGTGGTGGGTCAGACGAAGTGCCGGTGGACGTCAAGATGGACGTCCCCACTCTGACCAAAGTCATTAACTCGGTGATGACTAACCACGGGGAGGATGGAGTCCAGACGATGGAAGGGATTACGGACGTATCGGACGTAATCATGTCCTTCCTGGACAATCGAGTAAACTATAGTATGGACTTGAAGCAGGCCGTTCTGACCCTCTGCGCTCTAGTCGTGGAGGCGAAGTCGGAGTGGAAGTCCTTGCTGGAAGCCAGTAAGGAGGCGGAGCACAAGATCCGTCTTCTTACTGAGGAGAAAGAGTTGACGGTTAGTCAAGCAGTGAAGACCTCGTAGGAGGCTGGCGGAGAGTCAGACTGCAGAGCTTCAACGGCGTATGGCAACCAGCGGTGCAACTCCTAAGCTAAGTAAGGTGACGCAGGAGGCGTACCTGAAAGCAGCTAATAAAGCCTCGGCACGGACCGTACAGAAGGTCCGAGTGGATAAGACCGAGAGGAAAATGGTACATCCAGCTAGGAAGATACCAGAGGATCGCCGGGAGGAAGACCTACCATGGACAGAGGTCGTGAATCCAAAAAGGCGAAAAAAAGCCGTCAGCAGGTCGCAAGGAGTGCGACCAAGGGTACGGAACCGGTCACCGCTAAGAAGGGTACGGCCCGTGTGAAAAAGGGCGCGCCTTCCAATGGCAGCGACAAGCGGAAGGACAGAGGCGAAGCGATCATTGTCAAGGCTGACCATAAAAGCTATGCCGAAGTCCTAAAGACTATGAGAGGCACCGAGAAGCTCTCTAGTCTAGGAGGGGATGTCAACAACTGCATCCGAAGAACGCGCAAAGCGGGATGCTACTCAGAAGAGTTCCGAGTATAAAAAGTTGACGGAAGAGGTCCTGGGTGACGGGGTTCAGGTTAGAGCCCTGTGCCCAGTCCTGAACATCCAGTGCAAGGGCATGGATGAAATAACCGAAGCCGGAGACCTGGTAGACGCACTGAAGGAGCAGTGCAATGTCGAGATCCAGGAATCCGCGATTCGGTTACGCAAAGGCTTTGCGGGAATGCAGGTTGCCTCATTCCAAGTACCTATGGCTGAGGCCAAGAAGGTGCTGGATAAGGTAAAACTGAAGGTGGGTTGGTCGGTGTGCTCGCTGAGCACAAGCCAACCCAATCAGGCCTGTTACAGGTGCCTTGGCCACGGTCATAAGTCCTATGACTGTAAGGGACCTGACCGTAGTAAGCTGTGCCGTAGGTGCGGAGCCGAAAACCACCAGGCTCGCACCTGCCAGGCTGCACCGAGATGTCTGATCTGTCCTCCGGGGGCAGACAACAGGCATCTCACCGGTGCTCAGGCCTGTCCGGCCTCTAGAAGGGTCCAGACATGCAAGTAACACAGCTAAACTTGAACCACTGTGAGGCGGCCCAGCTGCTGTTACAACAGTCGGTTATCGAGTGTAAAGCTAATGTTGCCTTGCTGTCCGACCCATACCGCATCCCTGCTGGGAACGGCAGCTGGATTGCGGACAATTCCGGTATGGTGGGAATCTGGACTTGTGGTCTTTGCTATGACAAAACCCTCATCTTCTCCCGACGATGAGGGTTTTGTCATAGCAAAGTAAACGGTGTTTACTTTTGTAGCTGCTACTGTCCTCCAAGATGGAGTATAGAGCAGTACACTAGGGTAGTTGATATTCTTGCGGCGAAACTAACTGGCCTTAAACCAGTAGTTGTAGCAGGTGACTTCAATGCGTGGGCAGTGGACTGGGGTTCCCCGTTTACTAACGCTAGAGGTTATATCCTGCTAGAGTCACTAGCGGTATTGAACGTAGTTCTGCTGAACGAAGGTCAGGTGCCAACGTTTAGAGGACCGAGCGGTGATTCATGTATGGACGTCACCTTCTGCAGCGCAGGATGGACTGAAGAACCAGGATGGATGGTCCACGAGGGTCATACTTCTAGCGACCATCAGGAAGTACGTTTTATGGTCGAGTATACCTGAAGAACTACGACGAGAAGAGGTGGTGCAACGGATCCCGGATGGCGCACTTCACAGTTCAATCAAGAGCTGTTGGTGGAGGCGCTGCGCTGGGAAAGTAGGACTACAGGACTGAGCGGTAACGAACTGACGGAGGTACTTACACGTGCCTGCGACGTGGCGATGCCAAGGAAGACCCAGCCCCAGGAAATCGACAACCAATGTACTGGTGGTCTGACACGATTGCAGATCTTCGTAGAACCTGTCTTAAAGCTTAAAGAAGATTGCGACGTGCTAGAACAGACGCTGAGCGACTCGATAGACGAGGGGTATTCCAGACAGCAAGCAGAGCCCTGAACTACGAGATTAAGTGTAGCAAGCGAGCCTGCTTCGAACAGCTGTGCAGGATGGCGAATGACACCCCGTGGGGAGATGCATACAGGATAGTGATGTCTAGGACCAATAGCATACCTCCTGAAAGGTCCCAGAGATGTTAGCCGGAATAGTAGAGGGATTGTTTCCGAGACATGAACCAGCGGACTGGCCCGCTACACCATACGAGTCAGTTGACGTGGTACCGCTAGTGACTAACGAAGAGCTTATCGTAGCTGCAAGAAAACTTAAGCTCAATAAGGCGCCAGGCCCGGATGGTATTCCAAACCTGGCCCTTAAACACGCCATTCTTGCTGATCCAGATATGTTCAGGAGCTGCCTCCAAAGATGCATGGACGAAGAAAACTTCCCAGATCGATGGAAACGGCAGAAATTTGTGTTATTACCGAAGCCTGGCAAATAGCCGGGGGATCCTTCGGCATACAGACCAATTTGCCTACTCGACACAGCTGGGAAGCTGCTAGAGAGGGTCATTCTGAATAGATTGTCGGCTTATACAGAGTGTGCTGGTGGCTTATCCAGCAACCAGTATGGCTTCCGTAAGGGCCGTTCTACCATTGAAGCAATTCGAGCGGTAACGGATACGGCCAAGATAGCGAGAGGTCTAAACAGAAGAAGTATTAGGTACTGCGCGTTGATTTCTTCTTCTTCTTCTTCTTCTTCTTCATTGACAATACATCCCCAACTGGGACATTGCCGCCTTGCAGCTTAGGGTACATTTAGCACTTCCACAGTTATTAACTGCGAGGTTTCTAAGTCAGGTTACCATTTTTGCATTCGTATATCATGAGGCTAGCACGATGATACTTTTATGCCCAGGGAAGTCGGGACAATTTACAATCCGAAAATTGTCTAGACCGGTACCGGGAATCGAACCCACCCTCAGCATGGTCTTGCTTTGTAGCCGCGCGTCTTACCGCACGGAGGGCCCCTTACATTACACTTGATGTAAAAAACGCGTTTAACAATGCTAGCTGGGCAGCAACTGCTGACTCCCTGCACCGATTGAGAGTTCCGGATTACCTGTGCAGGATACTGAAAAATTATTTTCAGAACAGGGTGCTGTTATACGACACTGATGCTGGCCTCGGACCGGTTCTGTGGAATATTATGTACGACGGAGTATTACGCTTAAGTCTCCTGGCCGGTGTGAAGATAGAAGGCTTCGCGGATGACATAATGCTAGAAGTAGCAGGTGACACTCTCGACGAAGTCAGACTGAAGGCTTCATACGCGATTGGCAGAGTGGAGGAATGGCTCAACTCGAGGCGGTTATCCCTTGCACACCACAAGACGGAAGTCGTGGTAGTGCATAACCGCTCTGGGTTGC
This sequence comes from Armigeres subalbatus, assembly GCF_024139115.2. Taxonomy (NCBI): domain Eukaryota; kingdom Metazoa; phylum Arthropoda; class Insecta; order Diptera; family Culicidae; genus Armigeres; species Armigeres subalbatus. The sequence goes on from NC_085139.1 coordinate 90,249,319, forward strand.
AGCGAGCGAGGATACGAGTAGGGACCTGCACAGTTAACTCCGTGAGGTCTCTTGAGCTTATGGGCGTGATGATCGACGATAAGCTCAATTTCACGAGCCATGTCGATTATGCATGTCAGCGGGCTTCATTGGCGATAAAATCTTTATCACGAATGATGTCCAACAGAGCAGCGGTGCATAGTCAAGTGCGTAGGCTGATAGCTGGCGTAGCATTGTCTTATCATCCGTTATGGCGTGCCATAACGGCATGGGCCGTAGCACTAATAGCCGAGTACAATGTAAAGTAATTGATCAGAGTACACTGGCTGATGTGCCTACGTGTCGCGAGCGCATATCGCACCATATCATATGAGGCGGTGTGCGTTATAGCTGGAATGATGCCGATTGACATACTCCTAGAGGAAGATGTGGAGTGCTACAACGAAAGGGACTCGGTGCAAGTGCGACGTGTCAAGAGAGCAGCTTCGTTGCTTAAATGGCAAAGAGCATGGGACACCGCAGTCAAAGGTCGTTGGACCCACAGACTAATTCCGGATGTGTCCAACTGGGTTGATAGGAAGCATGGTCAAGTCAACTTCCACCTAACACAGGTGTTGTCTGAACATGGTTGCTTTCACGTCTGAACATGGTTGCTTGCCGGATGCCTTCCCCATGGTATGGAGTCCCATACCATTTCCACATTTTACCATAACTTCAACTTAATTGTTCTAACTGTTAGAATTGGGAATGATTGGAAAGCTTGTTTCCTGCATCCAATAAGAATATAGAGCAACACGCATGCCGACTGGAAGACACTACAGTGAAAAAGTCCTTCAATGGTGAACTGGGCAACAATGGAGAACGCGACTGGACAGCTACTGATACTGTACTGATAATGTACAGTTGCAGATGGTGCTGGGTACAGCAGACCAGATTCCGTGCCGGAAGATCCTGTGTGGAAAGCTCCAGAATCATTCTGGAGTAGGTCAACGTACTCCAATAGTTTCTTTGTTTGGTTTTCTTGACTACGAAAAAGCTTTCGACCGTCTCAATCACGAGACTATTTGTGACGCAAAGAAGTTTCTGCGAATTAGCGGCTTCATTGACAAACTGTACGAGGCCTTCTCGTGCAGAGTGCTGCACAACAGGGTCTTGCCGGATGCCATCCAGGTCGTATCTTGTGTGAGGCAAGGATATATTCTATTGCCGCTACTGTCCCTCATCGTAATCGACGAGATTCTAGTGGGTGCGATTGACCGTGACCAAAGCGAGACACAGTTTGCTACGCATCTACTTGCACAGTAACAGAATCAAGAAAATTTGTTAAAACTATCAACAAGCTATTGAACAGCTTTGCAGTTATTGGACTTCTACGGTAGATTATTCAGCTAGCTATAATGCATGTATCATACATATTTTTTACAAAGGAAACCAAGTATATAACGGAGGACATCGAAAACATCAAAATTCAAAATGGTAAAAATTGTTCGAAGTTCCATGTGCTCAATTATTATCTGAACCAGTATTTATTTAAATACCATTTCCGTTCTTCTAGTAAGGGTGTTATAGCCATTCCAACGAACTACATCGGAAAAAAAAATAAAGCATAAAGTTGGCCAATAACAGATTGCATGCCAAAGTTCGAGTATCAGTTGGCCACTTTGGATGGCGTGCAGAGGGGGGAAAAATCACAAGAGCGAAATTGCCAGCCGCAAGGGCGTGAAAAATTTATCGTCACATGCATAATTTATTGAAGAGGCCGCCGCCGCGGTGTGGGTGAACGGCAGAAGTCTCCCCTGAACCGATGACGGACGGAAGTCCCACCACACACACGGATGGCACTGCGCGGTGGGGAAGAGGCACCATATCGATGCGATTCGGAAATGTGGTGTATGTATTATTTTTCGATCGAACGCGGCCATGTATGACAATGCGATGTATCTACGGGGTTCGTGGTTCAATAAGGAGTTTCCCGGGGAAACAAAGAGTTCGGTCATAAATTATGTGACGAAATAAATAAAAAGTTTCAAATTGTAGCCACCCTTCCCTAAGGATTTCCGAATGAAAGACATAAAATTACTGTAAGAAACGGATGACCAAGAACGTTACGTAATTTTTGGATGAGTTCAAACTTGTCATGAGTGGGTCGAATATTTTCGCTATCGGCTGTTTGGAGTTGTTGAGTATCCATCCTCGACAGGGTAGAAATTTATGAATCGATTTAATACATTGCAGCACAAATTGTTATAAATGATGGCCATGCACGGATTGAACTGACGGCATTCCGACCGTTTTTCAAATTCAAACAATCACTGTTAGATAAGTTTTATTTATGGCACGATTGGGACAGCTTTCCCATTCTTGGGAAGCATAAGGCCTTCCCTCTGAAGGAAGTGATAAACTCCATTTTATTTTTCGAATTAAATTGTTCTCAATCGGAGCATATGCACATCATCCCGTACACACCATAAAACTAGAATGTTTCTTCAGACAAATCGTTAAACTTGATCTGACTTGTAATAAATATCTGGATCATTTTTACAGTCAACCAGATTTGCGAAATTAGGCGGATCAGCATTTCCGAACTGTGAGCGAAATATGGTTTCGAAGCATCTCATTCTTCTCCAACACCTTGGAAAATAGGACATATCTACAGAATGTTACTATACATTTTCATGGGCACGGGTCTCTGCAATCTGTGACATGCACTTACCCTGTATAGACCATTCCTCAATTTTCCGAAGTACTGAAGCCCATTCGATTCGTCGAAAGACTTTCGGCACTGGGTGAGGACTTGCAAAGCTTCAAACGCGTCGAGACCGAGGCACAGATCTTGGTGCTAAAGCATGGAGTGCAAGCAAGTGGCACAGTTTATAGAAAGCTGGTTCAGGTCCTGGGTGATGGTGTTGATGTTAAGTCGCTGGACACCGAACTACCTGCCAAATGCCCTCTTTTCCGTCGTTAGTTCGCAGTGCGGCGCAGAAGTCGAGTGCTCTTCAATACAACCTTGGTGAGAACCCTTTGGCATGCAAGTAGCTTGTTTCAAGTTACCGGATGCGGGCGCCAAAAAAAGTTCTGGGTTAGGGAAGCTCTAATCCCCATTAAGTACAAGCATCCCGCAATTCAAAACTAAATGTACTCGCGTCTTCAAGGGCGCCCTATTCAAAACGGAAGCCACGCACGCTGTGACGCAGCAAAGCTGGAATAATAAAAATAACAGTTGTGCGTGGCTTCAGTTTTGAATTGGGTCCTCTTGGAAACGCGAGTGCACTTAGTTTTGGACTTCGAGAGCTTGTTAAGATCACTCTGACGGAATCCAAGTTTAAAAGTGCTCGCGTTTTCGGGGGCACACCACTCGATACGGAAGCAACACACAACTGTCATTTTTATTATTTCACGCATGCTGCGACGCAGCAAAGCTAAATCAACAAAAATGACAGTTGTGCACCGCCTCTGAATCGAGTGGTGTGCCCCCGAAAACGCGAGCACTTTTAAACTTGGATTCCGTCAGGTGTGACCTTAATGGGAGGATATAATTTTGTTGGTCTGTGATAAGGCAGCTTATTGTCTTATATGTGTTAGCATCCAAATCATCGATCAATTTAATACGAAGGCGTAACCATAATCGTCCAAAAACATTCCATAATTTTTTTTTCAGCGTTATGGTATTTTGGCAAAGAAAAGACTTCGTGTTTCACACGTAAAAGCAGTATTTTAAGCAGCTATTTAGTTGACTTTTTAAAAATCATTATTTATTGTATCTTGACGAAGTTTGACCTACGGATATTTTGTTTGGACAATTGTGGTTTTCAATTATTGAGGCACTAATAAATTTGTTCGCCTCGATGATGATGATGGATTTTACATTTATTGACGTAATTGTAATTTATTTTTCATGATTTTCGTAAGCCCATATTTTTTAACTTAACATATATATTGAATGAGCTAGTTCCAGAAATTTTTGATTGTAGCTTGTAAATTTAATTTTTGGTGTCTTGCTGAAGTTCATTCCGTGAAGTGTGTCCCGAACAAATATGTATGGGAAAATGAAATTTGGCTAAACTTTTTTGGGAAAAACTCGAAAAGATCTGGTATTATGTATTAAAATCTATTTTTTTGGCTACTTTGCGGTGGTTAGTGTGGTGAATGCGCATAGCTGCGCCAAAGCGGGAAATTGTCTGGTGCAATGTTAGAATAAGGACGCTGTCTTTGATCTAGATCCTAGGGCTTGGGCTTGCGGAAGCTCTTGGATAACATGAAGTATGTCGGATAACCATTTTAACCTCAAAATGAATTCAACGTTTCAAAATTACTCTGTGGTGAAGTTTTGAACGCAATCTTAGGTTTTATCGGGAATTTGTATGAGGGCATTGTGCCGCGGTGCAGTTTGACGCTTCTGAAATCGGTCCTTGTTAGGACCTAAGTTAATGAGGAATAATTTTCATCACTCGCATCACAACGCTCGCGGCACCTGGGCCGCTAAGGAATTGCTTCGTGGGCACGCATGCCTTTCGCTAGTGGCACGGCTGCCACCCTGGTGAAATTATAGCAACCCGCTATATGGATTGGTTCATCATCCGTTTGCTTTGCTAGCAGCAGTTTTACAGTCCACTGCTTGGTTACGCAACATTTGTTCCTTCGAGCCGGATCGGAACCTTTTTGGATATTGAATTTGGTCATCGATTACTGCCAACAATGTGTGCCCTGGACTTGAGTGAGTGGATTGGCTAGTTGAAAGCAAAAAGTTAAGGTGATTTGGAAAATAAAGACTTGGGAAAAAGGACAGTGCAAGGTGGAAAAGTGAAAATACTGTGAATTGGTTCAAGTGCTAAAAAGTTATAAGCAAACAAACGAAGTGAATCAAAATAACAACGAAGTGAATCAAAATAACAATGAAAAGACCTACGAGGCGAACCGGTCCAGGGCCGAAAATCTCATTAATAAAGATATAAAAAAAAAACAATGAAAAGAACTCCTCTTGAAACGACTGGTGCTGCGACGGGAGGCACTGGTGGTTCCGCTAGCCGTGATAGTGTTGAAGTGGAAGACTACGATACTCTGGCGAACCTTCGAGGATTTCCAAATTGAAGATCACTCGCATGAAGAATACATTGAAGAGGGCAGAGGCAACGTCGCTTACGCTGCCACAAGGGGAAACTGGAGACTGGAGGCTGCATGCAACGAATTCCAAAACTACTACGAACGGATCGTGGTGGTGGTAACACCGGAAATGAGAGAGGATCAAAAAAATAGGGAGGAGGTTCGGTTGTGGGCACCCCTACGTGTCTTTTGACAGATAACAGATGCTGTCATTCTGACAACCGTCATTAGTTTGCTATTGTAACATCATGTTTTGTTTTTTTTTCTTCTTTATTAAAGAGGCTTTTAGCTCTTGGCTGGTTCACCTCTGGATGATGTTTTGTGCTCAATATTACGGAGAAAAAGAAAAATTTGGATGGCTCCGCGGAAATAACGCGCAATGAGCAATCCCCGCAAGGAAGAAGTGTAACAAAGAATGCGTTGATTTCAATTCTTGTTTTGAAAATACGTGTTTGACAAGTTGATTGTTCTGCATTTGAACAGATTATTGTTCCTAGGAGGTGTGGCGTGAAGTTCGGAAAGCTTTGCGCTTACCTAATCCGAACAATGAGAAAATTGGAGCTTGTAATTCAGCATAAGGGTGACCGATGTATAGCAAATATCAATTCGATCAACGAATACGATATTGGTCGGAACTGGCTGCGTTAAAATATCTCTAATCCGTATGCAAATTTTCCTTGACATTTTCTTATTATAGAGTGATTATAACTTGAGATAGCATAACAGCATTAAATATTCTAGCAAATAACCTCTCTGCCTTTTCAAATTTAAAAAAGTCCCAGAAACACAGTGAAGAGACAGTGTAACTAGTTCAATAATTCTATCCTCATAACTCATTCCAGAAGCTGAATTTCAAAATGTGGTGTATGGTGGACTGCTAGCCGGCATAGCCGTCTATGATCATTTACTAGGGAAATATCCGTTCAATGCGGTTTGGATTTTCTACTAATCCAAATTTTTCTTGCAACGAGTAATATCAAACCGGATGGGGATCTTTACTTTGAACTAGGACAAATCATTTTTTTTTACAAAAAAAAAACAACAAGAAAGCTTTTTTTTGACATTTTCCAAAGTGTCATAAATTTTCGAAAGGAAAGTGCTGCGTGCTATCTTTGGTGGGGTGCAGATGGCGGACGGTATGTGGAGGAGGCGAATGAACCACGAGTTGCATCAGCTGTTGGGAGAACCATCCATCGTACACACCGCGAAAATCGGAAGACTGCGGTGGGCCGGGCACGTAGCCAGAATGTCGGACAGTAACCCGGTGAAAATGGTTTTCGACAACGATCCGACGGGCACAACAAGGCGAGGTGCGCAGCGGGCATGGTGGATCGATCAGGTGGAAGACTTGCGGACCCTCCGTAGACTGCGTGGTTGGTGGCATGTAGCTATGGACCGAGCCGAATGGAGAAGACTTTTATATACCGCACAGGCCACTTCGGCCTTAGTCTGAATAAATAAATAAATAAAATAAATTGAAGTGATTTAATTCAAAAAGTGAGTTCCAATGCATATTTATACAGTAAATTTAATCTATTTTGAGACTCAATGACGATTAGGGTAAGTGATGTATTTTGGACGTCTGAATATATTTTGGAATTTTGGTTATTAAATTAATGATTTCGTGTGTGTTACTTCTACGTGAAGTTAAACGATTTACAATGATATGGAAATGCTAATATCATCTTCAAACTTGGACGTACATGTTCATGATAGAAATAGAGGCGAAAGTATAGAATTGATAGTTCCGTTAGGATACGGCAGGCATGAAGAATGTTTTATAGAAGTCGAACTGTGCAATAAAAATCCTATTCGACTAAATGCTGATGTCATATTAGAAATTTGAAGACAGTACTCGTCGATAGCAAATCCTTCCGCACGCGATGGCATATGAGCAAGTCAAACCACCTTCCTTTTGCCAGTGGAGATATATCAGCTTCCACACTGATATTCTTCCCTCCCCCTTCATACGGGAGCTTGGCAGAAGGAAGGTCGTGTGATATGTGCCATCACAAATATTGCCCTCCGCTTGCTTTCAAATCGACTTCTATAAAAACATTCTTCATGCCTGCCGTATCCTAACGGAACTATCAATTCTATACTTTCGCCTCTAATTCTATCATGAACATGTACGTCCAAGTTTGAAGATGATATTAGCATTTCCATAACTTTTTGGTTATATTTTGCGTGTTTTTCGACTTAGGTTTCTTCAAATAAATGGGAATCATGTGTATCGTTGGCCTCTTTCATAATTACATTCTAATCGCATTTATGAAACAAAATAAACAAAATATACACAGCAAATAATTTTGAAAATTCAACGACGTGTAAAATTGCAGCTTATCCCATCAAACGAATTACCATTCGATATTATATTAAATTTGATTGAATTTTACAAGCAAGTACCGTTTACATTTATTTCGATTTAAAAGAATAGTGAGATCGATTGAATGTTACGTTTATTTGCATGCTCCAAATATGTGCATGAAAATACATTTAAAATCACAACATAATTTTATCTGTGTAGCCAAAAGTCCAAAATATATTCAGATGTCCAAAATACCATCGTTACCCTACCATTAAAATTTTGGCGCGAAATATGTTTTCTTCATTTTCCAAAAAAGCTGAGAAATTCGGTTATAGGCACCCTTATTTTATTGACAAATCATTTAATATCGTTTAAGGTGGCCTAGTTATTTAGACATAATTAGTTTAATTCATATTTTTGTTCCTTGGGTATGTATAGTTATTGCATCCACACTTTTTGGAATAAATCGTTGACTGATTTGATTGCAACAAGTTGCATTCGACGGGGGATCCTGTCCCATTGTTTCCTGTTGAAAATTGGTCAGATCGGACTATGAGATCAAAATTTATGTTAATTTTTATGGTAATTTTTGTAATTGTAGTAAAATTTATATTAATTCTTGTAATGAAAGAGAAAGGCAGTATTACCGCTAGGGTGATTAATTAGGATTTTCTTTGACTGTGAGGTATACAAATAAAACGTATATCAATGAAAAATTGAAACACATTTACCTAAAGTGTTATTTTAGACATTTCTTATGTGATTTTTTTTTCAATATCCTCCCTAATGCACCGATGGAGGCATCATCACTGCTAGGTGGATTGATCTGATTTTTTAGTGCCTCCTGGCTATTAGAATGAATAAATTATTCCTTTTTTTTAAATTGAGTGATTTTCATTCTTTTTAGCAGAACTTTCGAAGGTGTCCACAAACGAACCACAAAATTTAAATGTCCAAAAATGTCAAATTTGCTAAATTGTCAATATTTTGTTTCAAACCGATAACATCAAACTATTTTTTTTTTTCACTGGTAGTAAGGTTATTAGTCTTGCTTTCCATTGGTATACAAATGTCGGCATTAGATAAACTAGGGCCAAAGTAATGGATCAAAGACAAAAGGGTGCCCACAACAGAACCGCTTCCCCTAAGGAGAACGGCAGACAGTAGCAGACTTTTCCCTTTACTGGCCGAAAGGTCGGGCAATGTAAATGTGAACCCGGTTGAATAACACTGTTGCTTTCATTTCTTCTGGTAACCACTTATAATATCCAGGAGCAGAAAGTGAGTTTTTGCCTTTCTCGTGGGAGGCCCAAAGACCCATACAAAAGAATAAAATGTAAAAGCCAAATAACATAAATAAGGCAAATAAGACAAATAAGACAAGAAAGACAAATAAGTGATAACTGTCAATCACTTATAGACTTGTAAATTACTGAGCCGATCGACGTAAAAATTTTGAATGCAGGGGTTTTTGGGGCCGTGGAAGATTCTTAAAATGGTTCGAGTCCCCTCCCCGATCTATAATGGAGGAGGGGGCTCCAATACAAATAAATCACAAATTTCTGCTTAATTTGAGAACTTATCAAGCAAACAGAACCCAATACGGCATGTGAAAAAAAAAGTTTTGACTTTTGCTCTACCAAATGAAATAGAATCGCAGGGCAAACAGGAAATCCTCCGAACATTTTTTTAGGAATTCATCCGGAGACTTCTCTAAGAATTTCTCCATAATATACTCTTGAAATTACCTCAGAAAGTGTTCCAGGAAATACTTCAAGAGTTCCTTCAAGAATGCCTTTAGAACTTCCTTCAGGAGCCCCTTTAGAACATCCTTCGGATTTTTTTCTGGAGTTCCATCGGGAAATTATTCCAGGAATTTCTCCAACAACTCTTCCAGAAATTTTTCTGAATATTTCTCTGAGAATTTCTTAAGAAAGTCCTACTGCATGTTTCCCTCAAATTCCCTAATAATTCCTCCAGATATTCTTTCAAAAGCTCCAGTGCTTTCTCCAAAAATTCTTCAAAGATTTCTGTTTGGAATTTCGTGAAGAGTTTCTCCAGAAATTCTTCGAAGAATTTCCCCGGAAAGTCCACCAATATTGCTGGAGAAAGTTGAAAGAATTTTGGGACGAATTCCAGAATTTATTCGGTGAGATGTTCCATTAGGTATTTGTTGGGTACTCAATTTCTCACACACTCGTACCTGAAGTACCGCCCTTGTTACACATTCACCCAATAGAAAAAGGGAACGCTTATCTCATGTGACGAGCCGCCGACTGATGGGATGCACTACTGGCTGCTATCCACCTCAAAGCCACCAGCAGTAGAACGATGTATTGCCGATAGCTGTGCGCACACACCACACAGCCACCAGTGCAGCTCAACCGATTGCTATGATCACCACCAGCACAGCCACCAGTACACTGTAACCGATTGTTACAATAATAAAATTTGTTGGCTTCACCACAAAAAGTAAATTGTCAAAATTATTTCTTCAGTGCATACCAAGTAGAGCATAGAGAGAGTGTCGGTTCTCACATAAAAGTGACAAGCGAGTCACTCACATTCCCTTTCTCGAATAGGTCTGTCTGAGAGTAAAATTTATTGTCAGCGGTTTAAAACTCATCCTACACACGAATGCATGTCCGAGTAAAATAAAAAAATAAAAATAAAACAGAGGTAACGCGAGTACTCAATCAAGAACGTACATAAGAAAGGTAGTAGGGTAAATGAAATGTCAAACGTCGTATTTCACGAGGTTTACCCTACAACTTTCCCAAATTCTATATATATACTCAGCGATGCCAAAGGAGCTTTCTTTTCTGTCGCAAACCATTGGAGGCATAGTAGTGCGCGTCGTGTGTAATTTCGTAAAATCAGATTTGGAATAGTGGAAAAAGATAGTACGGGTGTAAAAGTACGGAAATAGGATAAAAAGAAAAATAGTACGTACGGACAACATCGTCAAGAATTGCTCAAAGAGCTAAAATTTTGTTTAAATAAAAGAGCAGCACCAAGAAAAAGGTCCATTGGGCCTTTTTCTTTTGGGGAGTTCTTCGCGGAACGCCTATTTTACCCACAGGGAGCTTACGCCGGTCGTTAAACCGTTGGCCTGGTAGTGCGCACGAGCCTAAAACCAGAGACTTCCACCGTTAATAGGAGCGACAGAAGATATCCCAGGCCAACTAGAGCGTGTGCGTAGGATCGGAGGGCACCATTTTGTTCTGGTGGCACCCGCCATTGCGAAATCAGATCCATCGATTGTCAGACTTCGCAGTTCAGCCATTTTGAAGCCTCGACAAAACTCCCAACTCCCAAACCAGTTTTGGCCTCCGCCGAGTCTCCTCGTGAGCCACCCGTACCGCCAAAGATCCGTCGGCCTCATCCGTCAAGCCATCGTACCCATTTCGGCCTCCGCCGAGTCCCACCGTGAGCGGCCCTGGCCGTCGAAGATCCGTCGGCCTCATCAGTCAAGCGATCAAACCAGTTTGGCCTCCGCCGAATTCCGTCGTGAGCCACCCGTACCGCCAAAGATCCGTCGGCCTCATCCGTCAAGCCATCGTACCAATTTCGGCCTCCGCCGAGTCCCACCGTGAGCGGCCCGGACCGTCGAAGATCCGTCGGCCTCTCCAAGCAAGCCATCCAACCAGTTCCGACTTCCGCCGAATCCCGTGGTGAGCGGCCCGTACCGCCGAAGACCCGTCGGCTTCACCAAGTCAAGCGTGTCCTCTACCGTCGAAGAGATAGAGGCCCCCGACAGCCCAGGAGTAAATACACCCACCCACTTCTGCACCCCACCTAGTTCGGCCGTAATCGCCTTTGATCGTCGGCTGATACCGTCATCGAAATTTGACCGTGGGTACCCCGTACCAGCGTTTCCGACCGCTGTTGGACCAGCAAGCCTGCCATGTGTGACTCGTCGTCCCGGATCCGGGCAAGAAGCCCAAACGCAAGTATACCCTAGAATTAAGTGACGTCCATAGGGCCCATTCAGTTAATAAATAACTAATGTAGTTAAAATGTCAAAAGGGTACTAGACCTTATCATTTAACGTGCACCGCCTTGGTATAATAAGATCTTGTTTTGATATCGTTCTCCATGCTCATAAAGGAGCTTCCACGCCTCTGTTTGCTTTGGTCGTTTCGGGAAAATAGTTCTTTTTTAAGCTTTTGAGTGAAAACGGTGGAAAGGCTTTCTCTTGGAAATTCTTCTTTTGCGCGGGTTATCTCTAGGAGGTGTATTCTGCTTAATTCCAATTCCCGTTGGACAGTGAGTTACTCCAAGACTCCTAATTGGAAAAGGGAACACGGTTTGATCAGAAAACAACGACCCTGGAAATCTTATTTACGTTTGTGAATGAGTGAGTTTCAACCACCCCCCTGAAATGAGATGTAGTTCTTGAAGCCGACTACCGATTGGGTGGCGCTAGTGTTGCCTTTCCTATTTTATGCTCCGTTCATACCGCCGCGAGAGCCTTGGCGATTGGCGCTTTGATGTTGCATGAAGAAGAAGAAGCAGAAAGATGAAAATCAAAAATATTCGCACAGGAAAACATACGAAGAAATTTTTGAAACTTTTCTTCAAAATTCTAGAAGCAATTTAATTAACAACGGTAAGCAGTACGGGGTTAGACTTGTTTTCATGCACAATAAACACAATATTTCAATTTCAATTTTTATTCTGTGATATCATACTTAATACACAGTATAAGAAAAGTCCAACCCCGTACTGTTTACCGTTTTTAATTAAATTGCCTCTAGAATTTCAGAGAAGAGTTTCAAAAATATCCTCGTATGTTTTACCGTGCGAAAATTTTTAAATATCATCTTTCTGCTTCATGCAACATCAAAGCGCCAATTAATAACTTCGAAAATCACGCAGCAATGGAATACATCTCGTTGAATATAATTTAAATATCAATGCAACACATGCCGCTTACGCATCCGACTGTTCTGACTTCGTGTGTTTATTGCTTAACCGGCAATGTTTACATCCAGCACCATGTTGCAGCACCATGTTTTTGGCTTCAGTCGAGTTGTTCGTGGATGACAGCCGTTTCATGGGGGTGGTTTCAACACGATGATATGAACTGACAGTCACGATCCACACGATCACCACCACTAATCGTCTCCCACGAAGGACCACGGCACGGCAATGTGCCGACACACACCACAGCTGAAACTCCACACCATGCAAATGAAAACGCTAGGATCGATGCCGAAACCACATGGTTTCAGAAGATTATCATTTACTCTTGGCATACGCTCCAGCGATCATAGCCCGTACACAGCCAGTGTTGCCGAACTGCACACGCCACCGTTTGCTCTGCACTGCTCCGCCGACTGCTCGAGATGGCAAGATGTAACACGTTGCGGATTCACGACTGAAGACACTGGACGCCTTGTTGACTTCTCCACTCTACTGCCTCTCGGAACTTCGCCTTTTTTACTTCCACTTTCTTTATTTTGTTGTTTCGGATGCAAGGTTTAGAAACAGAATGCAAAAAAAAACAACAGCAAAAACTGTGCGCCATAACCACCATATACCGTCTTGAAACGCGTTAGTCGCGTCCAGTATTCGTGGAGGAATTCTTGAGGATTCTCTGAAGTACTAATTAGTAATTTCTGGAGAAATTTCGCCAAAAGTTCTCGGATAATTTTTAATTAATAACCTCTTGTCTGTGCTCTGGGGTCAATATGACCCCAGGCTACTTTGAAGCGCTGCCATTATTTTTATTTTTCAATCAATTCTCGTTATTTTTGGTAGTTTGGTATAACTCGTCGAGATTTGTCCGCTAGGTGCAAATTCGCTTGAAAAATCTTGAAAAAAACGGTGCAGTCTAATTTTATCAAAATACTTACATTGTCTGTGGTTTGAGGTCATATTGACCCCAAATTGAAATTGTTATAACTTTTTGATTGATTTGTCAATTCCGGATTTTTTCGGATGGATCGTTTATTATTTGAATTGCTTATGAACCGCGTAAATCTCATAAACCGCGTAAAAAAAATAGTTAGACTCCAGGGTTTAGCTTGATTAACCTAAATATATTCTGTAAACGCATTCTATCATTTGCATCACTAGAGCAAGTTGAATGAGAATAAAACCCTTGAAAGATCCTATCGCAACATTCATGTTTGCCAAAAATACTACGCCTCAAAATACATGAGATCTTACATGGAACAATATACTCAAATATAACTGCTCACTAGCGCCGCCTCTTGGAGGAAGTACTCATTTTACTGAGCCTGTAGTGTAGTCCTGGACACCTTGAACAACTTTACCGAATACAACTTGAGTGCAGGTATAGAGGATTTCAAGCTAGAACAATATATCACCTATATAAGAATATTGCAAGCACACTAGCGCCCCCTATTTCCCGTCACAGGGCAGTCCATTCCCTTCAGACGATCTTTGCATCATCCTTACGAATTCCTAATTTGTTCTATAAGAATATTTACAATGTACAATATTCCATATATCGGAGAATCTTGGGCAGTCTAAAATAAATAATGGTTTCATACATACCACCACCTAGCGGCCAAATTCTAACCTAACCAATGCCTCATGTCAAAGCACACGCCTTCCTGCATAACCTTTTTGAAAAGGTGCAGTTCAAAATGGGTAGGATTTTCAGATAAAACCAAAATAAGCACAAAAAATCACTGTTTTTGTACTCATTTTTACGAAAACCCTCCCCGCAAGATACCCGCTGACCTATGGTCAATCTTAGGTAACGTCCCAATAGTTGATTAATTTATCTTCCGATCCATCCCGAAAAATACGGAATTGACAAAACAATCAAAAAGTTTTAACAATTTCAATTTGGGGTCAATATGACCCCATAGCCGACATTATCGACGGCAGGACATATCGGACCATTATCTGGTGATGATAAAACTGCGCCTAAAACTATCCGTTATCAACAATGTTCGGTACCGACGACCGCCGCGGTATCTCCTAGAGCGACTGAAGCAACCTGATGTCGCCACTGCATACGCGCAGCATCTCGAGGCAGCGTTGCCGGAAGAGGGTGAGCTCGATGGGGCCCCTCTTGAGGACTGCTGGAATACAGTCAAAGCAGCCATTAACGACACAGAGGAGAACAACGTCGGGTATGTAGGACGAAGTCGACGGAACAATTGGTTCGACAAAGCGCGGGCGGTCGCACTGCAGCAAGGTACCCGGCAGAACGTGGAACGGGGGACGTGGTGCGAGGAGATGGAACAGCTGTGTCGTTCTCAAGAAACACGCAAGTTCTACCAGAAGCTCAACGCATCCCGCAAAGGCTTTGTGACGCGAGCCGAAATGTGCCGGGATAAGGATGGGAGCATCTTGACGGACGAACGTGTGGTGATCGACAGGTGGAAGCAGCACTACGGGGAACATCTGAATGGCGCTGAGAGTACAGGCAGTAAAAGTCAAGGCAGCAGAGGAGATGACTACGTCAGTTCAGCGGACGATGGAAGCCAACCAGCCTCCACCTTGAGGGAAGTTAAGGATGCCATTCAACAGCTAAAGACCAATAAAGCAGCTGGTAAGGATGGTATCAGAGCTGAGCTCATCAAGATGGGCCCGGAAAAGCTGGCCACTTGCCTGCACAAATTGATAATCAGAATCTGGGAAACTGAACAGCTACCGGAGGAGTGGAAGGAAGGGGTTATAGGCCCCATCTACAAGAAAGGCGACAAGCTGGAGTGTGAGAACTTTCGAGCGATCACCATTAGTGAATGAGTTAGTGGGAAGTTATCAAGCCGGCTTCGTTGACAGCCACTCGACAACGTACCAGATCTTTACTGTACGGCAAATCCTTCAAAAATACCGTGAACACCAGGTCCCAACGCACCATCTGTTCGTTGATTTCAAGGTGGCATACGACAGTATAGACCGCGTAGAGCTATGGAAAATTATGGACGAGAATAGCTTCCCTGGGAAGCTTACCAGTCTGATCAAAGCAACGGTGGATGGTGTGCAAAACTGTGTGAAAATTTCGGGCGAACACTTCAGTTCGTTGGAATCGCGCCGAGGACTAAGACAAGGTGATGGACTTCCGTGCCTGTTGTTCAACATTGCGCTAGAAGGTGTCATGCGGAGAGCCGGGTATAACAACCGGGGTACGATTTTCAACAGATCCAGTCAATTTATTTGTTTCGTGGATGACATGGACATTGTCACATTGCAAAGGTGGCAGAACTATACACCCGCCTGAAACGTGAAGCAACAAAAGTTGGACTGGTGGTGAATGCGTCGAAGACAATGTACATGTTTGTGGGCGGAACTGAGCGCGACAGGACCTGCCTGGGAAGCAGTGTTACGATAGACGAGGTGGTCGAGGAATACGTCTACCTTGGATCCTTGCTTACGGCTGATAACAAGGTTAGTCGTGAAATGCGGAGGCGCTTCATCTGTGGAAGTCGGGCCTACTACGGGCTCCAGAAGAAATTGCGGTCAAAAAAGATTCACCACCGCACCAAATGTGTCATGTACAAGACGCTGATAAGACCTGTAGTTCTCTACGGACATGAAACATAGACAATGCTCGAGGAGGACTTGCAGGCACTTGGAGTATTCGAGAGACGGGTGCTAAGGACCATCCTTGATGGTATGCAAGAAGTGTGTGGTGGTGAAGAATGAACCACGAGCTCGCCCAGCTCTACGGCGAACCCAGCATTCAGAAGGTAGCTAAAGCGGGAAGGGTACGATGGGCAGGGCATGTTGCAAGAATGCCAGACAGCAACCTTGTAAAGATAGTGTTCGTTTCCGATCCGGCAGGTACGAGACGGCGTGAAGCGCAGCGAGTGAGGTCTGTACACCAAGTGCAAAACGACTTGGCGATCGTGGGGCGCATTCGAGGATGGAGAGTCGCGGCCTCGAACCGTGTATTGTGGCCGTGTATTGTTTATTCAGTGCTATCTGTTTAGATGTAAACTAAATGAATGAACATATTCGACCAAAAACTTTCGGGCTTTCAAAAATCTGATTTCAACGAGAAAAGCAGCACATAGCACACATTTCTGTAATCAACAATAGCAAAAAAAGAGAATCTAAACCTTATAAGACAACTAGGGTAACTGTACCAGTTTTATTCATGTTCATAATTTGGCTAGTTTTTCGCATAACTCCAAAAGTAAAGCAATTTTAGAATGTTTTATTGGCTGTAACAGGAGAAATAGCCTTTGATTCTTTGCTGTGGAAAATATAAGATATAAGAAACACAAATTATGTCCACATCTACGTCTACGTCAAAATACTGTGATCGCTTAATTGGGTATCATATATGCGATGCAGAAACCAGACAAAATTACAATGAAAATATTTTTCATCGTTCTTCAGTGGTTTCGACCAATTTCTGGTAATAAGACCACATGAAACCAGACATTCAATAAATGCAATCGGAGGATTTTCCTTTGAAAAGTTCGGCACAAAAAATACGATTGAATAGCACACAATAGCACTGAGGAGCAGTCATCGTTAGCATGCGACGGATTGCTATCGATTTGCGATCTCTTCAGCATTGTAGGGACAATGACACCGCAGTAAAATCGAACCTTTAATAGCTTGGTAACACGCATATTGACGGTTGAACGATGTACAGTGGGGTGTGAAGGTAAAACGATTCCAAACGACAATATTATGAGAGAAGTGTGATTGTTTTATCGGTTATTGAAGATAGGATTCCCTTGAAGATAGAGTGCCATAAACCCAGAGAGATCGCAAGTATATTTAAATTTGGATTCCGGGAGGCTTGTCCTTGAAGCAATAAACAATATATTTTATATGGTAAGTCAGATCAGTAAACAATCAAAAGATGTAAAATTAATTTCTCCAGTAAATTTCCAAATTCAAGGCGCAAAATTTCCAATTTTATTTGTTTTTTAAACCATTTTTGTGAAGTTTATTTCACAAACCCTGTTTGTTATTTTGCCTAAATAAATAATTTGGCACACAATTTGCCTTAGTTCGTGTGTAAGTACTTGCGTCGGAGCTGTCAGAATTGTAGATGATAGAAAAAAAGTTAGTTTGCTCGTCCGGGTCCGGTTGTCGGCCACTGCGTGGTGTCGTTGGCAGTGTCGACGGAGTAATCGATTTTCTTGCGACGATAAAGTATACGAAAAAAAGCAACGCTCAATAGATCTATGCAGGAAAGGATGAGGCGGTTCTACCTCGCGAAAAGCATTTTCCTACCTTATTGAAGAAATTCGTGGAAATCCTGTTTTGTCCGCAATTTAATGATATGTAGGAGAAATATCCAAATGTACAAACATTTATTCCCTTACGTTTCCTGCAACGTACAGAAATTCGATTTTGAATAAAATTGGTTTAGAATTTTTTGGTAATATGTTTAAGTTAACTCCATCTACTCACTTTTACGCTGTCGTCTGTCGTCAGAGCCAATATTCTTGTTAGAGATAGATTGACAACTTTGATTGTGTGCTCGATGTCACCTGTTTGAGTGTAGCTGAACCGACTTTTTTCTCTTCCAGGCAGTTAACGTCAACGTTGGTAGGAATTCCCGTATCATGAAGGCAAACTGGAGGGCTAGCGAGCAAAGGTGAAAATTTGAATACCCGGAAAATACAAATTCGTTTCTAGATCCCAGGATGTTTTCAAATGGAAATCATGCATACATTTGGAAAGAATATCGTTCTGAGCGCACATTCCACCACTTAAAATCGAATTCCTTCACTTGTATTTGCTTTGCTTTATGGTGAAGTTTTTCATATCTTCAAACGTATTTTGAACACGAGGCAATTGCTCATAAACTTTCGTGCAATCAGTCCCAACTTTGGTCTGGATTTCATTGTGGTTAGAATAAAAGTTGCTGTAAAAAAGTCAGGAAAAATAATATAATGTTCATCAAACAATGCGCATTATGTTTCAATGCCACAAAGTGGGCACTGCAAGAAGGCAAGTCAGTGAAGTGCTGATCATTCTTGAGAAGCACAGTGCTGTTGCTTCTCAGAATCAACAATTTTTCCTTCAAGCCTATAGCTCTACAATGCATCTAGAGCGAGATGATTGGAGCCTTGTTGAGAACTTTCAGAATTTCATTATAAATAGCTTCTAGGTTCCTAGAATTTCAATAAATAGCAGCTTGAAGAAAGCTTTTCATCTCTACATCCCCAATCAAATAACGAGACTATTGAGGTGAAGGTTTATGCGTGCTCAAGCAAGGCGGCCTACATTTGAAGCTTCATACCCAATCACCATGTGCCCCCTCTGGTTAACAACTTGACGAAGCATGCCAAGTCTGAATTGGTGAAATAGGAATTATCAACTTCGAACTCGCTTCCAAAAGCATACTTTCATTGAACGCCAACCGGAATAGTGACTTCCTCCACGTGGCGAAGATGCCTCTACTGCCCAGGGGGAATGGAAAATTGCTTTGAGACGGAATTTAATTTCGTTGGACAAGTGCGCGACACGGTGCGTGTCGAGCCGGAATAGGAGTCACGTTCTTGGAAGAACTTTTCGCCCTTTGTTTACGAGAAAAAGCTGGCACTTGAACGGCGCTCGACGACGGACCGAACGAACCGAGAATCGCACCTTACGGAATCGAATTTGTCCCCGGTGCCTGCCGCAAGGCCATGGTTTGAGTTTTCCCGATAAACGGGGTAGAAGAGTTCATCGATTCGACTAGAAGGGAAAGTTATTGATTGGATTTCATCGAAATGATTAGCGAACGGTTGCTATACCCCGAGGTTATTCAACTGTTTACATGGAACGACATCTTTTGCTGATTGGTTGCGATTGTCTTCCCTAGTTGCTAGGTGGAACATTCTTCAACTTTTAGGGATTTTCGAAATTGAAAAATATTTAAAACTAGTTGAATTTAATTATAGTAAATTTTAGAAGAGGCTCAACGAAGACCTCGTTCAAGGTTTTCGTTTCCCAGGTTTTTTGTATGTCGATACGGTAATGAATCGCATTGTGGTCGCAGTGGTATCTGTCACAGTGAAGTATCTGTGTTGCTCTAATACTTCAGTAGCAGATGGAACACTCGGTTGAGTCCATGAAGGCGGACGCAGTATATTATCTTATATTTTCTTTTCTTGAAGACAATTAACTAGAAAAGTATTTTTGTAAGAGTGTTGAGTATTGTTTCGTCCCAAAACTGGCTGTTTGGAACTGGGATAGGGAGATCGTTGGAATGGAATGGTTTTCTTGAAACTTGGGAGACGATTCCCTTCTTAGGTGGTCAGTGGACTGTAACACCACGATTAATTAGGAAAAACACCACTTTGGACTCGGATTGGACTTTGGTCGCGGATAGCAAAATTATACTGACTTGAATTGTGTTACAACATTGCTTATATACTTATTTTAAATGTTTCTAGAAATTTCGTGTAGATTCCTTTCAGTGTGTGCAACACGATTTGTTGTTGCATCGATGTCACGTCGTATGGTGATGTCGCATCGTATGATGATGTCGCGTCGATACTTTTGTCGCATCCAAATAGTTCCAAAAGGGTTCTAAAGACTTCTAGAGCAGTTGAGTTTCGATGAGAAAGTTGTCGGGTTTGGAATCCCAAAGCAATTCTAGCACCTTGATGACATATTCATGCAAAGAGATCTGTTTTTCCAGTTCCTGTAGTGGTATGTGTTGGAGAAAATCCTCAGAATTCAGACACCACTTGTGCAATTGGAAGCAACCGCGAGCTTACTGAGCCTTCAATGGGGCCTGACTTTCGCTGGGCTCATTCAACGTATCAGCGCCGGATAATACGCCTTCAACGTAGAAACGTAGAAACCTGCAGTATGAAATTTTGGATCCACTAGTACAGCGGTTATCAACCTTTTTCTTGAGAAGCACCCCTTCTAACTTATGCTTTCATTGAGGTACCCCCTATTTTATTTTCGCTGTAAATGAAAATAAGCGTATTTCATAAGATATATTAAAAACAAACCACAAAACTAAAAAAATGTCTGAAGTTTTCATTATTCCGTGAAACTTTCTGATTCAAATTGATTTTATACGTCAAGCTTCCCACAAGACCTTTGGAAGCTTCCGAGCTTCTAGTAAAGAAGCTTTCAAGCCTCCTGAAACTAGGATTACGAATTACGCCTTGATAGGGAGCTCCGCGTCTTGAAAATCTGAAAGGAGGCTTCCGAGCCTCTTGAAAGGAGGCTTCCGAGCCTCTTGAAAGGAGGCTTCCGAGCCTCTTGAAAGGAGGCTTCCTAGCCTCTTGAAAGGAGGCTTCCAAGCCTCTTGAAAGGAGGCTTCCAAGCCTCTTGAAAGGAGGCTTCTGAGCTCTCTTGAAAGGAGGCTTACGAGCCTCTTGAAAGGAGGCTTCTGAGCCTCTTGAAAGGAGGCTTCTGAGCCTCTTGAAAGAGGCCTGAGCCTCTTGAAAGGAGGCATACGAGCCTCTTGAAAGGAGGCTTACGAGCCTCTTGAAAGGAGGCTTACGAGCCTCTTGAAAGGAGGCTTCCGAGCCTCTTTAAAGGAGGCTTCCGAGGCTCTTGAAAGGACTCTTGAAAGGAGGCCTCTGAGCCTCTTGAAAGGAGGCTTCTGAGCCTCTTGAAAGGAGGCTCTGAGCCTCTTGAAAGGAGGCCTGAGCCTCTTGAAAGGAGGCTTCTGAGCCTCTTGAAAGGAGGCTTGAGCCTCTTGAAAGGAGGCTTCTGAGCCTCTTGAAAGGAGGCTTCTGAGCCTCTTGAAAGGAGGCTTGAGCCTCTTGAAATGAGGCTTCTGAGCCTCTTGAAAGGATGCCTGAGCCTCTTGAAAGGAGGCTTCTGAGCCTCTTGAAAGGAGGCTTCTGAGCCTCTTGAAAGGAGGCTTCTGAGCCTCTTGAAAGGAGGCTTCTGAGCCTCTTGAAAGGAGGCTTCTGAGCCTCTTGAAAGGAGGCTTCTGAGCCTCTTGAAAGGAGGCTTCTGAGCCTCTTGAAAGGAGGCTTCTGAGCCTCTTGAAAGGAGGCCTGAGCCTCTTGAAAGGAGGCTTCTGAGCCTCTTGAAAGGAGGCTTCTGAGCCTCTTGAAAGGAGGCTTCTGAGCCTCTTGAAAGGAGGCTCTGAGCCTCTTGAAAGGAGGCCTGAGCCTCTTGAAAGGAGGCCTGAGCCTCTTGAAAGGAGGCTTCTGAGCCTCTTGAAAGGAGGCCTGAGCCTCTTGAAAGGAGGCTTCTGAGCCTCTTGAAAGGAGGCTTCTGAGCCTCTTGAAAGGAGGCTTCTGAGCCTCTTGAAAGGAGGCTTCTGAGCCTCTTGAAAGGAGGCTTCTGAGCCTCTTGAAAGGAGGCCTGAGCCTCTTGAAAGGAGGCCTGAGGCCTCTTGAAAGGAGGCTTCTGAGCCTCTTGAAAGGAGGCTTCTGAGCCTCTTGAAAGGAGGCCTGAGCCTCTTGAAAGGAGGCTTGAGCCTCTTGAAGGAGGCTTCCTGAGCTCTTGAAAGGAGGCCTGAGCCTCTTGAAAGGAGGCTTCCAAGCCTCTTGAAAGGAGGCCTGAGCCTCTTGAAAGGAGGCTTCCTGAGCCTCTTGAAGGAGGCTTCTGAACCTCTTGAAAGGAGGCTTGAGCCTCTTGAAAGGAGGCTTCTGAGCCTCTTGAAAGGAGGCTTCTGAGGCCTCTTGAAAGGAGGCCTGAGCCTCTTGAAAGGAGGCCTGAGCCTCTTGAAAGGAGGCCTGAGCCTCTTGAAAGGAGGCCTGAGCCTCTTGAAAGGAGGCTTCTGAGCCTCTTGAAAGGAGGCTTCTGAGCCTCTTGAAAGGAGGCTCACCGAGCCTCTTGAAAGGAGGCTCACCGAGCCTCTTGAAAGGAGGCTCACCGAGCCTCTTGAAAGGAGGCTCACCGAGCCTCTTGAAAGGAGGCTCACCGAGCCTCTTGAAAGGAGGCTCACCGAGCCTCTTGAAATGAGGCTTCTGAGACTCTTGAAAGGAGGCTACCGAGCCTCTTGAAAGGAGGCTCCCGAGCCTTTTGAAATGAGGCTTCTGAGACTCTTGAAAGGAGGCTTTTTTAATCTAGGCTTCCGAGCCTCTTAAAAAGAGGCTTCCAAGCCCCTAGGAAGATGTATTCTGAGTTATTCGAGGCTTAAGTACAAAAACGAGGCTTCCGAGCAGGAGGTTTCTCAGCTTATTGGCAGGAGCCTTCCTAACTTCTTGAAAGGAGGCTTACGAGTTGCTTTGGAAGGAGCCTTTTCAAAGGAGGCTTCCAAGCTTCTTGCAACGAAGCTACTGAGCCTTCCGGATAAAAAACCCTTCATGTCTCTCAACTGGAGGCTTCCGAACCTTCAGATTTTTATTTTAGTTCGGAAGCATATTAGGGGAAGTGCACCGGTTTTGGCCAACTTAGTGCCTAATTTGGCCAACCCTGGAAAATACATATTTTTCCAAAATAATCGATCAGTTGAAAGCAGCGTTAAATCGTAAGGGATATATCTTTTGTTGGAACTAATAAAACCCTCGCGAATTGCTTTATTTCTGGAGTTATTCGCAAAATTGGCCAAATTAGGAACATGGCCAAAACCGGTACAGTACCCCTATTCAATTTTTGTCTCGATCAGGTTAAAAACACAGTTAAAAAGTTTTGGCCGAAAGGGTCATTTGGCCGAAAGGGTCGTTTAGCCGAAGGGTCGTTTAGCCGAAAAGGTGTTAGGTCAATAGGCCGAAAGGGTTATTAGGCCGAAACGATCATTTGGCCGAAAGAGTCGTTTGGCCGAAAGGGTCGTTTGGCCGTAAAGGTCATTTGGCCGAAAGGGTCATTTGGCCGTAATGGTCATTTGGCCAAAAGGGTCATTAGGCCGTAAGGGACATTCGGCCGAATAAGACATTTGACTGAATAGTTCATTTGGCCGAATATGTCATTTGAGAGACGTCTCAATTCTCATTCCTTATTTCTCACTTCTCACTGTGAAAAATGCGGAGAGCGAAGTGAGTAGTGAGACGTTTTAATACTCACTTCGCGCTTCTTACATTTTACAGCAAGAAATGATAAATGAGGAGTAAGAAGTGAGACGTCTCACTTCTCACTCCTCATTACTCACTTCTCACTGTAAAAAGTGAGTAGTGCGAAGTTGGTAGTGAGACGTCCCACTCCTCACTTTTTACAATGAGAAGTGAGACGTCCCACTTCTCACACCTCATTTCTCACTTCTCGCTGTCAAAAGTGAGAAAAGAAAAATGAAGAGTAAGTCTCTCATTTCTAATTTCTCACTTTTCAAATAACCTTTTCGGCCAAATGACTCTTTCGGCCAAATGACCATTTCGGCCAAATGACCATTTCGGCCAAATGACCATTTCGGTCAAATGACCCTTTTGACCAAACGGCCCTTTCGGCTAAATGACCTTCGGTCAGATGGGTTTCGGCCGAATGGGTTTCGGCCAAACGACCCTTCTCCCTCAAAACCGTGTGAAGAAAAAATCCTTAAACATCAATTATATTCTATTAAATCTTTTAAACTCGACACTATAAGAAAGTAGTCAAGATAATAAACTGTAGGTAGCTAAAAACTGATTCACTAGCGGGTTTTCATTTACAGGCGTGGTAATTTCCGGTGCGGTGTGTTTAATTGACGAATATTCCACTCATGACATTTTTCACTCTAATAATTAGGAGCACGTCAGTAGATAAAAACAGATTCATAATCTCCAGTTGAGATCCGATAGGTCCTACTTGGTACAATATCCGGCTCGAAGGACAAAAGTTTCGTTATGTTCGTTATGATCCAAAAATTATTATAAGGATTTTGTAAGGAATTATATAATGTTTCCAAATGGTGTCATTTTGGAATTCCGAGCGGAGGCTTTTAGGCTTCTGAACGGGATTTATTTTGGGTTCCAAACAGAATCCTATTAGAATTCCAAACGGAAAGATTCTTTGGTTCTTTCATTCAAGATTTCATTCAGAAGTCCAAATTTAATCCATTCTGAAGCCCAAAATGATCCCGATCAAAAGCCTAGAAGAATTCCTTTAGGGTGCCCAAAAGATATCCGTTCGTACGGATTTCCGTACAGAATTATGTAAACTTTTGAATCCTTCTGGGATTGAAGGGATCACTCGGAGCTTCCCAAAGATATCCTTTTGGACTTCCAAACAGAATTCTGATGGGATTCTGAACAAAATCATTGTAGAATTCTGACCGGAATGCTTTTGGTCTTCCGAACGGAATCCTTTCGAACGGACTTTCGAAATAAATTCTTTTGGACTTTCGATTGGAGCGTTCTGGGCTTCTGAATGGAATCTTTTTCTGCTTCTGGACAAGGGATTGCGATTAGAGAACTTAAGGGATTTCCTACCGAAGCCCTAAAATGATTTTTTTTTCGGAACTGCAAAAGCAATCGATTCGAAACCACAGAAGAATTCCATCCGAAAGTCAAAAAAAGCTTCTTTCAGAAAACAAAAAAAAAACTCGGCTCGTAAGCCCAAAACAAGTCATTTTTCTGGGTTTCCGAACGAAATTATGTGGGATTCCGGAAGGGATTCTTCTATAATTCTGAACGAAATTCTTTTAGGCTTCCAAAACAGAATTCTTTTGGGTTTTCGAATGAAACCTTGTAGGTCTGCTGAACGAAATTTTATTGGATTTTACTTTCAAACGGTTTTCTTTTAAACTTTCGAAAGGAACACTTTTGGAATTCCGTGGGTGCAGATTTTTTTCTCTTTCTGTACAAGGAATATTAAATTGGGATTCCGAAGCCTACAAAGATTTCGTTCGGAAGCCAAAAGTATTTCGTCCGGAAGCGCATAAAGAGTTCCACTCGGAAGCCCAAAAACGCATTCAAACGGATTTATTCCTTTTGTGCCTCTCCTCCGAACCAAACTTACACTGACTTTTTTATTATTGAAACCTCAATATTCTACGTTGTCAAAAGTGCAAGGTTTTCAATAATTTTCTGTACCTTCTAAGCTCCATTCAGACAAATACAGACATTTTGCTGAGATTGATACAGACTTATAAACATTGAATCTGGCATCTCTATTCTAGGGACTTCTAGAGCAGTTGGGTTTCGGAATTCTAGAATGTTCTCGCACTTCCGTCCTAGACGGAAAAAGTATTAAAAATAAAAATCTTCTAGAGACAGCTTGTTAGTCGTTTACCTCCCACGACTGAAAGTCTGTATAAAGTTAAATAACCTTTGTGCTCAAATTGCTTGTTTGACGAATGAATCGACTGCTTTGAGCGTGCTTACAGCGGCACACTAGGAGTTAACTTTCTGAAATCAGTATGGCGAAAGGCATCTAAGGTTCGATTTCTCAAAATTAAACACTTTAATCGAAAAAATATTTGGTAGGCGTAGTAGCGGATACCATCCCTCATAACCGGTACCAAATAGTTTTTTCATGAAAAGTTCCTAATTTTGAAAAAACAGCGTTAGATGTCTTTCCCCATACAAACTTCTGGCGGTTAACTCATGCTGGCTATTTTGCGCATATACTATAGCGCCTGGATGTGGCTGCGGCGGGTAGAAAATCAGTCACTGCCAATAATTCATTGCATTTCGCCAAACAATGCCAAACAACTTCTTCGGCCTAAGCCGTTGTTTCGCTCAATAACATTTGGGCAGACTAACTTATGCTTGATGTTTTTTTCTGCTACAAAATTGTTGCGTGGTTTTTCTACTCAATGGGTCTAGAACAGAAACGTCGAATGAACGGAAGGTTTAATGAACAAAATATCAAAATTCTCAGTTTTGCATCAATGCTGTTTGTTTTAGTGTTTCTCTATTCCTCATTTCATAAGATTTGTTTAGCATTGATTACACAAACATGATTTCTCCACCCAACAGTGTCGTGCATTGGAAAATGCAAAAAACAACCATAAAAATGACAAAATGTGACAATAGCAGCAATAATGGAATTGAATTCAATTTGGATATGAAATTCGAAACCGTAAGGCAATGATAGATTACTTTCTCCTCTCAGTCAACCTCCCAAATCCAAGAGATCACATAAAAATAGTCCGCATGATATCAAGCAAACTGGGTCCCATTTCGGAATCCCTCAATTATTTCACATGATCACAGCACATATTCCATCATGGCCGTAAAACCCATCACCGCACTGAATCCCGAGCTTTCGACGCCCTTCTGGCTAGATTGATAGAAACGTGTTCCAATATACAACCTCCGAATCCCCATCCATCCACCGGAGCACCTTTATTAACCTTTCACTCGGTACGAGTGCAAATCCTTTTGCCTTCCGGGCACACTTTCGCACTCCTGGGCAGAGGAAGCCGACCCGAGTGTGAGTGTGCCATCGCGCGGCCCGTCCGGAGGATGCCGCCGGTAAATCTCCTTCTGACTCGACTTGATAAATACGCCCATCACTGGCAGTCGCTGCCTATTACATGTAGGACTGCGTCTTGTCCGCTCGTCGTCGTCGTCGGTCCTTTTTTCTCCGCTCTGTAACCAACGAACGGTCGACCGAGTAGTTTATTTTCATTCTTTTCAACCAACTCGCAGGATATTGCGACCGTGTAGCAAATTACTTTCTATCCGACCGATCCGAGCCTCCCCTCGAACAAGTCAGCTTGTCTTTCCGGATTTGGGTAATTTTTTTCGCTTTCGTATCTCGAGCTGCCCTCCGGGCGTTCTCACAGTGCCTGGTGGAGTGATGAATGCCGCTACATACACCGAGACAGTGTCCGGCTAGTCGTCGGTCCTGATAAGGCGTCCGACATGAACAAATCTGGTAATTATCTGGCTTTTCCTCGGCTCTTGGGTGCTTTTCCGTACCCCTACCAGAGAGGATAATTTGTCGGTCTTAATTACTTATTTATGACTCATTTAACATTGCGCGCCAGTAATAAAAACAAGCAAATAACTTAAGTAACGTATAACATTAGTCCATACAAGATTGCAGCCGTTACAAATGGAGAGCTATTTACGAAGAGAAAGCACTAACTTTGGGGCGCATCATTCGAAACGGACCGTCCATTCGAAGGTCGTCATCCGTCATTACCTTTTTATCCAATTTAGGAAGCATTTTTCCGAGTAATGGGTATCGTATAATTGGGCCACTATCATCGATGCTATTGACACCTTTTAGTGAAGGAAATATTCGGTACCCACCAATAGCATGCAATCTATAAATATCCACACAAACAAAAAGAAATGTTTTCCTTTGAAAGGCATTGTACTTTATTTTGAATTATTTTTTTCTTTTCATTTTCTTCAAATAGAAATAAAATTGTGTGGGGTGAAAGGTACGGGTTGAATTTAAAACTGCCGTTCGGTTGACCCTTGTAAAATTATGAACCCCTTGATCACCGCATATTTAACCCTTGAAATTCCAAGACGACAGCCACCATATTCAAAGTGCTCGTTATCGCCCGACCGATTTTCATGACCTTGGACTTTTCTCTAAGGGGATTAGTATAGGGCTTTCTTTTGATAGCCCAGATATACCCCTCACCGCGTTCATGATATTAGAGAATGCTTGTGCGCGGAGCATGTTTGGGAGATTTTGACAGGTGGAAGATGATGACCTGGGTCTTTGCCGTGATGATACAAATCATACTGCTGGTGAGCTTGACGACCCCTCCCCAGCTGTCTGCGAGTCAGGGAGAACTGCCTAGGATGTGGTGGGGTTTAGCAGTGGGCTCTGCTAAATCCCTCCCAAAAAACCACAAGTGTCCGTAAGCAGACTCTATCAAAGCGACTGTGTGCCGCTTCAAAAGCACAAGCCCAGGGAGTGCCATTGGCACATCAGGATCGATGCCAGTAAGATCCTGATTATGGCATACTGGCTGCATGTTACTGGACTCTGTTTTGAATATTGTAATACTCTGGACATTCTATTCTTTTACTAAGACCGGGTGAAACCGACCTGAAACAGCGAATAGGCTAATGGCCAGGTTGCCTTTCGTCCCATAAACCCGTGGCGGGCATTATAGCACGCGGTACAATCTTGTCACCCTGTCATCCTGTCAAACTACGTGGGGTAGGCTCAGATGCTCCTTCCTGAATAGCGCTGATCTGGCTCTGAACAAGCAAGTGTCAATCCTCGCATGGCCTCCCTGCATGCCGAAAGGTAAGCATAGATAACCATGGGATCAATAAGGCGACTACACCAGCAGGATTCGACAGCAGCCGCAAGGGGACCCAACAGCAATGATCCCATGGAATAAACAAAAAAAATGGACGGTGGAGCGGTGTCTAGCGGTAAGGAGGACCCTTGCGCTAGACGAAGTGGCCTTTATCGGTCATCCCAAAGGTCGTCGGGGGAGGCGATGGTGAAGGTCGTGGTGTGTCAGAAGAGGTGCCGGTCGACGTAAAAATGGACGGCCCCACTCTGACCAAGGTCATAAACTCGGTGATGACCGACCATGAGGACAGCGGAGGCCAGACAATGGAGGTGATTATGGACGTGTCGGACGTAATCATGTCCTTTCTGGATAACCGCGTCAATTATAGCTCGGATCTGAAACATGCCGTACTGACCCTCTGCGCTCTAGTTGTGGAGGCGAATTCGGAGTGGAAGACCCTGCTGGAGGCCAGTAAGAAGGCGGAGCACAAGATCCGCCTTCTTACTGAAGAAAATAATTTGACGGTGAGCCAGGCGGTGAAGACCTCGAAGGAGGCCGAATCGAGGATTTGTCTCCTTACAGAGGGGAAGTAGCTGGCGGAGAGCCAGACTGCAGAGCTTCAAAGGCGGATGCCCATCAGCGGAGCAACTCCTAAGCTTAGTAAGGTCACGCAGGAGGCGGACCTGAAAGTAGCTAAAAAGACGCGGTACCTACTAGAAGAGATACGGTTACTCGTCGGGAGAGGGCCGAGAGGGTCCGAGCGGAGAGGACCGAGAGGAAAACGGTACCTCCACCAAAGAGGATACCAGAGAATCCCGGGAGGAGGACCTGCCATGGACGGAGGTCGTCAACCCAAAAAGGCGAAACGGAGTCGTCAGCAGGTCGCAAGGAGTGCGACGCAAGGAGCGGTGCAGGTCACTGCTAAGAAGGGAAGAGCCCGTGAGAAAAAATGGTGCGCCTTCCAATGGCAGTGGCAAGCGTAAAGACAGAGGTGAAGCGATTATCGTCCAGAGTGACGATAAAAGCTACGCCGATGTCTTAAAGACTATGATAGGCAACGAGAAGCTCTCTAGTCTAGGAGCGGATGTCAACTGCATCCGAAGAACGCGGAAAGGCGAGATGATTCTCGTCTTGAAGCGGGATGCTGCTCAGAAGAGTTCTGAGTATGCCTTGCTGTCCGCATCCCTGCTGGAAACGGCAGTTGGATTGCGGACAAGTCCGGTATGGTGGGAATTTGGACTTGTGGGCGATACCCCATTCAGGAAGATAATATCTTCTCCCGACGATGAGGGTTTTGTCATAGCAAAGGTAAACGGAGTTTACTTTTGTAGCTGCTACTGTCCTCCTAGATGGAGTATAGAGCAGTACACTAGGGTAGTTGATATTCTTGCGGCGAAACTAACTGGCCTAAAACCAGTAGTTGTAGCAGGTGACTTCAATGCGTGGGCAGTGGACTGGGGTTCCCGGTTCACTAACGCTAGAGGCCATATCCTGCTAGAGTCACTAGCGGTATTGAACGTAGTCCTGCTGAACGAAGGCCAAGTGCCAACGTTTAGAGGACCGAGCGGTGATTCATGTATCGACGTCACCTTCTGCAGCGCAGGATGGATGGTTCACGTGGGTCATACTTCTAGCGACCATCAGGAGGTATGTTTTATGAGCGGGTATACCCGGAAAAGTACGACAAGGCGCCTGGTGCAAGTGATCCCGGATGGTGCACCTCACAGTTCAACCAGTCGGACTACAGGACTGAGCGGTAACGAATTGACAGAGGTACTAACACGTGCCTGCGATATAGCGATGCCAAGGAGGACCCAGCCCCCAGGCAATCGACAACCAGTGTACTGGTGGTCGAAGACGATCGCACATCTTCGTAGAACCTGTCTTAGAGCTAAAAGAAGGTTGCGACGTGCTAGAACAGACGCTGAACGAGCCGATAGACGAGGGGAATTCCAGACAGCAAGCAGAGCTCTGAACTACGAGATTAAATGTAGCAAGAGAGCCTGCTTTGAACAGCTGTGAAGCTGCCTCCAACGATGCCTGGATGATAGATACTTTCCAGACCGTTGGAAAAGGCAGAAATTGGTGTTATTGCCGAAGCCCCGCAAACAGCCGGGAGACTCTTCGGCATACAGACCAATTTGCCTTTCGATGCAGTTCTACCATCGAAGCAAATCGGTCGGTAACGGATACGGCAAAGGTAGTGCGTGGTTTGAATAGGAGATGTATTAGGTACTGCACTGCGCATTGATTACACTTGATGTAAAAAATGCGTTTAACAATGCAACGCTAGCTGGGCA
Organism: Armigeres subalbatus; assembly: GCF_024139115.2. Taxonomy (NCBI): domain Eukaryota; kingdom Metazoa; phylum Arthropoda; class Insecta; order Diptera; family Culicidae; genus Armigeres; species Armigeres subalbatus. The sequence goes on from NC_085139.1 coordinate 90,279,944, forward strand.
TCTATAGCTGACTCACTGCACCGCTTGAGGGTACCGGACTATCTGTGCAGAATGCTGAAAATTTATTTTTCAGAATAGGGTGTTGATCTACGACACCGATGCTGGTCAGCAGTCGATAGAAGTGTCAGCGGGTGTTCCACAGGGATCGATCCTCGGACCGGTTCTGTGGAATATCATGTACGATGGAGTATTACGCTTAAGTCTCCCGGCCGGTGTACAAATAGAAGGCTTCGCGGATGACGTAATGCTAGAGGTGACGGGTGACACTCTCGTTGAAGTCGAACTGAAGGCTTCGTATGCGATTGGCAGAGTAGAGGAATGGCTGAACTCGAGGAGGTTATCCCTTGCACATCACAAGACTGAGGTCGTTGTAGTGCATAACCACCATGGGTTGCAGCAAGCAAGGATAAGAGTAGGGACCTGCACAGTTAATGTGATGTTTGCATGCCTGCGATTCGATGTTGAACGCCTTCCCATCAGGTATCAGGTATCAGAACGTCGGCTCAGGAGGCACGTTCCCCTCAATTTGGGAGATTTGTGCCATCGCCTTCACTGGCCTTTCTCATCATTTACCTGACGGAAAAGGAAGTGAAAAGGGGAAAGGAAGAGGAAGTGAAGTTGGAAAGGAGAATGGAACCATTTATAGGGAAGCCAATTATGTAGACTCACACGCATTCAGCTAGGGACTAAAGAGAGGTCACAAAACACAGAGGATGTAACAATGGACCAACGTCAAAGACGAAACACAGAGTGCACTGTGAAAAACGCATAATGCGAATCCATATAGGTGACAATCACAAAGTACATTGTAAAAATGCATAATGCGAATCCATATAGGTGGAAGCTTGTTGAAAAACTAAGTAAAACACATATTCATAACCCCACACTCATGTTGAGGATGAACAAGAGGACGTTGAGGATGAACAAGAGGATGAACACTGTGAAAAACGCATAATTCGAATCCATATAGGTGGCAATTTGTTGAAAACTAAGTAAAACACGTATCCATAACCCCACTCTTATTTAACCTCACGTTGAGATTAAACAAGAGTAGCCGAAGCCAAACGTCAAACGCATAATGCGAATCCATATAGGTAATATACACAAAGTACATTGTGAAAAACGCATAATGCGAATCCATATAGGTGACAATTTGTTGAAAACTAATTAAAACACATATCCATAACCCCACTCTTATTTAACCTCACGTCGAGATTGAACAAGAGTAGCCGAAGCCGAACGTCAAGGACGAGACACAGAGTATACTGTTAAAAACGCATAATGCGAATCCGTAAAGGTAACATACACAAAGTGTATTGTAAAAAAAAACGCATAATGCGAATCCATATAGGTGAAAATTTGTTGAAAAAACTAAGTGAAAAAACATATTCATAATCCCACCCTTATTCAACCTCAAGTTGAGATTAAACAAGAGTAGCTGAAGCCGAACGTCAAAGACGAAACACAGAGTACACTGTGAAAAGCGCATAATGCGAATCCATATAGGTGACACACACAAAGTACATAGTAAAAAAAAAAAAATGCATGATGCGAATCCATATAGGTGGAAGTTTGTTGAAAAACTAAGTAAAACACATATTCATAACCCCACACTCACGTTGAGGATGAACAAGAGTAGCCAAAGCCGAACGTCAAAGACGAGACACAGAGTACACTGTGAAAAACGCATAATGCGAATCCATATAGGTGACAATTTGTTGAAAACTAAGTGAAACACTTATTCATAACCCCACTCTTATTTAACCTCACGTTGAGATTGAACAAGAGTAGCCGAAGCCAAACGTCGAGGACGAGACACAGAGTACACTGTGAAAAAAAAGCTACAATGCGAATCCATATAGGTAACATACACAAAGCACATTGTATAAAACGCATAATGCGAATCCATATAGGTGACAATTTGTTGAACACTAATTAAAACACATATTCATAACCCTACTCTTATTTAACCTCATGATGAAGTTGAATAAGAGTAGCCGATTATCTCGGAGAAGTGAAAAGTCAACTACGCCATAGCTCCGGTTAGCGCAGCGAGGGCTAAAATACTGTGAAGGGGCCCTGGTGCTTCACAGGCTCCGTTTGCGGTTAGGTTCTTATTAGACCCCCCTAACCATTCATTCGTAGGCACGGTAAGCATAAAGCCGCATCACACCAAGAATTAGGGGTCACCTGTATGGTGGACTTTTACCACTGGAACAGGCAATCCGTAATGTTATTCTTAGCCAGATAACCAGCTGCCGACACCACACGGCTTCGTATGCGATTGGCAGAGTAGAGGAATGGCTGAACCCGAGGAGGTTATCCCTTGCACATCACAAGACTGAGGTCGTTGTAGTGCATAACTGCCATGGGTTGCAGCAAGCGAGGATAAGGGTAGGGACTTGCACAGTTAATGTGATGTATGCATGCCCGCGATTCGATGTTGAACGCAATGCCATGCTGCTTGTCAGCAGCATGGATACGACCCCGGACGATCTCGTTGAGAGGATATGTCGGGGAGAGGTTATATGGAATGCGGTGAATACAGCGTCCCAACAGATTATGTCGAAACTGCAGCGTTGGTGACGTCTCGAACAAAACCAACAACTGCAGTAAAGACTACTGTGATGCAGTGAACACCATGCTCACCCCGACAACAAAACGTCGCGGGTGGGCTGCGGGGACCTCCGTATGTAGATGTAGAGGTCATTGCGGTTCATACGCCGATTATATCGAGTCGTATTATCTCTTATATTGTTCGTAATTATTGGTTTTCCAGGCGGCTTATTAGGCCTGCGCAAACCTCCTGTCTCGTCGGAGGGCCGTCTCGTCAGGGCTGTTTAGCGTCCCACCTAACACCAGGACTTGACACCAGCAGAAGAATTCGGAGACGCTTAGTGGCTGGAAATCGTACGTACTTTGGACTCCGCAAGACGCTCCGATCGAATAGAGTTCGCCGCTGTACCAAACTGACAATCTACAATACGCTCATTAGACCGGTACTCCTCTACGGACACGAGACCTGGACGATGCTCGTGGAGGACCAACGCGCGCTTGGAGTTTTTGAAAGGAAAGTGCTACGTACCATCTATGGTGGGGTGCAGATGGCGGACGGTATGTGGAGGAGGCGAATGAACCACGAGTTGCATGAGCTGCTGGGAGAACCATCCATCGTTCATACTGCGAAAATCGGATAACTGCGGTGGGCCGGGCACGTAGCCAGAATGTCGAACAGTAACCCGGTGAAAATGGTTCTCGACAACGATCCGACGGGCACAAGAAGGCAAGGTGCACAGCGGGCAAGGTGGATCGATCAGGTGAAAGATGACTGTGTAGCCATGGACCGTGCCGAATGGAGAAGACTTTTATATACTGCACAGTCCACTTCGGCCTTAGTCTGAATAAATAATAATAATGCGGTTCATACGCGGTGGTTGTCGTTGGGGTGTTCGTTTCCTACGTGAGTTTATGATACAGACCGTTTAGGTTACTATCATATTTTGCGATCGACGGGTGGTGAGGTTACCACCCTTGATGTCGATGTTGTGTGTTTTAACGTCGAGTGCGTTAGCATAGGCGTGAGCGTTCTCAAAAGTCCCCCCTGATGTATTGCTTAATTGCGGGCCGGGGGTATTTTTTTTTAACGGTGGTAATGGAAATCTGCAACCAGGCACCTGGGGAGGCGAGCCCAGGTAATGTGGGGATGGGATCATCACTCCCGACCCACTAAAACCAACTCCTTCCACTCCAGTCATTACTCCGGCCCGCAATTAAGCAATACTTCGGGGGATGACTATTGGGCATTGCGCCCCCTCCATGACGTACACAAGTGCACGTATGCGCCTAAACTCTTCGGCACTCCCCATGCAACACATTTGCACAAGTCACACTGGCACCACATGTGCCCCAACACTCACCTGCCTATGCCGCTTGAATGGCTGCAAGAGGAACGATAGGTACCCTGCAGGGGGTATCCCATGCCGCCATCTCACAGTATAGACAGTCCTCACTCTGTATGGTGCTCACCCCGTCCTGCAACAGGGTGGCATCACTTGTCTACCAAGCCGGAGGCGACCCTAGGTTGGTGGCTCCTATGCCGCTCCTACCTCAGCTACGAGGCAGACCCTTTCATGTCTCCTATTTCCGAGGTGCCGCAGAAGCATCAACCCCCCGACACTCCTGCCAGTCATAGCGAGACTATCGTGTCCCCTACTTCTGAGGTGTATCCCGACACTCCTGCCAGGCCTAGCGAGACTTCACTCAATCCGTCCCTGGCAGCAGGATCATACTACTGCCTAAGCAGCCACTCTGACCATACTTACCATGCGAGTCTGACTTGTGTGCTCGCTCATACATTCAGCCCCAATCGCTTGCACCACTTGTGCACCACTCTCCTGACATTCAGTCACTCACTCAGTGGGGGTTGTAATACCCCCATCTCCCATTTTTATCCACTCTGTGCACCTCCTGTGCATCGTTTGGACGTGGAACACCCGGCACGTCATGCGTGCCTAACACTCACCTACCCGGGCTTCGGTACTGCCAATAGGTCCTCGTTAGGTACTTTGCAGGCAGCACCCACCTATTGATATTTCGAAGCCCAGATAGTCCTCAGTCAGTGCGGCGGTCTCCCCATCCTGCAACGGAGTGGCACCACTTACCTTACATGTCTCCAATTTCTGAGGTGCTGCAGAAGCATCAACCCCCCGACACTCCTGCCAGTCGTAGCGAGACTTTCGTGTCCCCCATTTCTGGGGTGCCGCAGAAGTGTCTGCCTCCCATTCGCTTGCACTACATGTGCACCACTTGGAGGTGTGTGGGTATCACCCATTGCCACCCGCTTACCGCCGAAGCAGCCCTCACTCTGTGGAACCTCCACAGGCTCCGTTAACGACCTGGCTAATTGTTTCACCCCCCAGGTCATTCATCCCTTCGACACGGGTCGCCTGACACCTTGGGATTCGGGGTTAGGGACGCCATATTGTCAGCTTCAGTGTTGTACTGAGCCTGACGATATGGCCGGATTTACACCGTTACACACTACTTCCAAGTATCCATATCCCAACGTAACGGGGAGGTATGGACTGACAAAAGGGTTTTGGTTTTAGTGGGTCGGGTAAGAGTTACATGACATACTCAAAAAAAAAATACAAACAGACCTCGTTTAAGTTTCGCAGTTAAACAGCAGGGGTCCTGAAATAAGCGGGCTTGGTAGTCATATGGCTACTGCTTCTGCCTCATATGCAGGAGGTCATGGGTTCAATCGCAGGTCCGCTCCATTCTCCTACTTCGTATATTTCTCTCCATTTCTCATGTTCTAGCAATCGCTAGAACTGGAAATGGACTTCCATACCGTTTCCACTTCTATTCCTATACCTTCAACATGAGTATTGTAGCAGAAAATCTCCTAGAATTGGAAATAAACTATAAAGCTCGTTTCCTACATCCAATTAGAAATTCCATTAGTTGCCTCCTCCTATTTCCTATCTATCACATTGACGGCTCGTTAACAAAGATGGACCTCTGCCTCTCGAACCAAACCCAAAAAAATCCAATAAATTCCGTTTGAACTCGTGGCAAGTGCAGAGGTATATTTGGCTTGCAGTGGGCGAGTGATTGCATCATCATTTCCTCCCCCTTCCCTACATTGACTTGAGTAATTCTCGCTGAGACCGTGCCACTATTTGCACGAGGTTCTTAAACTTAACTCCAGGGTTGGAACACAAATGTGTTCTTCAAGAATATGATTAGAATGTTCGACATCACTGAATAAATTAGGTACAATGTTACATGCAACTTGCAACAAGGTTCATGTATCGTACACAAGATACACTGGTGATTTATTCATCTTCTTCTTTTTCTTCAATGGCTCTACATTCCAACTGACACTTGGCCTGCTTTTCAACATAGTATTCTATTAGCATTTCCTCAGTTATTAATTGAAAGCTTTTCTTTGCCCGCCATTGCATGAGTATGTATGTATCCTTAATTCTACGGATCTGGCATCGCTGGATGGCCCCTGATTAGTTATGGACGACACGTAAAGCACTATTTTGTCCCCGACAATTACCTAACGTCGAAATTAATTTATTGGCATTTTTTCGGTGATAATTATACTTCTCAAAGCGAAAGGGAGTAGATGAAAGTAATGAAGATACAGATTCGATTGACACCACAAGCGAGCGGCAAGTGTCTTCTTTAAAAGTAGGCGCTTGCTCGGATTACGACAATTGTGGATGTGATCTCTTCTTAAAATTAGGGCGTTCGTTCGACACAATGTGATGGTGGATATGAGCTCTTTATTAAAACTAGGCGCTTGCTCGGATTAAGGCAAGATTGGATATGATCACTTCTTGAAAAGTAGGCATTTGCTTGGATTAGGGCAATGGTGGATGTGATTCTTTATCTTTAAAAGTAGGCGTTCGTCCGGATTAAGGCAATGGTGGAAATGATCCCTTCTGTAAAAGTGGGCGTTTATCCACAAGAATTCAATGGGGGATTTGATCTTTTCTTCAAAATTAAAAAAAGATTGTTTTTATGAAAATAGAAGTTTGTTCAGAATACGGCATGGGTATATGTGATTTGACCTTTGGAATTTGGCGTTTTCTTGGAATATGGTGGTAAATATAATAATGGGCGTTGGCCCAAGGTAAGGCAATGGTAATTGTAATTCCCTCTTTGAAAGTGGGATTTTGCCCGGATTGAAACAAAATTGAATTTGATCCCGTGCGTTGTCCCGGGTAAGGTAATGGTGGATGTGATTCATTCTGTGAAAGTAGGCTTTGGCCCGGATTGAGACAATCTTGGATTTGATCCATTCTCTAAAATTAGGTGTTTGTCAAAATCAAGTAAGGGGATTTTTTTTTTTATGTAAGCGTTTTCCTGGAATAAGTCAATGACGGATTTGATCCTTCTCTAGGAAACAGCCATTTCGTTTTTCCATTCTTCCGAAAAATCATCAGTCTACATCTATCAGAACATATCCTCGATCTACTCTAACTATGTGAAAAAATACATCACAAAACTCATTTTTTTAAGGACAAGCGTCACAGAATCCAAAACTAAATTCACTCGCGTTTTCAAGCGCACACCACTCAATACGGAGGCAGTGGACAACTTTTGCTTTTACTGTTTCAGCTTTGCAGTGTTGCAGCATCCGTGGAATAATAAAAATGTCAATAGAGGGGTGTGCCCTTGAAAACGCGAGTGAATTTTGTTTTGGATTTCGAGATGCTTGTCATTAAAAAAAATCAAAAAACTTCTCGTATTTGTTAAAGAATGTTTTGAAAATCCTTATAATTTTCCGATTTTGTTGTTGTCGCACCATAACTTTATTTTAGAGAAAAAAATTCCAAGTGGCGCAATTTTTTTATATATATTTGTATCGACCTTATTTGACTCTAAAAATGTTAAACAAAATTGTTTCCCCTGCGGATTTTTTTTAATTCCATTTTTGCATTATCTAGGCTAGATGTACCAGTTGTGGCTATAGCACCAGTTGTCGCACTAGTGCTTTATATGCCAAATGGCCAATCAAATCACCGCAAACCATGTTCATATCGATAAAGCATATTCATATGATACGATAAAAACTTTGATCTCCTCCAAAACAGGCAAAGCATAATTGTAAAAATTATTTTGCTTAATTTTTGACGTCCTTTGCACCAGTTGTCGCACTAGTGGTCAATATTTGGCCAGTCCCATAAGAAAACAATGGGATTTGCCAAATAAGGAACCAAAATTAAGATTAGTGCCACAACTGGTTCATGCGTTCCTATTATGGATTAATCAATTTTGATGATTATAACAAATTTTATTGTGGTTTTCACAGCTGTTCTAAGGAGCAGGAAGTAAAACCTTTCGCTTTATATATAAAGTCCACCAACATGCCTTTTACTTATTTTTTAAAAAATAGTTGTTCTTATGTATGGCGACAATTGGTACACCCACCCTATATAATGTTAAAAAAAACTTTTAATAAAAATTCAGCGGAAAAAAAATTAAATTTCGAATCAAATGGACCTGGATTTCGTTCCATTTCGAAGTTTCGGAAGAAAATTTGAATTTCGTTTCGTTTCGTTCCGATCTAATAGCCTATTCAGATTGGGCTATTTATGACTTTGTTAAGTGAGAGGGTATCCAATTATTAATTCAGACTGCAGCAAGATAATATATCTTGACGTTTCCATGTTTCTTCATTTGCACGCTAATACAGGGTTGAATTCAAGGAGAGTTTTAAAATTTAATTTGCGAAATCAAGCATTTGTGGTGCGACAATCGAACATTTTTTTCTGAACAAAGTTTCTACGAAAAAAAAATATGAAAAGGGATTTTCAAAGAATATTTGAAGCTCTCATTAAGGATAATGAGCGAAGCTACATTCATTAGTTGGGTGCGCCGTTATTCGGGGAATCAGACTATTCCTCAATTTATTTTTAAGTTTAAAAAGTATTTTGATTCTGCACTATGATCGAACGGAGATTTGATAGAAACATTTAGATACTTTTGGGAATTCTCACAAATAAATAAAAAAGGACGATTGGACCAATTTTCAAGAAATATTATCGAACTAAAATGTATTTCCACCAGTATCTCCATGTATGAAGGGCAACTCAGCAATTTAATTTTTTTCAAAAATGGAAACTGAACCATTGCGTTCTACTCGACAATCAATGATACAGCTTCTAACAAAATCGAATCGTGTGAATGTGATATAATTTAAACTGGATTTTGGATGAATTAATGCATTACCAATCCATGTTTTATTTAAGGTTATTCTACTTTATATATACATCCCATTCAAATCGTACAGTTGTCCCACGTGAAAAAATGTTGAAATCCAAAGTATATTAAGCCATTCAAGGAGCAGAATTGAAACAATTTATGAAATCATGTTTATTCATCAAATATATTCGTTTTACAACCATTCCTACGTTTTAAATTGTCTTCCGCATTGGCCCTTGAACTTTGAAAATTTATTCGATTTGTTCTATTAAATCTAGGTTTAAGTTTGTTGCGAGTTTCCGGTAGCGGGTAGAGCAGAACTACCAAAGCGGACACAAAGCAAACAAAACTGGAGGGCTAAAGCACCAACAAGACAAATGAAGCCACAAATCTCAAATCAATACATATATTTGGGGCATTTGCCCTAATCTTCCTCTCACTGCCTTCTCATTCCTACTCTCTTCGTCTTACTTCCTCTTCTCTACATCTTCCATCTTACTCTCTTCGTCTTACTTCCTCTTCTCTACTTCTTCCATCTTACAAACTAATTTGTTCAGTACTCACGGTACCACCTAACGGGCGTCCCCTACGTTTCGCCTGGGCTGCGATCATCTCGCCGCCGCGAGTCTCGCCTGCCACTCTCGATGTTCGCACCGACGATGCTCCTCTGCTGGAGACCCCTCTGGCCGTCCAGTACGACCGGGTTGCTGGATGGGGTCCCTCCGAGGCAGTCGATGCTCTCTTCGAAGATGACGATGTCTCCACACACCACAGTCACCAAACTTGCACCAGTGCACACCACTCGACGGTTTCGAAGCCGGTCCCCACTGATAGCTACGATGCCCTCGCCGAGGCTGACACGCCCCTTTCCTTCAGCCAAACAGCAGCGATCGCGCACCGACGGCGGACAAATTCGATCCGGCACAAAAACCCTGTGGATGTATGTCTACCCTCAAAATAATTTCCTTCTAAATTCATTTCTAAAGAACTTACCCAGCCAGTGGGATTTCTGTTCGCGCTGTCCGGATTCCGTGGCTCCGTGAATTGTTACCGAGATGCTCTTAACGCCGCTTTCCATCTGACAGACACTGCTAATTTGCGAAAGATTAGATTCTTTGTCGCTTTTGACGAGGGAGGGATTTACCTTCTGTTCGTCGAACTTCCGTGCTTCCGACGAACGATTACAGCTGCCTTTTGGGTATTATTCTCCTTTCCGAAACTCAGGTGAGTGACGATATCACGCCTTTTTCGTCTGCATGGGAAGAATTAGGTTAGGTACAAAACCGTCTAATTTCCTTTGTTTCTTCTTACCTCGCGTGCCGTGCTTTTCCGGATGTATCGGATCTTTTTATTGTTGATCTCACTAAGATCTAATCGTTACCGGATGGTTCAATGATCGTCCGTCTGTTACGCTGACAATCGAGAAACACTGCACACCTTTCCTCCGCGAGATTGTTCACGGTGAGGCGAATTTCACGTTTTTGGTGCAAAGCACTGATTATTTATCAGTTTTCCGGCTGTTCATGCGATACAGACTGCACTGATACCTTTCGTTCGTGAGAGTTGCAACACGCACTGAAACTTTACGTTCGCGGCACTGGACACGGAGAGTTTTGCTTTGCGGCACTACGGTACGTATGGTCGTCTTCTGCTTTCTTCGAGACCGCCGCAATGACACCGGAAGAGATTATTTTCTCTCGTGCTGCTATTCCTGTGGTGTATGTGCGTCTTTGGCACGGCAAATGCTGGGTAAAGCGTACCATTGGTACTTCGCGTACCTGAAGGAATAAAATAGACCCCATCTCGCGGTCCTTAGCCTCTTACCCAGCAACTCCTATCCCTACCTCCCGCGGTGCTGGCCGGGATACGAGCAACCTTAGGGAAGATCGGGTAACCAACCCCGGTGGGAACTATGGTCGTATGCTGACAGGGAAGGGGGTTTGCTCCTCTCCGGAGGTGCAAATCTTATTGAGCGTCTGTTCTCCATGTCAGGATCGGCTCACAACAGCGTCTGTTCTCCATGTTAGGGGCGGCTGATCATCGTCCGAGTGCCAGCGAGGGACTCTAAATGAAACTGTGCACCATGGTCCTACGGAAATAAGGAGGAATGGTCCTCCGGAAATTTAGGGGTTTGGTGTCAGGCCCTGCAAGCCAGCCTTTAAAAATCATAAGCAACGAACAATCAACAAGAGAGTACGGACCGGAACCATCGGCGAAGACCACTGCGACGAAAAGGGACTAGCGATTGGAAACTCGGTTCGTGGAACTGCAAATCTCTCAACTTCATCGGGAGCACACGCATACTCGCCGATGTGCTCAAGGACCGTGGATTCGGCATCGTAGCGCTGCAGGAGGTTTGTTGGAAGGGATCAATGGTGCGAACGTTTAGAGGTAATCATACCATCTACCAGAGCTGCGGCAACACACACGAGCTGGGAACAGCTTTCATAGTGATGGGCGATATGCAAAGGCGCGTGATCGGGTGGTGGCCGATCAATGAAAGAATGTGCAGGTTGAGGATCAAAGGCCGGTTCTTCAACTTCAGCATAATCAACGTCCATAGCCCACACTCCGGAAGCACTGATGATGATAAGGACGCATTCTACGCGCAGCTGGAACGTGAGTACGACAGCTGCCCAAGCCACGACGTCAAAATCATCATAGGAGATTTGAACGCTCAGGTTGGCCAAGAGGAGGAGTTTAGACCGACTATTGGAAAGTTCAGCGCTCACCGGCTGACGAACGAAAACGGCCTACGACTAATTGATTTCGCCGCCTCCAATAATATGGCCATTCGTAGCACCTACTTCCAACACAGCCTCCCGTATCGGTACACCTGGAGATCACCACTGCAGACAGAATCACAAATCGACCACGTTCTGATTGATGGACGGCACTTCTCCGACATTATCGACGTCAGGACATGTCGTGCCGCTAACATCGACTCGGACCACTATCTGGTGATGGTTAAACTGCGCCCAAAACTATCCGTCATCAACAATGTTCGGTACCGACGACCTCCGCGGTACGACCTAGAGCGACTGAAGCAACCTGATGTCGCCACTGCATACGCGCAGCATCTCGAGGCAGCGTTGCCGGAAGAGGGTGAGCTCGATGGGGCCCCTCTTGAGGACTGCTGGAGTACAGTTAAAGCAGCCATTAACGACGCAGCGGAGAACAACGTCGGGTATATGGGTCGAAGTCGACGGAACGATTGGTTCGACGAAGAGTGCAGACAGATTCTGGAGGAGAAGGACGCAGCGCGGGCGGTCGCGCTGCAGCAAGGTACCCGGCAGAACGTGGAACGTTATAGACGGAAGCGGAGACAGCAGACCCGCCTTTTTCAGGAGAAGAAACGCCGCCTGGAAGAAGCGGAGTGCGAGGAGATGGAACAGCTGTGCCGTTCTCAAGATACACGCAAGTTCTATCAGAAGCTCAACGCATCCCGCAAAGGCTTCGTGCCGCGAGCCGAAATGTGCCGGGATAAGGATGGGAGCATCTTGACGGACGAACGTGTGGTGATCGAAAGGTGGAAGCAGCACTACGAGGAACATCTGAATGGCGCTGAGAGTACAGGCAGTGGAAGTCAAGGCAGCGGAGGAGATGACTACGTCAGTTCAGCGGACAATGGAAGCCAACCAGCCCCCACCTTGAGGGAAGTTAAGGATGCCATTCAACAACTAAAGACGAATAAAGCAGCTGGTAAGGATGGTATCGGAGCTGAGCTCATCAAGATGGGCCCGGAAAAGCTGGCCACTTGCCTGCACAAACTGATAGTCAGAATCTGGGAAACCGAACAGCTACCGGAGGAGTGGAAGGAAGGGGTTATATGCCCCATCTACAAGAAAGGCGACAAACTGGAGTGTGAGAACTTTCGAGCGATCACCATCCTTAATGCCGCCTACAAAGTGATATCCCAGATCATCTTCCGTCGTCTGTCACCATTAGTGAACGAGTTCGTGGGAAGTTATCAAGACGGCCGTTCGTTGACGGCCGCTCGACAACGGACCAGATCTTTACTGTACGGCAAATCCTTCAAAAATGCCGTGAATACCAGGTCCCAACGCACCATCTGTTCGTTGATTTCAAGGCGGCATACGACAGTATAGACCACGTAGAGCTATGGAAAATTATGGACGAGAACAGCTTCCTTACCAGACTGATCAAAGCAACGGTGGATGGTGTACAAAACTGTGTGAAGATTTCGGGCGAACACTCCAGTTCGTTCGAATCGCGCCGGGGACTAAGACAAGGTGATGGACTTTCGTGCCTGTTGTTCAACATTGCGCTAGAAGGTGTCATGCGGAGAGCCGGGTGTAACAGCCGGGGTACGATTTTCAACAGATCCAGTCAATTTATTTGCTTCGCGGATGACATGGACATTGTCGGCCGAACATTTGCAAAGGTGGCAGAACTGTACACCCGCCTGAAACGTGAAGCAACAAAAGTTGGACTGGTGGTGAATGCGTCAAAGTCAAAGTACATGCTTGTGGGCGGAACCGAGCGCGACAGGGCCCGCCTGGGAAGCAGTGTTACGATAGACGGGGATACCTTCGAGGTGGTCGAGGAATTCGTCTACCTCGGATCCTTGCTAACGGCTAACAACAACGTTAGTCGTGAAATACGAAGGCGCATCATCTGTGGAAGTCGGGCCTACTACGGGCTCCAGAAGAAACTGCGGTCGAAAAAGATTCGCCACCGCACCAAATGTGTCATGTACAAGACGTTAATAAGACCGGTAGTCCTCTACGGACATGAAACATGGACAATGCTCGAGGAGGACTTGCAAGCACTCGGAGTATTCGAGAGACGGGTGCTTAGGACCATCTTTGGCGGTGTGCAAGAAGACGGTGTGTGGCGGCGAAGAATGAACCATGAGCTCGCCCAACTCTACGGCGAACCCAGTATCCAGAAGGTAGCTAAAGCCGGAAGGGTACGATGGGCAGGACATGTTGCAAGAATGCCGGACAGCAACCCTGCAAAGATGGTGTTCGCTTCCGATCCGGCAGGTACGAGACGGCGTGGAGCGCAGCGAGCGAGATGGGCAGACCAGGTGCAGAACGACTTGGCGAGCGTGGGGCGTATCCGAGGATGGAGAGATGCGGCCTCGAACCGTGCATTGTGGCGTCAAATTGTTGATTCAGTGTTATCTGTTTAGATGTTAACTAAATAAATGAATGAATGAATGTGCGTCTTGGTTTGACGTCTGACGCGCTGCTTTATGAAAAGGCTTTTTCACCAGGGTTGGCTTGCTGTGCATTCGAAGTGACGGTTGATGCGTTTTTCGCATCCTAATTGCAATGTTTTTGTTCGTACTTTTACAGCTTTGCGAAGTGGTTCTTAAACTTATCGTGGCTAACAAACTTAAACGTAATAAGTTAAATACTTCATGTTAATTCTAGAGAGCATCTGTTTTTTAAACAATTCATGTTGAATAAGTGGAGAATAAATAATTATCATCATTATTTTTCATCATATAAAATGCTTTCCACAAAACCATCACAATCCGAGTTATTCTTCAGCGCCCAGAAGATTTCCATCTAACATGCATTCGACCCTGCTGCGACAGAAAGAGCATGACTGTCAACTACGAAACGAAATGAAAACAGAGAGAATTTTCTCTCTGGCAAAGAGAGCGTGACGCTTGTCAGTTTTGTTTTGTTGAATTTCTCCCTGCATTCCAGTTAGAACGAAAGCTCTCTCGTAATAATTGTTCGTAATAAATTCTTTTTAGTGGGTATCTTTGACAGCGCAAAATGTATGGAATATTACGTAAATAATGACATCATAAAGCGTATTTACCCTGAAACGCCAATTATTATGTCATTAATGGCGTAATCTGAATAGGCTATAACAGTAGCATTTCTAATTTCGTTTCATTTGGTTTCCTCAGGAAAAATTGTGTTATCGCATACCCTTAGTTTGGCTTAAGCCACGGAACAAGCGAGCGTGGGCGAACTCTTTCGCCGATGAAGGAGAGAGAGCCGAAGCAACCGGGAACATTCGCCCCCTCTACGATACCTCACTGCGCTTAAACGGGGCGAAGACGAATGCAACGATGCCTGGGAAAGACTCAAATGGTCAGCTACTGACCGACCCAACTGACCAACAAATAGATTTTTCAATGCCATGATCTGCCTAGGATCCGACGTATACCACAATCAATACTGAATCTCCATCACTACTAGATATTCAAACGGCCATCAGAAGCATAAAATCGAACACAGTCCCTGGGGTCAATCGCATATCAGCCGAGATGCTCATAGTTGACCATACGACGTCCGCTCAACGACTACATCGTTCATTTCGTAATATCTGAGACACCGCAACTTTCCCTGCCAACTGGATGCAGGGTAAGGCCGATGCCCACGTAGCGTCATTTCAACGCAGAGTGCACGTGGCGTCAAAAAGACGCAGGTGTGTACCGGAAAAAAAGCGGTAACGCAGCGTCACCACGCCGATGCACACCAGCGTTATTTTAACGCTGCGTGCACGTGGCGTTGAAAAACCGCTACGTGGGCATCGGCCCTAAAGGTGACAAAAAAGGGTGGCCTAACTGTATGCGATAACTGGCGAGGTATTAGGTTGCTGTTTACTGTTCTTGAAGTTCAATGCAAAATTATCCTAGCCTGAATGTAGAAGAAGATCGATGGCACTCTCCGGCGGCATCACAGTTTTGAGGGAAATTTGATACAATTTTCTCATGTGTATGTATTTTCAACTGAAATTTGGGAATAATTTATGTGTGCGTAAAGAAATCAAACAATAATTTCGCAAAGAAATTAAATAACAAATTTTGCGTTTTATCAATTTTAACCCTTATGCGGCCGACGGGGTACCCGTGTTCCTTTTTCAAATTCAAGTGGTGATATTTCAATGAATTTTTATAGCTGAAAGCTGAAACTCGGTGACATCTAAGAACTCCATAAAATGTAGCATCTGTGAGAAAATCACGTTGATACTGTGAGGAGGGACGTGGGGAGAGGCATCTGATTTTTTTACCACGTGGATGGCCGACAGGGTACCCGTGTTCCACTAAATTGATATTTTCATAACATTAACAATTTTTAACCGATTTAGATAATTTTGACAGTTTTGGAAACAGAAACTCATATACTTTTTGCCCATAGTCAAGGTTTACAGCTTTTGTCCATGGTTATACAAGAAATCTTTGAAGTAAGACCTAAGAGTCTACACACGTAACCGAAGGACTATCAACCAGTTTCGAATATATATCATGCTCATTGCGCTTCTTAGGGGTCTCCAGGGTCTCCAGAAACCCCTGGAGTAAGGCCTCAGTCACCCAAAAAATCCCTGGAATAAGATCTTATGGTCTGCTAACGTAACCAAAGGTCTATCGTGTAAATTCAAAAACGGTACATGCTCTTTATGGTGCTTAGCATAGAATGCGTTCACAGTATATGTTTCGGGTCATTCAATGACCTGTTCTTAAAACATGTTTGCATTCCAAGTAGTTCTTGTTGCTGTCATTGATTCCAGGTAGTCTACGAACTCCATACAGTCAAGGTCTTCGGATCAATCTCCGTAATGGAGGCAGTTAACGAAGAATAAACCAGTTGCGTGACCCCTTCTTGGTATATGTTTGTATTGAAAGTAGTTCTTGTTGTTGTTGTGGGCTCCAGGTAGTCTACGAACTCCATAGAATCAAGATCTGTGGATCAAACTCCGTAATGGAGGCAGTTATCGAAGAATAAACAAGTTGTGTGACCCCTTCTTGGCATATGTTTGTATTCCAAATAGTTCTGGTTGTTCTCGTGAGCTCTAGGTAGTCTACGAACTTCATAGATTCAAGGTCGGTGGATCAACCTCCGTAATGGAGGCAGTTATTGAAGAATAAACATGTTTTGTGACCCCTTCTTGGCATATGTTTGTTTTTCATGCAGTTCTTGTTGTTGTCGTCAGTTCCAGGTAGTCTACGAACTCCATACAGTCAAGGTCTTCGGATCAATCTCCGTAATGGAGGCAGTTATCGATGAATAAACAAGTTGCGTGACCCCTTCTTGGTATATGTGTATATTCCAAGTAGTTCTTGTTGTTGTCGAGGACTCCAGGTAGTCTACGAACTCCATAGAGTCAAGGTCTAGGGATAGACCTCGGTAACGAAGGCAGCGTTTGAAGAATAAAAAGTTTTGTGACCCCTTTTTGATATATGTTTGTATTCCAAGTAGTTCTTGTTGTTGTCGTTGGCTCCAGGTAGTCTACGAACTCCATAGATTCAAGGTCGGTGGATCAACCTCCGTAATGGAGGCAGTTATTGAAGAAAAAACAAGTTGTGTGACCCCTTCTTGGTATATGTTTGTATTTCATGTAGTTCTTGTTGTTGTCGTGAATTCCAGGTAGTCTACGAACTCCATACAGTCAAGATCTTCGGATCTATCTCCATAATGGAGGCAGTTATCGAAGAATAAACAAGTTGCGTGACCCCTTCTTGGTATATGTGTGTATTCCAAGTAATTCTTGTTGTTGTCGAGGACTCCAGGTAGTCTACGAACTCCATAGAGTCAAGGTATGGGGTTCGACATTGGTAACGGAGGCAGTTATTGAAGAATAAACAAGTTGTGTCACGCCTTCATGGTATTTGTTTGTATTCTAAGTAGTTCTTGTTGTCATTGGTTCCAGGTAGTCTACGAACTCCATAGAGTCAAGGTCTGTGGATCAATCTTCGTAATGGAGGCAGTTATTGAAGAATAAACATGTTTTGTGACCTCTTCTTGGTATATGTTTGTATTCCAAGTAGTTCTTGTTGTCGTGGGCTCCAGGTAGTCTACGAACTCCATAGATTCAAGGTCTGTGGATCAACCTCCGTAATGGAGGCAGTTATTGAAGAATAAACAAGTTGTGTGACCCCTTCTTGGTATATGTTTGTATTTCATGTATTTCTTGTTGTTGTTGTGAGTTCCAGGTAGTCTACGAACGCCATACAGTCAAGATCTTCGGATCAATCTCCGTAATGAAGGCAGTTATCGAAGAATAAACAAGTAGCGTGACCCTTTCTTGGTATATGTTTGTATTCCATGTAGTTCTTGTTGTTGTCGTGGGCTCCAGGTAGTCTACGAACTCCATAGAGTCAAGGTCGGTAGATCAACCTCCGTAACGGATGCAGTTATTGAAGAACAACTGGGAGGGACGGAAGGTAGCGGTTTTCCTCCAATACCTTTTCCGAACTTAATCTATTACATGTTGTGCATATGCATAATCGAGTTTCAGACATAGTAATTAATTTCCACTCCGGGTGGCTCAATACCCGGAACATAGGCAATTAACTTTGAATGTACTGAACTCGAAAGGCGATCTCTCTTCGCTTATGTGGTCGAGTTGGGATCTGACGACCAACTGGCCCAATCTCACACAACCCTACTTCATCGAGCGCCGTTGGTGATGAAGCAAGTGTGTAGGAGCCAGATAACACTAAATACTCATCCTACTTGGTTGGCATTGTACAAAAACATATATGAGAGAGTTAGTTCTGAGAATGTATTGCGAGAGTTCGGCTACATGCCCGGTGCTGTGAATTTGGTTTCATCAGTACCCGCTAAGCTGCGGAGGACGACGGAGGTCCTTCGTAGCTTAGTAGGGAAAACACCTGTCTAGCGTTCTGGTTTCGTTGGATCAAATCCCACCGAAGTTCTCTAGATCAATCTCCGTAATGAAGGCAGTTGTCGAAGAATAAACAAGTTTTGTGACCCCATCTTGGTATATGTTTGTATTCCAAGTAGTTCTTGTTGTTGTCTTGAGCTTCAGGTAGTCTATGAAATAGAGTCAAGGTCGATGGATCAATCTCCTTAATAGAGGCAGTTATTTGAAAATAAGCAAGTTGTGCGACTCCTTCTTGGTATATGTTTGTATTTTAAGTAGTTATATTCATTGTCGTGGGCTCCGTAATGAAGGCAAGGCAAAATACGTGAATGGAATCCGTATTTTTTTTTGTCGAAGAGACGTACAAACTTATCAACAGGTACTCATAAATGATTCATAATAAGCTACAGGCAGTGAAAGTTATTTCATGAAAATCTTTATTGTTTGCGGCAAATTGGATCGAAAACGTGATAAAATCGGGTTAGGCAAAATCAGGGGTAGACAAAATCTGGGAGTGACAAAATCGGGTCAACCTCATCTGAGTAAATATACGCATTCCTAGTACAGTAGCCGTTCGATAACTGCAAAATGTTTACTTTTCAGTTATCGAATGCCGTTCGATAACTGCAACGCCTTCTAGACGTCAAACGGTTGTCAATCGAACGTCAAATACAAGAAAAGTGCATCTTAATGTGCAGCGCAATGCAGCTGTCATTGAGTCTGACATCGGTTTGAAGTTTAGCGGTCCGATAACTGTAAAACTGTTGCAACTATCGAATTGCAGTTAAATGACTTGCAATGCTTGTTATCGAACGTCTGCTGTAGTTTTGTTTTTGCCATGGTACTAGGTTAGGTAGTCTATGAACTCCATATAGGAATGATCTGTAGATCAACCCACGAACGGAAGGCTATTGATATATGTTTGCATTTCAAGTAGTTCAAGTTGTTGTCATTAGCTCTGGGCAGTTATTGAAGAATAAACAAGATGTGGAACCTCATCTTGATATATTAGCATTCCAAGTAGTTATTGTTGTCTTGTTGTTGTTAGTTCCAAGTAGGGGAACTGCTCCTTGAATTCATACCATGTGCCCAAATCAATACCATTCGAAAACAAAGAATTGGTGCGCTATTTGTTTTGTTTCTCATTTTTGTGATTTTTTTCACCAGTGAGCACGTCGGAAAACAACAAAACACGACACAAATTGAGCCTAAATTGCCTGTTTTGCGAATGTTATTGATATAGGAGCATGTTATTAATAATGGAACAGATAACCTAATATACAAACTTCATTGATATCACTAATATGAAGTCTATGCTTTGGAAATGCAAAATGTAAATAAATTGGAACGATACAACTTCACGCCGAGAACGCGAGGGAAAAAACGGGCTAATATCGCGAAGATCATGTACCATATTAAAATTAGATTAAGGCCACTCCTCACGGAATCCAAGTTTCAAAGTGCTCGCGTTTTCGGGGGCACATCAATCGATACGGAGGCGGCGCACAACTGTATTTTTTGTTGATTTAGCTTTGCTGCGTCGCAGCATGCGTGAAATAATAAAAATGACAGTTGTGCGTTACTTCCGTATCGAGTGGTGTGCCCCCGAAAACGCGAGCACTTTGAAACTTGGATTCCGTAAGGAGTGACCTTAAAGACCCTCTAGATATTCGTGTAAGCCTAGAAGTTTAACTCCATAAATTTCTAGGATGACCATTAGCATATGCCATGAACGCATTTTATTCATGGGCCCCAAAGGCATGTACCAAATTTAAAACAGGCTGATATATCTCTGGTGTAGATCCTTATGCCTTACTTCAGGGTTTTCTTGGATGACCATTAACATTTAAAATGGGTGCATTCTATTCTACGTACTATAAAAGGCATGTGTAACTATTCAACTAGGCCGAAGGAACTCTGGTTACGCGTGAAGTTCTTGCTGATTGTTCAAGTGTTCTCTTGGATACCCATGAGCATATGCAATGAAAGCGGTATATTCAATGTACTAAAAAGGGCATATGCCACTTTTGAAACAATCCGAAAGGTTACGTGTGAAGATCCTGAGGCCTATTTTAGCATTTTCTTGGAAGACCATAAACATATGCAATGGACGTATTCTTTTCTATGTACCACAAAGGGCATGTACCACTTTTGAAACAAGCCAAAAGATCTCTGGGTACCCATGCAGATTTAAAGTCCTATTCCAGGGTTTTCTTGGATGACCATGAACCTATGCAATGGACGCAATCTATTCTATGTACCACAAAGGGCATGTAACACTTTTGAAAAAATCTGAAACCTCTTTAGTTACGCGTGTAGATCTTAAGGCCTTTTCCAGGGTTTTCTTGGATGACCATGAACATATGCAATAAAGGCGTTCTATTCTATGTACCACAAAGGGCATGTACCAGTTTTGAAACAATCTAAAAGATCTCTGGTTACGCGTGTAGACCTGAAGGCCTTTTCCAGGGTTTTCTTGGATGACCATGAACATATGCAATGAATGTGCCAGAGGACTTATGCGCGAGATTTCTTCGATAGCGCAGAACATATGTAGTGATCACATTTGATTTCAAGATGCGCAAAGAGCATGTACCACTTTTGAGACAAGTCCATAGACCCATGGTTACGAGTGTAGACCTTAAGGCCTTATTCCAGAGATTTCTTGGATGACTCGGAGCATATACTGTGAACGCATTCTATGCTAAGTACCACAAAGAGCATGTACCGTGTTTGAATTTGCATAATAGGCCTTTGGTTACGCGAGTAGATCTTTAAGCTTTACTCCAGGGATTTCTCGGATGACTAAGACTTCATTTCAGGGATTTTTGCATTACCCGAAGCATATACTGTAAACACTTTCAATTCTAAGAAGCGCAAAGAGCTTGTAGCATATTTGAATCTGGCTGAATGGCCTTTGGTTACACGTGTAGACTCTTAAGCCTTACTTCAAAAATTTCTTGAATGACCATGGGCATAAGCTGTAAACCTTGACAATAGGCAAAAAGTATATGAGTTTCTGTTTCCAAAACTGTCAAAATTATCCAAATCGGTTGAAAATTGTTGAAGTTATGAGAATATCAATTTAGTGGAACACGGGTACCCTGTCGGCCATCGACGTGTGTTTTTTTTTGTTGGCCGCATAAGGGTTAAGACCGTGCAACTTTTTGGAGGCACAGGATTATATTTTTTACAGAAGAGGGAAAATGTGTGCCATAAATTCATAGTTATTTGAATTCTCTTTTGGCGGTGTGTAAAATGCATAATGTGCATTGCCGATATCTATTTTATCGATCTTACGTCTCACGTGACTCGCCATACGCAACCGCCCCAACGCGGCATAATTTGAATTGAGCGTCAGAAGGCCATGACTTACAACACGTTCGCAAAGGAACCAGTTTTCCCCCTGGTTAGCTACGGACTACACGTAAATACTATTTTGTCCCCGACAAGTACCTAACGTATTCGGCTGGCCTTTTTCCGATGACACGAGGTCATACAACAATCTTCAATCATAGAGTTGAATCGTTTTATCATTAGAAATTTAATCATTCATTGGAAGCTTTATTACAGCCTTAATCGCCTTAATATTCCTGTTTGTTTCAAGAAAGTGAACTTTTGGTAAGTGTTGAATGTTCAGTGTTATAGAACCTCGCTGGATTGAACGAACAAAAAATGTATAGCTACGATGAATAATTTAAAGAATTTTATACACTGGTCAAAGTAACTTGATTATATTTTACCAAAACCATTTTCATTTTCTTTTTTTTAAGATATCTTAATGTGATGCAAAACGGAATGATTATGAATTAAATAAGTTAATTTTTTTAAATTTATCATTTCACATTTACATTCGATTGAAAGAAACTGTTAGTCTTACTTACCCGTGATTGAAATCTCAGCAAAACAGACGACCGCAACGTTCATAAAAAATACCAACCAGAGAAGACCGCCTGCTCGAAGCATCTTCATCTTGACTTAGCTTCACTGGATTGTCCGAAGTAGTTTCAAATTTTCTTCCGATGTCCGCTTACAATCAGATTCACTTTGTTCCAACCTTTTCCAGAATTTTCATCAAAACAACTAACAATCTTCAAATTCCCTTATCAATTGAAAACGCTCCACTTTTCACTTTTCGGAAGAGCCCAAAAGCTTTCAATCAAATCTGCACCGTTATTAACACTTCACTTGACACTGCTTGGTGGTTTTTCAAATCCCCCAAATTCTCCAATCTTTTTTCGCATCACCTCACCCTCTCACTACGAAAAATCTTTTGTTCCGTTATCCTTGTTTTCTTCGACTTCAGCCGAAACACGACCAAACGAACAAGCGCACAATTTTAAATTATTGCCAACGTGGTTCCTCCGAGGGGATTCGCATCCACTTTGGTTTTTGGGTTTCTTTTCTTCTGCGTTATCGCTTAGACGAAATTCGCTGCGGGGGCGTCCTTCCTTAACTCGCAAATAATGAAAAGCATAATTCAATTTTCACCGCGCAGCAATTGCCTTCCACTGGCCTTCGTTGCCGTTAAACTTTTTTTTTTCTTTCCTCCCGCGGAAGGTCAAAAACGTTGACCGTTGTCAACAGCTCCGTTAACCGCCATGGTCGGTCAGCCAAGAAGCGGTGGCCCAACTTAACACTTTGCACTCAAATACTTCCACAAATCAACCCCTCACAATAATTCGGTCTCGGCGGGAGATTGCCTTCCGCGAACCGAGTCGACTGCCAGTGCTGATACAACTGAGAGGTGGACCTGCGAAGCACTTGCCGTTGGCGGCAGCAGCAGCAGATTAACGTTCCACCGCACAGAACTCCCCTTCCACTTTAGAGCCCACCTACCGGGTTAGCTTCCGGCAATGAAGAGCAATCGGAGCAGTAATAGGTCCTGCCAAATGTTGTTTTTATTGCAGAGGCAACCCTACTGCGCGCTTCAAAGCTCAAACGGCGACCGTCTTTCCGGTCCAGTAGTCAACTTGGCTGTGGATGGCTATGTTCCAGCGAATCCTTCCCCAATGCACACTGACACAATCAAACATCGAACACAGACACTAATCCGCCGGATATACCCACAGAAGCAGAGGAAAATGCAGAACTGCTGTTCTGCTGCCCAATGAGGTCCTGTAAGGGAGCTCAGCTGGAAAAGCTTTCGTTTCGTACAGACGTTCGCACCGAACTGAATTGGGTTTGCAAATCCGAAACCGGAGTTGGCGGTTTCGGTCTCCGGGCTCGGAACACTGGGGTTCGTTCACAGTCGTCGTCCAACATTGCATTGGGGCTACGATACGATAGGAACGATGATGCTGGAAAAGTTGAATGAATTTCCACGGTCCACGGCTTCGGTGGTTTCCCGATGTGGGTCGGCCGGTTCGCTCCCTGCTGGGTTGTCTCTCCTGTGAGTCGGGTGGAAAGAGGATGACATTTTCCTGCGATAAATGAGAACGAAGCGGGAGCCGGGCGAGAATTTGCTCTCACGTGATTAACGTCGAGTTCAGTGTTGAATTCTGTTTTAAAATATTTTTGAAATGAAGGTAGATGTATATTT
This sequence comes from Armigeres subalbatus, assembly GCF_024139115.2. NCBI lineage: Eukaryota > Metazoa > Arthropoda > Insecta > Diptera > Culicidae > Armigeres > Armigeres subalbatus. Next base: position 90,303,807 of record NC_085139.1, read on the forward strand.
TGCAGAACCTTAAAATTCGTCTCCAACTAGGTTGCATTTTTAATAAGACATTGCTTATTTTCCGTATCGAGAAGATAAAAAACGAAATAAAGGAAGGTTTGTATCTGTTGACGTTAGGCAGAGCTTCTTTTGAATACGAGATCTGCTTTACGTTTTTGATTAAAGAAAATAGGCTAAAAAATACATCGTACTATCAACAACACACCCAAATGTTGATATTGAACATTTTACAGTAATTTACGTAATTATTTTTGTTTTAATCTTTCCAAACTAGACATCTATTTAAAAAAAAAAAATTCGACAGCAATGCTTTTAACTCTATAGCTGTAACAGATTTGTAGACATCGGACCGCCAAGGTTAAAAATGATGTAAATGTTAATGAAAGCAACATTACGCTGCACAACCAAATTCACGATTGGTAAGATTCATTTGACATAAAGTCATTTGGCGTAAGGTCATTCTGCATAATTTTGAACTGCAATAAAAGAGTGAGTCATTTGGCATAATTTGGAACTGTGAAAAAGGAAGAGTTATTTGATGAATTTTTAACAAACCCGAGGACATATTCTGATAAATTTTGACTGAGGGTAAACATAGGAAGGACGGACAAACGAAACGGCAGAACTACTTTCGAAGAAGGGATCACACCCACCATTGGCATCACCATTGCGTTGTTCTTGGCTCACAGCTATTCAAATTCACATGGGGTAGCACGGACTTTGTCCCAGGGCTTGACAACCCCACTGTGAGTTAGGGGGCCTGTCCAGGACGTTGTGGGGTTTGCCAGTGATCTATGTTGAACCTCTACAAAAAGCTCACGTAAGCAAGCCCTATCAAGCCCACTGGCAAACCCCACAACGTCCTAGACAGGCCCCCCTTAACTCACAGGTGGACATGGGAAGGGATCGTCAAGCCCTTAGACAAAGTTCCTGCTGCCCCATGTGAATTTGAATAGCTGTGAGCCGCTCAAAGCCCACCAGAAGTGCCAACCGGCACATCAGAAATAATTCTGTAAACGACGCGACGTCGAACGAGCATTGGTTTATGGATAGAATAGGTGACTATCTACAACAGGTAGCAGGTAGATATAACGGCCAAGATGGGGGCCGAAACATGGACATAATCACCAAAAACAACGAAGGAGCAGGCGAGACGAATGTTTTCGCAAGAAGTGGGGAGCTTCACAGCTCGCCAGTGATGTCGCAGACAGCAGTTGCTAGAACCAGCAGTAAGGCTGTTCAGAACAAGGCAGGTCAACAGGAGCTAGGATCCGAGAATAGGGTGTCCACCCCAAAATCGGAAAGTACTACTCAGGAGGAGCTACAACTTGGGAGGTCCAACCTGATGGAGGTGAGCAAGTGAGTCAACGATCTTTATGCCTTCGTGAAGACCAAGCGCAATGTACACACTAAGATCAAGCTTCTAGTGACGAGCACCAAACCTGCAATTAAAGCTGCCGCAAAAGAAAAACATCGCTTCTCTAGTGAGAGGGTCAAAGAGGACGCCTTGATAGTCGAAGTGAGCGATGAGACGACGTATGCAGCGATCTTACCGAAGATGAGAAAGGACCTGGAGCTTGAGGCCTTGGGTGAAAAAGTGGCGAGGACTAGGCGTACCTAGAAGATGGAGTTGCTGTTCGAGCTGAAGAAGGCTCCCACGATCAAGAGCTCGGCCTTCCGGGAGCTCGTTGCCAATTCCTTAGGTAGTGAAACAAACGTAAGAGTTTTAACGCAAGAGACAGTGGCCGAAGACAGTGGCACTACGGTCGGATGGTCGGTGTGTCCATTGAGACTCACCCCTCCAGTCACAAAACAGATGGAGCGATGCTTCAAATGCATGGCGTTTGGACACCAGGTGCGAAACTGCAAAGTCCCGGACAGGTCCGGTTTATGTAGAAAATGTGGTCAAGGAAGACACGTTGCTAGGGACTGCACGAAGCAACCAAGATGTCTGCTCTGCAAACCGGAAGACGGAAATGACAATGCAACGGATGGCTTCCAATGCCCTGCATACAAGAAGGAAATGGTGGGCCGGGATTAATGAAGATCATCCAATTAAATCTCAATCATTGCGAAGCTGCACAGCAACTGCTGTAGGCCAGCGGTTCTCAACCTTTTTCTTGAGAGGTACCCCTTGGAGCTTTTGCATTAATTGAGGTACCCCCTTTTTTCTTTGGATGAAAATAAGCGTGACTTATAAGAAACATGAAAAATAGACCTTAAAACTAATGGGCCTTACGGGCCCTCCATGAAATTGGCTCAAATTTTCATTTTTCCGTGAAGCTTTCCTATACAAATTTAGTTTATTCATAAAGCATCCTACAAAAAAGCTTCCGAACCACTTGAAAGGAGGCCTCTTAAAAGGAGGACTCTTAAAAGGAGGCGTTCGAGCTGATTGGAAAGAGTCTTCCAAGAAACGTAGAAGGAGGCGAACAGCTTCCAACAGGATTTTTATGACTATTGAGGGCTTCCGAGCCTCTTTAAACTAGGCTTCCGAGGCCCTTTAAAGGAGGCTTCCGAGCCTCTTGAAAGGAGGCTTCCGGGCCTCTTGAAAGGAGGCTTCCGGGCCTCTTGAAAGGAGGCTTCCGGGCCTCTTGAAAGGAGGCTTCCGGGCCTCTTGAAAGGAGGCTTCCGGGCCTCTTGAAAGGAGGCTTCTGGCCTCTTGAAAGGAGGCTTCGGGCCTCTTGAAAGGAGGCTTCTGGGCCTCTTGAAAGGAGGCTTCGGGCCTCTTGAAAGGAGGCTTGGGCCTCTTGAAAGGAGGCTTCTGGCCTCTTGAAAGGAGGCTTCCGGGCCTCTTGAAAAGAGGCTTCCGGGCCTTCTGAAAGGAGGCCTGGGCCTTCTGAAAGGAGGCTTCGGGCCTTCTGAAAGGAGGCTTCCGGGCCTTCTGAAAGGAGGCTTCCGGGCCTCTTGAAAGGAGACTTCCGGGCCTCTTAAAGGAGGCTTCCATGCCTCTTGAAAGGAGGCTTCGGGCCTCTTGAAAGGAGGCTTCCGGGCCTCTTGAAAGGAGGCCTGGGCCTCTTGAAAGGAGGCTTCCGGGCCTCTTGAAAGGAGGCTTCTGGGCCTCTTGAAAGGAGGCTTCTGGGCCTCTTGAAAGGAGGCTTCAGGCCTCTTGAAAGGAAGCTCTGGGCCTCTTGAAAGGAGGCTTCCGGGCCTCTTGAAAGGAGGCTTCCGGGCCTCTTGAAAGGAGGCTTCGGGCCTCTTGAAAGGAGGCTCTGGGCCTCTTGAAAGGAGGCTTCCGGGCCTCTTGAAAGGAGGCTTCCGGGCCTCTTGAAAGGAGGCTTCCGGGCCTCTTGAAAGGAGGCTTCCGGGCCTCTTGAAAGGAGGCTTCCGGGCCTCTTGAAAGGAGGCTTCCGGGCCTCTTGAAAGGAGGCTTCCGGGCCTCTTGAAAGGAGGCTTCCGGGCCTCTTGAAAGGAGGCTTCCGGGCCTCTTGAAAGGAGGCTTCCGGGCCTCTTGAAAGGAGGCTTCCGGGCCTCTTGAAAGGAGGCTTCCGGGCCTTCTGAAAGGAGGCTTCCGGGCCTTCTGAAAGGAGGCTTCCGGGCCTTCTGAAAGGAGGCTTCCGGGCCTTCTGAAAGGAGGCTTCCGGGCCTTCTGAAAGGAGGCTTCCGGGCCTTCTGAAAGGAGGCTTCCGGGCCTCTTGAAAGGAGGCTTCCGGGCCTCTTGAAAGGAGGCTTCCGGGCCTCTTGAAAGGAGGCTTCTGGGCCTCCTGAAAGGAGGCTTCTGGGCCTCTTGAAAGGAGGCTTCCGGGCCTCTTGAAAGGGGGCTTTCGGGGCGCTTGGAAGGAGGATGTGGGGCCTCTTGAAAGGAGGCTTCCGGGCCTCTTGAAAGGAGGCTTCCGGGCCTCTTGAAAGGAGGCATCCGGGCCTCTCGAATGGGGGGTCCCGGGCTTCTTGAAAGGAGGCTTCCGGGCCTCTTGAAAGGAGGCTTCCGAGCCTCTTGAAAGGAGGCTTCCGGGCCTCTTGAAAGGAGGCCTGGGCCTCTTGAAAGGAGGCTCTGGGCCTCTTGAAAGGAGGCTTCCGGGCCTCTTGAAAGGAGGCTTCCGGGCCTCTTGAAAGGAGGCTTCCGGGCCTCTTGAAAGGAGGCTTCCGGGCCTCTTGAAAGGAGGCTTCCGGGCCTCTTGAAAGGAGGCTGCTGGGTCTCTTGAAAGGAGACTTTCGAGCCTCTTGAAATGAGGCTTCCGGTCCTCTTGAAAGGAGGCTTCCGGCCCTCTTGAAAGGAGGCTTTCTGGCATCTTGAAAGGAGGCTTCCGGCCCTCTTGAAAGGAGGCTTCCGGGCCTCTTGAAATGAGGCTTCCGGATCTCTTGAAAGGAGGCTTCCGAGCCTCTTGAAAGGAAGCTTCCGGGCCTCTTGAAAAGAGGCTTCCGTGCCTCTTGAAAGGAGGATTCCGGGCCTCTACAAAGGAGGCTTCCGAGCCTCTTGAAAGGAGGCTTCCGGGCCTCTTGAAAGGAGGCTTCCGGGCCTCTTGAAAGGAGGCTTCGGGCCTCTTGAAAGGAGGCCTGGGCCTCTTGAAAGGAGGCTTCGGGCCTCTTGAAAGGAGGCTTCCAGGGCCTCTTGAAAGGAGGCTTCAGGGCCTCTTGAAAGGAGGCTTCAGGGCCTCTTGAAAGGAGGCTTCCGGGCCTCTTGAAAGGAGGCTTGGGCCTCTTGAAAGGAGGCTTCCGGGCCTCTTGAAAGGAGGCTTCCGGGCCTCTTGAAAGGAGGCCTGGGCCTCTTGAAAGGAGGCTTCCGGGCCTCTTGAAAGGAGGCTTCCGGGCCTCTTGAAAGGAGGCTTCCAGGGCCTCTTGAAAGGAGGCTTCTGGGCCTCTTGAAAGGAGGCTTCTGGGCCTCTTGAAAGGAGGCTTCAGGCCTCTTGAAAGGAGGCTTCTGGGCCTCTTGAAAGGAGGCTTCAGGGCCTCTTGAAAGGAGGCTTCCGGGCCTCTTGAAAGGAGGCTTCCGGGTCTCTTGAAAGGAGGCCTGGGCCTCTTGAAAGGAGGCCTGGGCCTCTTGAAAGGAGGCCTGGGCCTCTTGAAAGGAGGCTTCCGGGCCTCTTGAAAGGAGGCTTCTGGCCTCTTGAAAGGAGGCTTCGGGCCTCTTGAAAGGAGGCTCTGGGCCTCTTGAAAGGAGGCTTCGGGCCTCTTGAAAGGAGGCTTTCAGGCCTCTTGAAAGGAGGCTCTCGGGCCTCTTGAAAGGAGGCTTCCTGGCCTCTTGAAAGGAGGCTTCCTGGCCTCTTGAAAGGAGGCTTCTGGCCTCTTGAAAGGAGGCTTGGGCCTCTTGAAGGAGGCTTGGGCCTCTTGAAAGGAGGCCTGGGCCTCTTGAAAGGAGGCTTCTGGGCCTCTTGAAAGGAGGCTTCCTGGCCTCTTGAAAGGAGGCTTCTGGCCTCTTGAAAGGAGGCCTGGGCCTCTTGAAAGGAGGCTTCCGGCCTCTTGAAAGGAGGCTCTGGGCCTCTTGAAAGGAGGCTTCTGGCCTCTTGAAAGGAGGCTTCCGGGCCTCTTGAAAGGAGGCTTCTGGCCTCTTGAAAGGAGGCCTGGGCCTCTTGAAAGGAGGCTTCCGGGCCTCTTGAAAGGAGGCTTCCTGGCCTCTTGAAAGGAGGCTTCCGAGCCTCTTGAAAGGAGGCTTCCGAGCCTCTTGAAAGGAGGCTTCCGAGCCTCTTGAAAGGAGGCTTCCGAGCCTCTTGAAAGGAGGCTTCCGAGCATCTTGAAAGGAGACTTCTGGGACTTTTGAAAGGAGGCTTCTGGGCCTCTTGAAAGGATGCTTCTGGGCCTCTAGAAAGGAGGCTTCCGGGCCTCTAGAAAGGAGGCTTCCGGGCCTCTTGAAATGAGGCTTCCGGGCCTCTTGAAAGGAGGCTTCCGGGCCTCTTGAAAGGAGGCTTCCGAGCCTCTTGAAAGGAGGCCTGGGCCTCTTGAAAGGAGGCTCTGGGCCTCTTGAAAGGAGGCTTCCGGCCTCTTGAAAGGAGGCCTGGGCCTCTTGAAAGGAGGCTTCTGGGCCTCTTGAAAGGAGGCTTCCTGGCCTCTTGAAAGGAGGCCTGGGCCTCTTGAAAGGAGGCTTCCGGGCCTCTTGAAAGGAGGCTTCCTGGCCTCTTGAAAGGAGGCTTCCGGGCCTCTTGAAAGGAGGCTTCCGGGCCTCTTGAAAGGAGACTGTGGCCTCTTGAAAGGAGGCTTCCGGGCCTCTTGAAAGGAGGCTTCCGGGGCCTCTTGAAAGGAGGCTTCCGGGGCCTCTTGAAAGGAGGCTTCCGGGCCTCTTGAAAGGAGGCTTCCGGGCCTCTTGAAAGGATGCTTCCGGGCCTCTTGAAAGGAGGCTTCCGGGCCTCTTGAAAGGAGGCTTCCGGGCCTCTTGAAAGGATGCTTTCGGACCTCTTGAAAGAGGGCTTCCTAACCACTTGAAAGTAGGCTTCCGGCCCTCTTGAAAGGAGGCTTCTGGCCCTCTTGAAAGGAGGCTTCCGGCCTCTTGAAAGGAGGCCTGGGCCTCTTGAAAGGAGGCTTCTGGGCCTCTTGAAAGGAGGCTTCCGGGCCCTCTTGAAAGGAGGCTTCCGGGCCTCTTGAAAGGAGGCTTCCGGGCCTTTGAAAGGAGGCCTGGGCCTCTTGAAAGGAGGCTTCTGGCCTCTTGAAAGGAGGCTCTGGGCCTCTTGAAAGGAGGCTTCAGGCCTCTTGAAAGGAGGCCTGGGCCTCTTGAAAGGAGGCTTCCGGGCCTCTTGAAAGGAGGCCTGGGCCTCTTGAAAGGAGGCTTCTGGCCTCTTGAAAGGAGGCTTCTGGCCTCTTGAAAGGAGGCTTGGGCCTCTTGAAAGGAGGCTTCCGGGCCTCTTGAAAGGAGGCCTGGCCTCTTGAAAGGAGGCTTCTGGGCCTCTTGAAAGGAGGCTTCTGGGCCTCTTGAAAGGAGGCCTGGGCCTCTTGAAAGGAGGCCTGGGCCTCTTGAAAGGAGGCTTCTGGGCCTCTTGAAAAAAGGCACCTGGGCCTCTTGAAATGAGGCTTCCGGCCTCTTGAAAGGAGGCCTGGGCCTTCTGAAAGGAGGCTTCTGGGCCTTCTGAAAGGAGGCCTGGGCCTTCTGAAAGGAGGCCTGGGCCTTCTGAAAGGAGGCTTCCGGGCCTTCTGAAAGGAGGCTTCCGGGCCTCTTGAAAGGAGACTTCCGGGCCTCTTAAAAGGAGGCTTCCAGGCCTCTTGAAAGGAGGCTTCTGGCCTCTTGAAAGGAGGCTTCCGGGCCTCTTAAAAGGAGGCTTCCTGGCCTCTTGAGAGGAGGCCTCCGGGCCTCTTGAAAAAAGGCTCCCAGGCGTCTTGAGAAGAGGCTTTCGGGCCTCTTGAAAGGAGGCTTCCCGGGTTCTTGAAAAGAGCCTTCTGGGCCTCTTGAAAGGAGGCTTTTTGGCCTCTTAAAAGGAGGCTTCCAGGCCTCTTGAAACACCAAAATACACCAAATAACACCAAATACACAAATTGTATTAGGGAACAATACTGTAGAAAGACACGAAAGAGTTAGGGATTTAGGAGTGATTTTAGATTCGAAGCTAACTCTTGTTGATCACTATAACACAATCATCCACAAAGCTAATAATATGCTAGGCTTTATCAAGCGTTTTTGCTTCAACTTTCAGGATCCCGACACAATCAAAACACTATATATTTCATATGTACGATCTATACTGGAATATTGTAGCATTGTATGGTCGCCTTATACAACCACACATGAAGAAAGAATAGAGTCAGTACAAAAACAATTTCTATTATACGCTCTTCGTAAATTAGGTTGGACGTCATTTCCTCTTCCATCTTATGAAGCACGTTGCATGGTTATAAATATACAAAATTTGAAAGAGCGTCGAGAATGTGCAACGGTTTCATTTGTTAACGATAGTGTTTCTCAACGTGTTGATTCAACTGAAATTTAATCGAAATTTAACTTTTACATACCTTCTCGGCTACTTCGACATAGAACATTATTTTAACCAACCACTGCCGAACAAATTACGCCAAATTTGGGCCTCTCAACCGAATGATGACCGTTTACAATCAACACTGCGAAACTATTGACTTAACAATGTCTCGGCATAACATTAGACAGTATTTCCAAAGAACAAACATTACAAATTCAGCAATATAAATTCAAAATCGAAATTATACATCACTTTACTAAAAAAACCTATTATTTAATTATACTATAGCATTACAAAACAAACATGTATATGTATATGTACTAGTCTACGTTGGTTGATGAAATAAAATAAATAAATAAAAAAATAAATAAGAAAGGAGGCTTCTGGGCCTCTTGAAGGGGGGCTTCCTTGCCTCTTGAAAGGAGGCTTCTGGCCTCTTGAAAGGAGGCTTCTGGCCTCTTGAAAGGAGGCTTCAGGGCCTCTTGAAAGGAGGCTTCAGGCCTCTTGAAAGGAGGCCTGGGCCTCTTGAAAGGAGGCTTCCGGGCCTCTTGAAAGGAGGCTTCCTGGGCCTCTTGAAAGGAGGCTTCCGGGCCTCTTGAAAGGAGGCTTCTGGGCCTCTTGAAAGGAGGCTTCCGGGCCTCTTGAAAGGAGGCTTCAGGGCCTCTTGAAAGGAGGCTTCGGGCCTCTTGAAAGGAGGCTCTGGGCCTCTTGAAAGGAGGCTTCCGGGCCTCTTGAAAGGAGGCTTGGCCTCTTGAAAGGAGGCTTCTGGCCTCTTGAAAGGAGGCTTCGGGCCTCTTGAAAGGAGGCCTGGGCCTCTTGAAAGGAGGCTTCCGGGCCTCTTAAAAGGAGGCTTCGGGCCTCTTGAAAGGAGGCTTCGGGCCTCTTGAAAGAAGGGCTTCTGGCCTCTTGAAAGGAGGCTTCTGGGCCTCTGGAAAGGAGGCTTCTGGGCCTCTTGAAAGGAGGCTTCGGGCCTCTTGAAAGGAGGCCTGGGCCTCTTGAAAGGAGGCTTCCGGGCCTCTTGAAAGGAGGCATCCGAGCCTCTTGAAAGGAGGCTTCCCGAGTAGCACAGCTCACACTGATTTGGTTGCAGTAACTCAAATGTGACTAAATTTGGTTGTGTATGTGTTAGTGTATAACTTCTCTACAATATGTGTGCTGCTTGGGTTCAATGCCTCTTGAAGGGAGGCTTCCGGGACTCTTGGCAGGAGGCTTCCGGGCCTCTTAGAAGGAGGCTTCCGGGCTTCTTGAAAGGAGGGTTTTGGACCTCTTGAAAGGTTGCTTTCAAACCTCTTAAAAAGAGTCCTCCGAGCCTTTCGAAAGGAGTGTTCCGAGCCACTTTAAAAGAGGCTTCCAAGCCTCTGAAAGGGTGGGTTCCGAGACTTTTCAAAGGAGGGCTCTTAAAAAGAGGCTTCCAAGCAGCTTGCAAGGAGGCATCTGAGAAGCGTTAAAGGAGGCTAACAATCCTTGTGCAATAAAGCAACTGACTTTTTCGAAACAAAAAGCCTCCATGGGGCCGTACACATATTACGTAAGCACTTATGGGGGAGGTGGGGTTCATTTCCTTACGCACCATATGAATAAAAAATCATTTGTATGAAAAAAAAATCTTATAAGGGGGGAGGGAGGGGTTAAAAAACCCAGAAAAATGCTTACGTAATATGTGTACGATCCCCATGTCTCTCAAATGGTGGCTGAAGAACCTCTAGACTCTATATTTTAGTTCAGAAGCATATTCTTAACATATCATTCATTATTTTGTTTCGATCAAGTAGAAGATTTTTAAAATTTGTTCATTCGACGTTTTATCCTGTTGATCTTTTGTCCCGCAGCCCTCCATACACTGTGCTGGTTGTAAAAAATAGACCGAAAAATGGAAAACATGTAGGTTGTAATTTGGGACATACGTCACTTTTTCAGATTACGGCAGGGCAGTATTCAATTGGCTTTAATTTACTGAACGCCATACTTATTATGCACAAGACAAAGTTTTGAAATAAAAAAAAAACAATTGTCAAAACTTTATCAATAATCCTTTCTTACAACGGCAACTGGGTGGCAGATTCATCTAAGATTGCAGCTATCCAAGTGATTTGCAAATTCCCTATTCAAGAAGTGGTAGAGAGTTACAGCGATGGTTTCAAAATCGCCAAAATTAGCGGGATCTTCGTGTGTAGCTGCTAGGCTAAGGTGGACTTTGGAGTAATACAACCGGATGCTATACGCACTTATGGAGAAGCAGATTACAGTTTGCTGGAGGCGCTGGCAAAGCTGGAAGTGAGATTGGACAACGAAGGCACTCTCAGAACATTTCGCAGATATGGCAGAGGATCATCGACGTCAGTTTCTGCAGTCCGTCGCTGGTGAGGAAAATTAACTGGAGAGTTTGTGAAGACTATACGCATATCGATCACTAGGCGATCCGGTATAGCGTTGAAACACGAATGCCGACGGTACGACGGAAGATAAGGTCTAGTGGGCGAAGATGAAAGACCAAGAACTTCGACAAGGATATTTTAATCGAAACACTTCGAGCGGACAGTGGCGCTACAAACTTTGACGGAAACGCTAGCGAGGGCTTGCGATGCAACGATGCCGAGGAAATTAGTGCCAACGAACAGCCAGCGGCCAAGTTACTGGTGAAACGAAACACTTGCCAACACTTCGCGCTGCCTATTTTAGAGTCAGGAGACACTTTCAGAGGGCGTGATCTGAAATAGTCAGAGAGGAGCAAAAGATAGTTTTCCGTGAAGTAAAAGCGGCTTTCAAACGGGCGATTAAAATCAGCAGGTCCAACTGCTTCAAGCAGTCAGTGTCCGGTTAAGCTGAAGATTATCATGGACGGTTTTTTCCCCGTATGAAGATAAAGACCGAGTAATCGCTACAGGTATGCAAGTCTCTCTGGGGCCCTCCTTAGCCGTGCGGTAAGACGCGCGGCTACAAAGCAAGACCATGCTGAGGGTGGCTGGGTTCGATTCCCGGTGCCAGTCTAGGCAATTTTCGGATTGGAAATTGTCTCGACTTCCCTGGGCATGAAAGTATCTTCGTGTTAGCCTCATGATATACGAATGCAAAAATGGTAACTTGGCTTAGAAACCTCGTAGTTAATAACTGTGGTAGTGCTTAATGAACACTAAGCTGCGAGGCGGCTCTGTCCCCCAGTGTGGGGATGTAAGGCCAATAAGAAGAAGAAGAAGATGCAAGTCTCATATGACGAGCTGTCATCAGTGGAATTCCAAATGTGGCTTAAAACTCGCAATTTTGGCGTTTCAGGACTTGTTCAGGATGGCGCTGCAGGAGTGTTTAGTAAATGGCTACTTTCGGATACGTAGAAGATCCTGTTGCGATCCTGTTGGTTCTGTTGCCAAAACCACGCAAGCCGCCAGGGAATCCAGCATCGTATAGGCCCGCATGTCTGCTGGATACACTGGAGAAGCTTCTGGAAACGATTATCCTTAATCGGCTGATGCAGTTCACGGAGGGCGAGATTGATTTATCGGAAAAGCGTTTCAGATTCCGTTAAAGCAGATCGATGGTGGATGCTTTCAGGAAGGTCATTGCAGTTGCAGAGATTGTACGAATCATTTATATATTTATTTATATTTCAAATAAACTGGTATACATGTTTTCATACACATATGTGCTAATAGGGAGCTTTGCACTCGTTGTTTCAAAGATAAATAAAAACTCGGAATTTTACAATCGAGTGACATTCCGCAATCAAATCAAATCTTTAGTGAGTGTATCGATTGTTAGGGTGTTGCTTACCTGCCTAGCCGTCGGTACATGTTGTTCTCGGGCTACACCTCCTTGATGGAACGCAGCTGACGATCAATAGTTTCAGGTGTAACCGGCCACGCCTCGTAGTCGACGTTTGCGTCCACGCATCTTTGGAACCGGCCCAGTCGACTCGATTATAATTTCGCCGGGACAGCTGATGCCGATTAACCGAGAAGCCCACTTCTGCCACCACCGGATAGTGATCCGAGCTGAGCTCCTGGTAGACGACCGGCTGCAAGATGTGGTCGTTCATGTTGGTGATGTACAAGTTGATTGTCGAATGGACCAACTCAGCCGAGTGGAGGAATCCGGGTTCAGGATCGTGTAGTGCACTTCCTCCATATTGTTGCTCCAGATAGTGCCGTTTCGATTGCCGCGACTGTTGCCCCAGGTTTGATGTTTGGCATTCAGGTCACCGGCAATGATGAACTGACCTTGTCTCCGCGTAAGCTTGATGATGTCACAACGATGCTCAGCTGGAAATTTGGCAGCAGGCGACAGTTGATGTTGTAGCGAAGAGCGAGGGCCACACCACCTCCGGTTTTAGGTGCGTTTCGGTGATGAACGCCACGTCTATTTCTTTCTCCTCGAGGAAAGCCCACTCTAGCAGCCATTTTCAATGATGAACATGCCAAGGCCCAAGTACATAACATAAGTGGATCTTCGAACAAAATCCAATGCAAAAGTTGACTCCCTCTTGATGAGCCAAAACTATTATAATTGGGAACGGGAACATCGTTCTGTCATTTTCAAGTGTAAACAAATACCATACACGGAACGCCGAAACAACTTACTTTACGGTTCCTTTCACTAAAATCCGCCCTTGCGTGGAAGAACCCAAAAATAAGTAAAAAGCGAAAAAATCCGGTGAGTACTTTGCCTTTACTCCCGTGTTGAATTTTCACCCACTATGAAGTTTCACCAACTCAAATTTATGTTATTTTCACTCACTCGAGACTATGCAGTCGATGCAGCTCTCTTTGTTTATAATATCATTCATGAGAGGGAGTGAGAAAACTACCTAATATTGAGTTAAATTTGAACTTCGTACTCAAAGTTGAGTTCTTTAAACTTTTTTTTTAGGTTCTTTATTTTTCTGTGTATGACCAGAAAATTATAACACTTTTTTCCAAGACTACAAAGAGCAAGATCTGTAGCCAAAGTATAATGATATTTATTTTTCTATCATCAATTTTTTACATTGTTTTCAAAAATGACGGATTGCATCCAAAAGAAGGTCTCTCCTATGCTGTTACTAACCAATTTATATTTGATGAAATCTAATTTGATTCATTCGTAGGAAAACTTCTATTTCTAGGCGATTTTTGATAAAATGTTTGTCTTTTATCCATTTTAACTTATTTATCATACGAAAATAAAATTCCTCTAAGATTGACATAACATTTTCGAGTCAGCATAGTAAAAATCTAGATTTTATTCAACATGTGTAGAAAAGTATATTCCTTAGAACTGTTCTACATTGGGAACGAATCTTTATAGAAGCAGTCTTCGTTTTTTTTTCGAAAGGATGACGAGGGATACACCAATGTTTGTCTACGATGCGCAACAATCACAAAATAGATAGATTAGAAGCAACATTATAAATTATCAATCGTATGAAAGCAAACTCGCTTATCATAATGTAGGAGAGCATCCCAACTGTGAGGTGATTCCAATTTGGATATCATATTAAATGAAAATGTGATGATTCAACATTGAAATCAAGATAATCTTTATCATACCATGAAGCACGTAATCTGAATAGGTTATTACGATGTACGATATTAATGTTATCTCTTTTCATTATTAGAACATTGCTTTTGGGTTGATAGTATTCCGAATACTCTTTACCAAAAGTAGAGCAATTTCAACGACATGTAAAAAGGAAACAGAAAACACCAAAACTGTGCATTGAACATTTAACTGAGGGTAAATCCAGGTGAGGCATCACCTTTGTTAAAGTCGAAATTAATTCAAAATAATCCGATAAATGAAACTCTACTTGTTGTTATTGATAGTTTAAGGAAACATAATAGGGGAAGAGGTGGTAAAATGAACAGTTGGTTATATTTACGTTAAAACACTATTAAGGCGTATGTTAATCATGCACACGTTTTCCTCGAAATAAAATACGGTACCTGAGCTAATATTTTGGTTTTGAGACCGAACGAATAGCTATTACTATCCAAAATATCAAAAGAGGCCGTAAAAATAGGGTCTGATGTAATTTTTTACCATTTTTCCGCAAGCTTTAATTCTTAATAAATTCATAATAACATTGATTTAAACCAGTTCTAACCACAGCGGCAAATAGGACAACCTTCACAAAGATGTTGCAGGGTAAATAGTAAAATTATTGGTTTGCATAGTTAGAGGAAGAGTTATTTATCACAAGGCACGTATGGGGGTAAAATGAACACTTGTATCAAACTTTCACAAATTTATGGTAAAAGTTGTGCGATTGTGAAGCGGAAGTTCAAGAAACAAACCATATCAAATAACCAAGAAAAAACTTGGAATATGTAAATTTAGTTAAAAAATAATTGATATTTTAAAACTTTTTTCCTTTTTTTTATTATTTTCATAATTAAGAGCTTTTCAAAAGTTATACCAGATTTTTTAAAAGGCTCTCGTAATCTCAGAGTAAAAAAAGAAAATTAAATGTTTTAAAAGTGTTTAAGAAGCGATGTTCATTTTACCACCAGGCAGTGTTCATTTTACCCGCACTATTTTTGTACATACGAATTTTCGATGTTTTTATTTCGATGAAAACTATGTAAAACAATGTTTATTAGCGAAAAAAATGTTCAGTGCAATAAGAATATGACTTAAATTGCTGAACCAAGTGGTAAAACTAGCAAATTATCCTCGTTTTATGATTGAATTCAGCGCAAGTCCTTAACGTGTTCATTTTACCACCTGTTCCCTATAGAAGCCTCATTGAAAGACAAAAGTCGGTTTCATACATGTTTTACAATTCGGGTGCGATGCCATACCACTGGGAGAGACGCCACACATGGGAAATGTTTGAGAAATGCGGTTAATAAATATGCTCATAGCAATGAATGAGCATTTGATATGCTTTTCGAATAAAAACATAATATTTCAACAAAACACCAAACAAATTCATCGTTTACTGGTAAGAGCCCGTGCGCGGCGTATGAATGGATTTTGTTCGAGTTTGTCGAATCAATATCAATACAATATTAAATCAGCTACATACCTTAAACTCCTTTCTTTTCTACTTTAATATTGTTCACCCCAATCTCCAATTAATTATAAAAAAAAACAATTTCAGCTCCTCAACACTCAACGCCACTAGGGAAAATCTTTTGTATAATTCCAACGCGAATCGTATTCAGATATATAATATAAGTCGCGTGAACCCTTGTTAGTTCAAATACTGTTATACTATCTTCTGACCAGTGTTGTAAAATGTTATTTGCATTTGTTTGTATAATTTTCCCAGAAATAAAAAGTGTTATAAGGGTACAACTTTTGCTACCCGAGTTACACATATGTTATGTGGCCCAAGAGTAAAGACCTGGTCGAAACGGGTTTTGCAGCCACGCAGACGAGTGGCGAGCTGCTCGAAGATCGGCATCAGTTGCTCCGGAGTGTAGAGCGGACCAGATTCTTCCGGTGGGACCTTCCTTCTCCGACTGCCGACGGAACCCAAGAGAAGGGTGAGGGGGTCATTCGCTGGTGGATGGTTCCGATGGTGCTGGAGCTTGAACCGACGCAGCTGCCGCTGCCAGTCGTTTGTGCGGTTGTTACGATGGAAGTTTTGGAATTGCACGACGGGAAGCCGGAATGGTTAGAAAGTTCACCTCGTTAAGAGCAGGAACATGGTTCTTCTTCCGCAGGGTCCTGGTGAAGGCCTTCTTCCTGATTTCCAAAAACGTCGTCCGCTTTGGACAGTCCTTGATTGTGGCCCGATGTTTGTCGCCGCAGTTGCTACATTTGGGATCAGTCACCCCCATCTTGTCGCACTCTTCGATCGGATGGGGTTCGCCACATTTGCTGCAGCGCGGCAGTTTCTGGTGCCGTGCCCGAAGTTGAATCAGTTGGTGCACTGCGTGACGTCGCGATGCACTGGCCGATATCGCTCCCAGTCAACGAAGGTGTATTTTATTACGCCGACAAGCATCAAGACCCTTCCACGTAGTGGAGTTGTGTTCCAGGTGGACCAGATAAAGCTGGACACGATAACTCCTCGTCTTGTCGTGACGAGCGATCTTGTGCACGCCCACTGGCTTCAGTCCGCAGCTCTTGAGTTTTGAAAGTACTTCCTTTATGTCGTGAAGCTCTCGCAGCAAAGCCTTGAGCGGCTTCATGCCGGGGTGGTCATGAGTGTTAGTACTCATACTTGTGAACTTCGCAGAACTCCACGACGGATTAATGATGGTCCTTGTTTGCCGGCATCATTTTCACGCCTTCGCTGCAGAGCCGAAACGTACATTTCAGCGCCTTAACGATCAATTGCCGAATTTTCGGGCGCAAATCCGGTGGATCGCCCTTCACAAAACGGGCGAGCACTTCTCCTTCCGCTCCGGTTGCACCTGCGGCAGCTGCGATTGCTGCTTCTTTCGTTCAGCAGATTGCCGGTATTGTCGATTGGCAACGGCGAATATACCTTGCTCTGCAAAAGCTGCTTGTAGAGCTACCCGCGACTCCATGAGCAGTGCTCTTAGGCAAATTTCCGGCGACCGAATCGGCCACCGATTGCTCCCATGATAGGTCCGGGAGAAAATATCGCCAATGCGATGAAGCGAAAACATAAACAAATAGGGGAACGGTTCGGTACTTCATCTCATAGCTCCCATTTCCATCCCATCAAAAACAAAGCAATGAAAAGGAATTTGATTTGTTTTTTATTTTTGTGATTTTTTTCAGCAGTGAGCACGTATGTTAGCAAAAAGAAGCAACGAGATTGGTGCTGTATTTCTTTGTTTTGCGATGAGATGAATATATGTTCAGTGAGATGGAAAATGGAACAGTTCCCCCCTACTTTCATAAAGAATACTTGGAAAAAATGCGCGAGTAAAAAGCATGTCCGTATGCGCTGCTGTCACGAACTGGAATGAGCTCGTCTAAATCACGTTGTTTACCCTTCAACTTACGATAACAAAAACAAAAGCTGAATACCAGCCTTAGAGTCAAATACCAATCTTAAATATGTATGAATGAAGTGGTTTCTCCTAGAACGCTCTCGGTAGCCAACTATTCATCCTATGGGAATTTGCTCTATTTTCGACGAAAAATCTCTCCCACATCCTGTACAATAATGTTTGGCCAGCAGCAGCAGCAGAAAATCGCCCCACACCAAGCGGTCCCGAACGAAGTGTTCCTATTCAAGCGAAAAGTTTCAACTGAAAGCGTAGGCGAAACAGCCGTTTCCCTGAGATGAGATTTCGGCGTTCGATTTCTCAATGGTTGCACGCGTCGCTCATGCGCGGACCGGGCGACCCGAAGTTTCTGTGATGGGGTCTCATCCTCCCACCGTCATCGCCAATTCGCTCGGGGAGAGCGTGAGAGCAAGAAAAAGCGACTGTTGAATGCATGCTTCACAACTTCCGCGCCGCGGGAAAATTTCTGCAACAATCCTGTGGGAGCTGGGCTCCAATCGGGATACAATGGATACCAACTGTTGTGTGTGGAGGCCACCCTGCCGCGAGCGAATGGGGGTGGCGGTGGGTGGAATGCGCGAGGAACTGGCAAGTATTGAATGAAATTGCAAGTGTTGGTTATTTTACTGCGGCCCGATCCCGTAGTAGTGCGCTGCTGTGTGGGATAAAATAGAAACATTGTCAAAGTGGGAATACTTAGAATCAATAAATTTTCGGGTTTGAAATTTCAGCAGCCACGTGGGATGCACAATTAATTAAAACGAAACGTAGGTTTTGGTTTGACACGGCACTCATTGGAGTGATTGAGAAGGTTATGTTCGGTCGACGCAATAATACCTAGATGAATGACTTTGACATGGCTCATCAACTTAGCGCTATTGTTTATGGGGACAACGCAAAGATCCTGTTTGAATAGCACCTTTCTAGTGCCCGGTCCTTATTTATTTTACACTCCAATCAAAATAGATACTTGGATTTAATTTTAGAAAATTTAGAAAAAATATGAGCATAGCAAAAAGAAGGTTTATCGGTATTCACTTATATTTATCGTACCACAGACAGAACAAAACTAGACCAAATATGTGGAAGATTGAGTGCTAAAATATTGAAATTACAAATAGGAAACTCAAGCTCTATCTGGAATAAGGGCGAATGTCGCAAGAGAATTCTCTTCGTTAACTTCCCCTCTTTTAAATTAAAGTGACAAGCAGATAATTTCTTTGCGGTTTCTCCATTCAGAACGAAAGAAAACAATGAAAACTTGCATTCTGGGGTGATAAACTACGATGAAATCCTCTTCTTGTCACTTTTATTTAAAAGAGGGGAAGTCGACGAAGAGAATCCTCTCTGCGACATTCGCCCTTTACCAGATAGAGCTTGAACTGATATTTTCTCTAAACTAAAATGTATCATGCGTCTCCATAGGCCTTCAGGCGGAGCATTGTCTGTACCAAACAGTTTGAGTTGGTTTGAGATGGGTGGAAACAGAGATTTTAATAATTGATCCCACGAAGTAGAATGCGCATCTTGTTGTCTAGATGAAAAAGAAACCGTGACTGTTGGTCCCGAACGGTGACTAAAAATACACCGTGTACTTGTTAGTTCACGAATTTGGGAACGCTTTTTTGCGTGTAAAGTAAATCATAAGAGTTGCCTAGAAGATTATAAGACACAAATATTCATCCATTTGATACGTATCTGTTGACACAATTCCAGTCTGTGTCAACAGATACGTATTTCGATTTATACTCAAAAACTTCTTCGCTGTTTTGTTAGAAACGAAACCCGTATCTGTTGATTCCAAACAATATTGTGTGGTGGGAGTAAATGAATGTATTTGTAAATCTCCTCTGTAATCTCATTTTGTAAGTTTCCCTTCTAGAAATATTTTTTACTTATTTATCAGTTTTTCAACAATCGCCAAACGATATCAAACAGGAATAACAGTGATTTTATCTACACACTTATAAATGAGTTAATATTCTATCGCTTGAACTAAAAAGAGATTCAAATAGAGGAGGCATCCAATCGCACAATGGGGAAATCCGATTTCAAAGGTGGAAAAAATTTATAATTTTCTTCACGAACAACTTACAGAAGAGATCAAGAGCTTATTCAAAAGGGAATTTTGCAAAGAATTCAGTGAGTGCTGTTTCATGGACATAGAACGCTTCTGTATGTAGTTATTGAGCTCGTTTTGCCCTAATGCCCCATATATCGCAAGTTTCCAAACTATTTGTCATTTTATTTTTAAGGCATTGTTCTAAAATTGTGTTTATCTCTTCACTGTAGATCCGCGGAAGGGCACGAAATATATTTTGTTGGTAAAAGTTGGAAGTTCCCTTTTGAATAAGTTCTTGATCTCTTCTGTAAGTTGTTCGTGAAGAAAGTTATCAAATTTTTTCCTCCTTTGAAATCGGATTTCCCCAGTGTGGCAATTGTTTTGTGTAAAATTCCAAATTCTACATGTTTTTGCCTTCGAATATATTGAGCACCTGTTAAAACACTGTAATTCAACTTTCGTAACAGGTCCAATACTAACAAATTTAGTTTAGGATGCACAATTTTTTTCCATATAAACAGTGCATAGCAAGCTCTTCTGCTACTTCTTCTGCCTTATCCGTGTAACCATCGTTTCGTTTGATAAAAGTCGTAGTGTATTTTCTTTTACCTCTTAGTGTGGTAACGGTTTGCCACATCTCTGCTGTGGTGCTGCTTGGAGATATTTTTCCCACAAATTCCTCCCGAGATTGACTCTGCGCCCTTCACTGTTTTCTTTGCTACTGAGTTTGCTTCCCGGATTTTTTCCAGTGCATCAGATGTTTCTAACCCCGCTGCTCTGATACGTTAAAGTGTTCTCAGTGCCTTCCGACGTTGCTTGATTGCCTTTTTAACTTCCGATTTTACTGGATGTTCGAGGTATGCTAGCGGTAGCAGCTGTTAGGATACGTTCTACAAACTCATTTACTTCGATTACATCACCTGGTTTAATGCTGTCTGCAATTAATCGCTCGTATTTCACCCAATCTGCTTGATCGTAAATCCGTCGCATTTTTTTCTTTTCTACTGACGACCAACTAGGTGCCGATACGATGATCGGAAAATAATCGTTATTATGAGGTCTACAAGGGTTTGCCAGACAAATCTTTGAGCTTAGCATCTCGGAACATATTGTAAGATCCAATGCTGACGTAGATCCGGATGCAGGATCAATGCGTGTGTGCGATCTATCGTTCACAATGATCAAGTGTTTTGTTAGCGTTTTCTCGGCAATGTAGCGGCCAAGTGTACTTGAAGTTGTGGAGCCCCACGCGGGGTGATGCGCATTGAAGTCGCCCAAAAGTAACAATGGCGCTGGTAGCCGTTCAAGTAGATTGTCTAGTTTGCTTTGATACTGTTGCGTAATTGGAGGGATGTATATTT
This sequence comes from Armigeres subalbatus, assembly GCF_024139115.2. NCBI lineage: Eukaryota > Metazoa > Arthropoda > Insecta > Diptera > Culicidae > Armigeres > Armigeres subalbatus. The sequence continues at coordinate 90,323,968 of NC_085139.1, forward strand.
ATACTACCGTTAATGGGGTAGGAATGTGAATCCGAACTGCTATAGCTTGGATATAAAGGTTAAGGTCACTCCTGACGGAATCCAAGATTAAAAGTGCTCGCGTTTTCGGGGGCACACCACTCGATTCAGAGGCGGCGCGCAAATGTCATTTTTGTTGATTTAGCTTTGCTGCGTCGCAGCATGCGTGAAATAATAAAAATGACAGTTGTGCGTTGCTTCCGTATCGAATGGTGTGCCCCCGAAAACGCGAGCACTTTTAATCTTGGATTCCGTCAGGAGTGACCTTAATGTTGATGCGTTCAAAAGGCACGTTTTGTCGGATGGCAAAGCTTACTCCTTGTTGCCAATATCGACGAGTTCCAGTTTCGAGAAGAAGAGTGTAGTTGTTGCCCACAAAATTCATTGGAACTACTCGGTTGTCTGCTTTAGTTTCCTGCAAAGCTATGACACATGGTTCATGCTGGTTAATCAGTAGTTTGAGCTCACTGATATTGGAACGTAGACCACGTATGTTGCACTGCAGTGCGAAGCATTTTGCGGGTTCATCGCAGCTCATTGTGGAGGACACCGATGATGACGATGATGATGATGACGCAGTAAGATAGATTGGATCCCAGGAGAAGGCTGAGGATGCAAGGCACTCGTGACTAGTTTCATTCTCGTTCACCCGAATATCCACTTCACTAGAGAGGGAGGAGGTTACATCACAATCTCCTTCCCTAAACATCGACGTAGAGCGGCTCCGATAAGCAATTGAAGAGTGTTGTTTTTGTGATAATGGCGATGGGCAGGTATTTTGCTGCAGTTGTTGAAAACGGGCTTCACTGGTGGCAGGCCGGGAGGAGAATTGCGAGGGCCGAACATCCGATAGATGGGTGCCACCCTCTTCCCCCCGGGCAGACCCTTCCATAATGGGGGCAGCAGGGACCATGTCCAAGGGCTTGACGACCCCTCCCCAGCTGTCTGTGAGTCAGGGAGAACTGCCTAGGGCGTGGTGGGATTTAGCAGTGGGCTCTGCTAAAATCCCTCCCAAAAACCACAAGTGCCCGTAATCAGACTCTATCAAAGCGACTGTGTGCCGCTTCAAAAGCACAAGCCCAGGGAGTGCTACTGGCACATCAGGGTTGATACCAGTAAGACCCTGATTATGGCATACTGGTTGCGTGTATTGGTCTTGTATTTGGATATTGTTATATTGTGAAGCGAGGGCTGGCAGTCTGACATTCTACTCTCTTAGTAGGGCTGGGTGACACCGACTCGAAACGGCGAGTGGGCTAATGGCTAGGCTGTCTACCGTCCCATAAAACCGTGGCGGGCCTTGTAGCACGCTGCCCAATCCTGCCATCCAGTTTTGCCTACTGGGTGGGAGTAGGCTCAGATGCCCTTCCTGACTAGCGATGATCTGGCTGTAAACACGCAAGTGTCAAGCCTCGCATGGCCTCTCTGCTTGCCGCAAGGCAGGCATAGATAACCATGGGATCACTAAAGGCGACTACTCCAGTAGGAAGGGGACCCATACAGCAATGAGCATTGAACGCAATCAGTCTTTGGAGTTGAGGTGACGGACCCCTTTGCCAAAAGGGGTCTAGCGAGGTCCCCTATTAAAGAGGGGCGAGTGGAGTGACGACTGCTGCTATTGGCAGTACCGAAGAGTCTCCAGTGGTGGTGGGGAGTAGCCCTGCCTGCACGCCTGACGAGCCACTACCAGGGATACGGGTGGTGGCCGAGCAACTCGACGAGATCATCGAGTTCGTAAGCGGCAGGCAGAACACCAACAAGGAGCTTAACCAGAGCCTGTTGGTGCTCCGGCAAGCTGTTCGTGTCGCAAGACAAGAACAGGACGCTTATATCAGACGTGTAGCGGCAGCAGAGAAGGTAGCCAAAGGTACGCAGACCAAGGCCCTCTCCTCCCCTAGCGGTGTTACTGCGGTGAAAGAGGCGACCGCCCTTATGGCCAGTGAGGGCAAGAAAACGCCAAGCGAAGCGACCCAAACGCGCTACCATTAAGGCGAAGCGTCGCCTGGATGGTGCACCGGAGCCTGAAGGGCTTGTGCCCAAGAAGGCAAAAGGCACTAGACAGGCACAAGTTGCTGAGCCACAAGCTGGCCCCAGCCAACCATCGGTACTCGCCGAAGGGGATGTGAATCCTTGGCAACTGGTCAGTAGGGTGCGGAAGTCAAACACCCTCGACCTACGAAGAAGGTGAGAGACAGGACAAATACGCCGATGTCCTTAGATCGCTGCGAGCGGCCGATAGCCTATCGGCCCTGGGCCAGGACGTGCGCAGCGTTAGACGTACCAAAAACGGTTAAATGATCTTGGTACTCAAGCGTGGCGCGCAATCCAGCGGGATGGCTTACAAAAAGCTTGCCCAGGAGGTCTTGGGTGACGGCGCTCAGGTCAGGTCGTTGGGTGCGGAGGTGACCCTCCAGTGTAAGCAGCTGGACGAGGTCACGACCGCGGAAGACGTCGTCTCTGCCGTCAAAGAGCAGTGCGGCACAGAGGTTGAGCGGTCCTCTGTACGTCTAAAAGGGGGATTCTTTGGTACCCAGGTAGCCTATCTCAGACTACCGGTGGCTGACGCCAAAAAGGTCACGGAGAAAGGGAAGCTGAAGATTGGCTGGTCAGTATGCCCAGTAAGCGTGCTCCAGCCACCTTCAGTGGACAGGTGCTACCGGTGCCTTGAGTCCGGGCACAAGTCTTATGACTGCAAGGGCCCAGACCGAAGCTAGATGTGTCGTCGCTGCGGTGAGGAGGGACACAAGGCGCAGGAATGCGACAAGGCACCTAGGTGCTTTATCTGCGCCAGTAAGAAGCAGGCCCGGAACCATGCTATGGGCGGGCCTGCGTGTCCCTTCGGAGAAGCCAATCGGAAAAAGCCGTGCAAGTAACACAGCTGAATCTGAATCACTGTGCACCTGCCCAGCAACTGCTGTGGCAGGCGGTCTCGGAGTCGAGGATCGATGTCGCTCTCCTGTCCGACCCGTACAACGTCCCTGCCGGCAATGGCAACTGGGTGGCGGACGGGTCTAGGTCGGCGGCAATCTGCACAACGGGAAGGTACACACTTAATATTTTTCGCCGAGGCCGGTAACATAAATTGCCGAGAATCCAACAGCTGATATCTCGGTAAAAATCTCGGTGAAAGTTCAAATTACCGATTGGTCGTAAAGTGGTTGACATCAACTAGCTGTCAAAATTTGCCGTGCCGTTCGGTAATGTGTAGCCGAACTGATCGGTAAAGTGCTTTGCCGAAATTCAGTGAATAATTATTCCCAGATAATATTTTCAGATTATCAAAACAAAAATTAAAAGCATCAATCAATATGAATGTGGAGTATATTTTAGTCGTTTTTTTGTTGTTATACATTATACAAGTAAACCTTAAAAATAATATTATATATTTATATTAAAATTATAACAAGCACTACGAATCCGTACTCGGATTTGCCTATAGAAATAAATACCAAAATGAACAGGATGTCCATTCAATCTGGCAGCCATTTAACATTGTTCCACGATTCCACAAGGGAAAAGACCGTTTGTGCAGCACACTTTACAACCGTTCCCAACGTTCATAACTCTGCCATATCCAAAGTAAAAGAATTATTTTTCAACTTTCCAACAACTTGCAAATACTAACCATCTAAGGAAAACGAAGAATTTCTGCTGTAAACGTTAGGGACGGGAACAAAGGGTGCTGCCCAAATGATCTTTATCCTTAGGTTCCTGGTGTTTCCAACGATGTCTAATATGCTTATTTTGGCTTCTTCGCGCATGGAAAGTGTATGAAATACAGCTGAAGCTAAAAAAATACATACATTTATAAGTCTTTACTTAAGATGTTGATTTAAACGTAAAATGTTATAAATTTACAACAGAATAGATTAAATGCTTACCAGATAATTTAAAGATCATTTTTAAATGTTTCCATTGCTTCTTCACGAGTTTTTATCAGCAATGGAGCACGTTAGAGGTTATTCGTCTGACAGAAGGGGTTTGCCGAGACTCGGTTTAACTCCAAACTACCGATCACTTTGGCAAACTCGATTGCCGAGTTTCAGTAACTTGTGTAAACGTCAAATTTATTCACGTGATATCAGTAAAAATAAACTTTGACGAACGTGTTCGTCAATTTGTATTACCGAGAAATAAAATGTCGATTAAGTGTGTACCCCGTTCAAGAGGTTGTACACTCCTCCGCGGAGGGTGTCGCGATAGCCAAGATCAATGGGGTGTTCTATTGTAGCTGCTACGCCCCACCAAGGTGGCCAATGGAACAGTTCAACCAGATGATCGACAGGCTATCGGCCGACCTAGTAGGTCGGAGCCCGTTCGTTATAGCGGGAGACTTTAATGCTTGGGCAGTGGAATGGGGCAGCCGCTGCACCAATCAGAGGGGACAAGCGTTACTCGAGGCACTTGCAAAACTCGACGCAGTGCTTGTCAATGACGGAGCCAGTAGCACATTCCGTAGGAATGGGGCCGAGTCATGGATAGATGGAACGTTTGTCAGCCCCAGTCTGGTCTCGGACCTGGACTGGAGGGTAGACGAGGGCTACACCCATAGTGATCACCTAGCAATTCGCTTCAAGATCAACTATGGTGTGCAGCGTCCGAGGGCGGGTGATCCCTGTCAGGTCCGTGGGTGGAAGACCAATCACTTTGACAGCGAAGTTTTCACCGCGGCCCTGGGACTGGAGGCCAACACCGACAGTCTAAGCGGGGATGCGCTGGTAGCTGTCCTATCACGCGTGTGCGATGCTACTATGCCGAGGAAAGCCCTGCCAAGAAATGGCAGATGCCCGGCATACTGGTAGAGTGCCGAAATTGCAGCCCTACGATCAGCCTGCCTCAAGGCTAGACGTAGGACGCAACGAGCCCGCACCGATGAGGAAAGAGCGGTCCGCCGGGAAGTGTTTCGAGCTGCGAGGCTGGCCCTTAACAAGGCCATTAAGAGCAGCAAGAGAGCGTGCTTCGACAACCTGTGCGAGGGTGCCAATGCGAATCCGTGGGATGACGCCTATAGGATCGTGATGGCCAAGACCAGAGGGGGCTCTTCACCCCCCGAACGGTCACCGGATCGGTTGGCGAGGATTATCGAAGTACTCTTCCCGTCCCGAGCCACAAGTCCCTGGCCTCCTCCTGCGCTGCAAGGCGCTGGGAGTGTGGCCGAAATGGTGGCTCCGGTGACGAACGAAGAGTTACTCGCAGTGGCTAATTCCCTTGCAATGGAGTTCCAAACAGTGCACTCTAGGCACCCGAACATGTTCAGGCTAGCTATGCAGAGATGCCTGGATGAGTGTCGTTTCCCTGAGAGATGGAAAAGGCAGAAGTTGGTACTGCTGCCGAAGGCCAGGAAGCCTCCGGGCGACCCATCGGCGTACAGACCAATTTGCCTGATCGACACGACGGGTAAACTGCTCGAGAGGATCATCCTCAACAGGCTCACCCCGTACGCAGAGGGTACGGATGGCCTGTCGAGTAACCAGTTTGGTTTTCGGAAGGATAAGTCCACGGTGGACGCTATCAATTCAGTCCTCAAGACTGTAGAGGTAGCGATCCAACGGAAAAGGCGAGGAATTCGATACTGTGCGTTGGTGACACTGGACGTGAAGAACGCATTCAACAGCGCAAGCTGGGATGCCATCGCGCTCTCGTTACACCGGCTTAGCCTGCCGGTGGGACTGTACCGGATCTTGGAAAGCTACTTCCAGAACCGTGTGCTGCTATACGAGACCGATGCCGGTCAGAAAAGTGTTCCTATTGCCGCAGGAGTCCCGCAAGGGTCAATCCTGGGCCCGGTACTATGGAACCTGATGTATGACGGGGTTCTGAAGCTAAAGTTCCCTCCTGGTGTGAAGATCGTCGGCTTTGCTGACGATGGAACCCAAGAGGTCTACGAGGAGTCAATCCCAGAAGTAGAGCTAACCGCAGAACACGCGATCAGCACTGTGGCGGACTGGATGAGTGCGAGAGGCCTTGAGCTCGCTCAACATAAGACGGAGGTGGTTATCGTCAGCAACCGTAAGTCGGCACAACATGCAGTTGTACACGTGGGAGACGTCGCGATCACTTCAAAGCGGAGTCTGAAGATTCTTGGGGTCATCATAGACGACAAGCTTACCTTCGGTAGCCATGTCGAATATGCGTGCAAGAAGGCTTCGACTGCTGTGGCGGCATTATCGAGGATGATGTCCAACAGCTCCAAGGTGTGCGCCAGTAGACGTAGACTACTGGAATCGGGTTGCCGCATCTATTCTTAGGTACGGCGGCCCGTCCTGGGCAAAAGCACTGGGGGTAACCAGTTACCTGCAGAAACTGGAGAGCACCTACCGCTTGATGTGTCTCAGGGTGATATCGGCCTACCGCACGGTATCGCACGACGCATCCTGCGTGATAGCGAGTATGATGCCAGTCGGGCTGGTCATCCGGGAAGACGAGGAGTGTTTTGAGCTACGTGGCACCAGAGGAGCCCGCGAGCGTACCAGGGTGACTTCGGTTGCCAGATGGCAGCGCGAGTGGGATAACTCCTCGAAAGGTAGGTGGGGTTATTCCTAACATATCAAGCTGGGTGGGGAGACCCTATGGGGAGGTTCACTTCCATCTGACACAATTCCTGTCAGGCCCTGGCTGTTTCCGACAGTACCACCACAGTTTTGGGCACGCGGAGGTCCCCGTCTGCCATGACTGCCCAGGTGTTGACGAAACTGCAGAGCACATACTGTTTGTATGTCCTCGCTTCGACGTCGAAAGAAGAACAATGCTAGACGTTTGCGGCCGGGAAACAACTCCGGATAACCTTATCCAGAGGATGTGTCAAGCGGTGGAGAAATGGAACGCAGTCTCAACTGCAACCACTCAGATTGCCTGCAGCTTGCAGAAAATCTGGCGCGCCGAGCAACAATGGACAAGCATGACTAACTTTTGATTGGTTAGTTAGAGCAGAAGTGCGGAGAAGTGTGTGAATGGTCTGCCCATGCAGAGGGTGGCAACCGAGGTCGTCACCTCGAAGCATGGCAGAAGTGTGAATGAATAGGTGTATGTATGGACTGCACACGCCGTGTTGGAAGTAGCGCAGGAATGTTGATTCCTACGACTACTGATACCCCGCGGCGTGGCAGAGGAGTGTGGGTGAGCATCCAAGTCAGTCTCACATGGTACGAAAGGAATGAGTTGAGTCGTGTTGAGCTAGTCTCATATGGCATGAACGAGGTGAGTCGGACTCACATGGTATGTCAGAAGTGGGAACCTAAGTGAAATGTCTCACAAGGGATGCCAGAGGGAGTGTTAGGTCGAATGACTAGAGTAGTATGTGTCAGCGCGAACTGAATGAAAGAGGTGAGCAGCAAATATATTATATTAACAATATGGTTCACTTCGAGCTTTTCCATACAACGAAATGGCGAACCATTTGCCGGTGATAACAACATCATCTAGCGAGCAAAGAGGAATCTAAACATGTTTTCTTCTTGTTTATTCTAGCAAATCCCATGGCGACGATGGCGACAGTCATGCAGCTGAAAAGATGACATTCGAAGGTATAGGGATGCCCATACTTTTTTGAATAAATCGATCATCAAATGATCGATTTTCCTCGTTTTACGATAATATAGAGAAAAACAAATTATGCTTCGTATAGTAATAGCAGAAGCTGCTCCGACGTGGAAATGGTTGCTGCGTTTGTTTTCTAGAAGCTAGCAATTTGTATGGCGAAAGCATAACAAGCGGGTTATCAAACTGTCGGAACTTGTGGTTTAAAAAATGTGGTTTTACAGGATGGTGTTAGCTACACCCCAAATAATCTTCCCATCATATCTACGTGAAAAACAACGTGTTTTTTTCACGTACCAATTAAGTGATTCAAAGGTCGAGGCACTCAATTTCACTCAATCGGCTTGCACTAGTGTGTCACATGAAGATTACGTGACTGTTTTATTGCTTTCATGACTGATCTAAATTAGTTTGTTTTTCTTCTACTTTATCGAAAATTAAAAATATAACACAAAATTCTTCACCGGTTTTTATTTCTGAATTGAAAATCTAAACATAAATATGTACATTAGGGTGGTTCAAAAAATCGATTTTGCTCCACAGTGCTCATCTGATTCTTTACCATGTTCTGAGTGTCCTCTGAAAATTTGAGCTCATTTGGATTAAAACTGATTTAGCACAAGCCGTTTCAAGTTTGCATGCAAATTAGTATGGGGAAATTTATTTTTTTATTATACTGTTAATGACGCTTCCCCATCAAGCGCATGTTAAAAGAAAACCTACATAGCTAAAAGGAATACTCAACAGCTTTCACTCAGTGAAAACCGCATCTCAATTAATCGTTCCAATAATTAGTAATCGAATTTAGTCTATACTGTGGTTTTCTGGCGCTAATTGCATAACTCATCAACAGGCAACATTGCTGCTCGTGGCGCGAAAGATAGCACACACAAATTCAGGCTACTATGTTGCACTGCACATTTCAGTGATGCCCTCAAAGAAGTTTAACGATCATGACTAAAGATTCGCAACCTGTCTTAAAATCGATTACTAATTATTGGGACGATTAATCAACATGCGGTTTTCGTTGGGTGAAAGCTGTTGAGTATCCCTTTTAGCTATGTAGGTTTTCTTTTGGCCTGCGCTCAATGGGGAAACTTCATTAACAGTATAATAAAAAAAATCCCCATACTAATTTGCATGCAAACTTGAAACGGCTTGTGCTAAATCAGTTTTAATCCAAATGAGCTCAAATTTTCAGAGGACACTCAGAACATGGTAAAGAATCAGATGAGCACTGTGGAGCAAAATCGATTTTTTGAACCACCCTAATGTACATCTTTGTCTTTAAACTCAAATGAGTGACATAAAATCCATTATAGCACTCATTTGGATGCTGTAATGAAAAACCAACATCAGATCAGTAGTTACATGACTACATTTTGCTGAATCAGCTTGGGTAATGATTACCATGACATCAGAATTTTCCAAAGGCAAGTCCATCTATCGCTTCATGGCTTGTCGAGCTACCCATTGTGGTACGATAACATGGAATATGACGGTTCTTTGCAGCAACATGATTTATTGGTAAGAATAATCATTTGAAGTAAATCAGTTCGTACCGTTTTGTTACAGATTTATCATATTAGAGCCCGTTTTCCGTCATTGCAAAAAATAGCGTGTGCAACTCGTTGCACTCGATTTTTTCAGCACTCGTAGTATTTATCCAACTCGACAAGCCTGGTTGGATAAACGTATAACTCGATATCAACTCGTACAACTCGTTATAAACGTACAAAAAGTTATCAAAATAGTAGTTTGTGCAACAAGTTGCAAAAAGATTATTTTTTCAGCAGGAGTCGTACGTTTATCGAACGAGGCTTGCCGAGTTGGATAAATACTACGAGTGCTGAAAAAATCGAGTTTTGCAACGAGTTGCACACGCTTTTTTTTGCAATGACGAAAAATGGACTTTAAATATGACAAATCTGTACCAATATTACAGTCGCGATTCGCTGGTTGGGCCACGACCTCGGCCCAACTAACGAATTCGGTTTTTTAGTTGGGTCAACTGACAGCCATTTGAGCACGTGTATTTTGACTTGAAAATCACAAATGATGTCCAGTGACGCCCAATCCCGTTTTCCGTGTTGACATTGAATTTTGACGTACGGTTGCTTTTTAGTTGAGCCATGGCCCAACCAGTATTAAAATCCCAACCAGCGAATCCCGACTTGTACAATAGACCTCTTCATGTTTTCAAAAAGTATCAAAAATTCATCCGGTCAGCCCAGTATCACAATTCTTATGCTAAAAAAAGTCTCCTGTCAAATTTTCAGCTAATTCGGATAAAATTTCGAGGTGGCTCAAGTCGATTTAGTGTTTTTGGGCTATTTTCAATTTTGAAAAAAATCTAACGATAGATATAAATGTCGAAAACTATCGCAACAACATCTATATGGAAGCTTTATGTGTGCTCTTCAAGTCTTGTGAACAATGCGATTCGTTTCGTTCATGTTTTGACCATGTTAAAGTGATTTTCGAGCTTTTAAGTGCATAAAAACACTGTTTCCCCTAAAAGTCGTTGTTCTATGAAATTCTTGAATTCATGACAAATCATTGCTAATTTATTATATTATTATTCCTCTTTTTTCCTTGGACATTTGAGTAATATAATTGCCAATGTGCGATTTACCGTTAAATTCTTAAAAATCAGAAGCTGAACTTTTGTCATTAATTTGCACGTTAGGATTTCTTCAAACAAGTTGTTCGAACAAAGAAGCTTTGATTTCACTTGTTATTACGATGCACTCAATGGTAAAAGCATACAGATATATGGTGAAATGAACCAAATTTGGAAGTCGTTTGTTGTAAGCATCAAATTCCTTCTAGAATTTACAAAACATGATCATTCTTGCCGTGCCACATTGCATAGTTCGAAACCGTGAAGCGATATTGATATACATTTGCATTAGACAAGTGATGAAGGCATGACAGAGCATGTCATTTGTAGTCAAGCGTAAAATAAGCACATGGAAGAATGGCAAAAATGTGCAGTAAACTTTATGCGTCAAACAAATACATTTGGTTTTTAGCTGTTTTTAGATGCGTGACCGAAAAATAATTACATATTTTATGTTTTGCAGTCTAAAATTATTTACAATATTTACACATTTCAATTAAAGCTAACTCAAATCAATATTTACCATAATTACCATTAGAATTTTTAGATTACGCCATTTATTATATGATAATTGGTATTTCGTATTGAAGAGGCCGTTTGCAACATGATATTCAATTCATTTTGGGCTGTCAAAAGAAATCTTTTCAAACAATATAACGAAGATTTCAGTATACTAATTATTATAAGATAAGTTTTTCTGATAGGAAACCGAGCTAGAAACGCGTGTGCATTGCAGAGAGAAATCCAGTAAGACTCGACCGTCAAGCACTTTGCTATCTCGTTCTCCCAGGGATTATATTCTCTCTATGTTACTTTTTTGTAGCAAGCGGTCATGCTCTCTCTGTGCATAGGTAGTAGAATTCATATTTGAAGACAGAGTCTTGGAAGTGTAAAGGAATTACTCTGATTGACATGGTTCTGTAGAAAACATTTCAAGTCATATGACATAATGAAGAGGAGATTCTTTCCACCAATTCAATATGAATTGATAATATTTGAATTAAATTACTATATAAAGTCAATGTGGCGGACCACAACAAAATATTGTTCGAACATATTACATTAACGTAGTAAATAAATAAAACGAATAACAGTTAAGTTGAGTTTTAGTTTTTAAAACTATTATCAGTTATTACAATATTAATTAGAGAACATACTGTTGTGGAATTTTCAGGCGAACCAGAATAAATCCACATAATCAAATGGTATAAAAATTAGCAAAAGCATAGTCCAAACCAGTATTTTTACGTTATTTGGCTACTAATGAAAGTGTGGTATCTCACAATGGTGTATATAAGACAAATTGACAAATTCTCCCAGAAGTACTTTAAGTATTTTCGATCTACGTTGGGTTCTTTTTGAGCTTATTGGAAAAAGCGGGTAAACAGAAAATGTGACCTTCCAATTTCCATCTTGTATTTTTAATCCACCCTCGTTAGTTCTACAAACCCGTTTTACGCAAAATTCTCAATAAGGTTTTCTACCCAAGTGTCAAATCTTAGCTGGAATAATTCCTCATTCTATATAAATTCAAATGCATTTCAAATGTTATATTTAAGCTATTCTTCAACGTATCTTGTTAAATTTACTTTCAACCAGATTCAATAACAAAAAAACAATAAAATGCGGATTAAATAGTGACAAAGGATATCTCAAGTAATTTTAGATACGTATAATAAGTCATGCAGACAACTTGCTGTTTGTCTCAGACAATTCATTGACTTCTTTAATGTCAAATTTCCCAAAAAATCATGACGCCTCTGTGCTGCAGTCAAATGAGCAAACAGCAACATGGTGTGCGAAACAGAGAGCGAGTAGGTACAATGCGAGAAGAATGTAAACTTCCACAGCAACCTCGTATAGCTCTCCAACTGCCTCAGCGTGCGTCAGTTTCGATATGGTGCACCGGCATGGTCCCGCCGGATACAGTTCCACAAAAATATGCCTACCACACTTCTGCTACAACATTTGATTTTCCGTTTGCATTCGATTAAACATAATCGATTAAGTTCGCTAAAAAACATCAAGCATCCCTATTTTTTTCATGATGACATTTTGAAGTGTGTGTAAAACGATCGTCATATTTTGGGTAGTTCGATTTACGTGTGTATCGATCCTTTCGGACGCGAGTTGGCGCCACATGTGGTGTCGCCAAAATTTCGTTAGAGTGAATCATATTGTTAAGGTGGTTATACAATAAAGCCACAAATCGGCCATCTTGGAAACCACGTGCTTTTTCTACTGATTTTTCAAGAACACGAATTGAGAAAACCACAACGCCCATGAAGATGAAACATCCGTAGATCGTTTGATTACTTATGCTAAGCAATCGACTTTAATTTCAGCATTGTATGAAAATTGTTACGCTAGATTCGAACTTTTGATAATCGGAGTAGAAAACCGTGTGGTGAATTTGAAACTCACCACATGGCTTGATTGTATAATCACCTTAAGGTGATTATAGAATGAAGCCCGTGGTGAATTTCAAATTCACCACACGTTTATCTACATACATTTCCAAAAGCCCAAATCTGGCGTAATAGTTTTCGTACAGTGCCGAAACTCAAATTATGATTGTTCAGCATACACAGCAAAAAAAGTTGTTGAATATTACATCGAAATCGCTGCAACCAACTGAATCCATCGGTTGTTGAATATTACACTGCGCAATGTACTCGAGAGCTCGCTGTGTAATAAACAGAAACGATGTAATTTCTCTCGATGTAATCAATACAACTACGTAAACAATGCGATGTAAATCAATGTGATGTAAAACTGCCTAATGCATGAAGGTTTTCAATATTGGTATTTTCGGTTTATTAAACATGACTTGTTTTTTATTAGTATTGCACATACAATCATTTTTATTTGTTATATTTCGCTGCATTTGAACGAAGAAAATTAAATTTAAGCTAACAGATAGAATTTCACTGAACGGGTGTCGTTGTTCGTCGAATGGTAGTCTTGCTTGGCAGGGTATGTTGAGTTGCCACTATCTGTTCGTATGATACGTTGCCCTAATTGGTCTTTCCGCAGCAATAATGTCCAAAGGAAGCGCACGAAGTCCATCGGGTGAAACGGCATGGCTAAAGGTGAGTTGTTTATCACTTGAAATATGGAAGCCAGTTCTAGACGAGATACCACCGTATAAAAACAACTTAACTAAGTGATACAGTCGATGACTTCAGACTCTGAAATACAAAACAAAAAGGTCAATTGGAATGGAAGCATTATTTATTTTGAGATAATTCAATAAATATAATTTATTGTAGGTTTTGTTGCAAGGTAGCACCTCTAGAGCACAGCAGAGGATTTCCCAGAATTCACAAGAGTTCCAGAGATGAAAAGAATTAAAAGAAAGAATTTTCCAGACTTTCTGCAAGATGTTGCCCAAACCTGCCCAAACAATTGTATTGAAATGAAGTATTTCGGTTGGAAAGGATTCCGATGAAAATACTTTCGGAGTTCCAACGGAACCACTTTAAGACTCCGAAAGAAGTTTCTATGAAATTCCAAACGGAATACTTCTGGGATTCTAAATTGCAAACATCCTGCGATTCCGATTGAAATCTTTTCATGATTCATGGAAATCATTTGAGAATTCGGAAGAAAATTCCGTAAGGAATATTTATGGGACATCAAAAGGAATCGTTAAGGTTTTCCAAAGAATATAAAAATTTCAAAATTTGTCCTGGGAAACCAAATGAAATCCTGGAATCCATTAAGGATACTTTGAGAATCTGATCTTCCCTGGAATTTTTTGGGATTCCCTGGATAAATAATTCTCTGCGGATTGCGAAGGGAATCCTTCTGAGAGTTAATACGCAATGCTTTTCAATAAAACGCAATGATTTCAAAATAAACTCAAGGATGTCAGGATGTCTAAGAGAATCCTGGGATTCCGAAAACAATCCTTCTAAAATTCGGAAGAGAATCCGTCTGAGACTAGAAAGAGAATTCTTCTGGAATTTTAAATTCCAGTGGGGTTCCCCTCAGGATCACTTAGAGGCTCCGTTCGAGATCGCAGGAGGATTCCTCTTAGGATCCCATAAAAGTTCTGGATTCGAGCTCTCTTCGGCATTTTTTTTATTGCTGGAAATGCTGTTCCACGAATCCGGTGAATCCGTCAACGATTCCGACGGGAACCCACCTGGGAGTCCTCGGCGAATCTATGGGGGCATACACTAATTACGTAAGCGCTTAAGGGGAAGGGAGAGTCTGCCTATTTCATACGCTCCATATAAATAAAAAAAACATTTGTATGGGAAAATCTTACAAGGGGAAAGGGGCGGTTGAAAAACCCCAAAAAAATGCTTACGTAATTAGTGTACGGCCTGTATCCAAGATTTTAAGTTGAATCTTTTCGGGATTCGGACAGAAAATTTTCTGTTATTCGAACCGGAATCTTTCCGAGATTTCAAGGAGAATCCTTCCAGCATCCTGAGGGAAATCCATCCGGGATTCTGAACTGGTTTTTTTCCAAGATTCTGAGAGGAATCCATTTGGGCTTCCAAGAGGCATCCATCGGGGATTCTGAGGCAACTCATCCAATAATCCGCAGGAACCCATCCAGGACCCCGAGAGAAACCATCCGAGATTCTGAGAGGAATACTTCCGGAATTCAAACGGGAATCTATACGGAATTTGGATAAGAATCCTTTCAGGATATGGGCAGGAATCCTTCCGGAAGTTAGAGGATAATCCTTCCGGGATTCCGAAGGGTATTCATCCAGCATTCTGAGGAAAATTCGATTTTCTAAGGGGAACCCATCCTGGATTCCGATTGGTAAACAGTAAGGTCGTCTTCAGTGTCTCGTACTTGACTCGAATCGACGTACGAGACACTGAAGACGAATCGATCTAAAATTCCTATAGTTTTAGAAACCGAGGTCAATTTTTGTGGTTCCGGATATATTCCGTAGTGTACTGGAGCAATCCATCGTGCGACATGTCAAACTTCATGATTTTACAAAACAAGTACACTGGAGTACATTTCGGCGATTTTCGATCGAATTGGCCACCCTCCGGGTACTTCCAGGGCCTGGTTCCCTTGGGGAAGTGGCCAATATCCGTTCAATCTTGGAACCCATCTTGCGACATGTCAAACTTCATGATTTTGCAAAACAAGTACACTGGAGTACATTTCGGCGACTTTCGAACGAATTGGTCACGACACCCTCCGGGTACTTCCGGGGCCTGGTTCCCATGGGGAAGTGGCCAATATCCGTTCAATCTTGGAACTCATCTTGCGACGTGTCAAACTTCATGATTTTGCAAAACAAGTACACTGGAGTACATTTCGGCGACTTTCGATCGAATTGGCCACGCTCCGGGTACTTCCAGGGCCTGGTTCCCTTGGGGAAGTGGCCAATATCCGTTCAATCGTGGAACCCATCTTGTCATGTCAAACTTCATGATTTTGCAAAACGAGTACACTGGAGTACACTTCGGCGATTTTCGATCGAATTGACCACCCTCCGGGAAGTACCCGAAGGAAGCAGGGCCTGGTTCCCTTGGGGAAGTGGAAAATTTTCGTTAACTCTTGGAATCCACCTTGCGGCATGTCAGACTTCATAATTTTGCAAAATTGGTGATTTTCGATCGAATTGGCCACCTTCCGGGTACTTCCAGGTAGACCTGTGTGATCCAGTTTCAAGCGCCAAAATTTCTTCCAGAAGTTCCTCCACGATTTTTTTCAAAAGATCGTCAAGAAATTCCTTTGGACATTCCTCCAGATACTCCTCCATAAGTGCCTCTGGGAAATTCCTCCAGATACTCCTCCCAGATTTCGTCTGGAAGTTCCTTCAGGAAGCTCATCCAGGCATTCCTCCATAAGTGCCTCTGGAAAATTCCTCCAGATACTCCTCCTGGATTTCGTCTGGAAGTTCCTTCAGGAAGCTTCTCCAAAAATTCCTCCAGGAATTCCTCTGGAAGTTTCTCCAGGAATTCCTCTGGAAGTTCCTCCAGGAATTCCTCTGGAAGTTCCTCCAGGAATTCCTCTGGAAGTTCCTCCAGGAATTCCTCCGGAAGTTCCTCCAGGAATTCCTCCGGAAGTTCCTCCAGGAATTCCTCCGGAAGTTCCTCCAGGAATTCCTCCGGAAGTTCCTTCAGGAATTCCTCCGGAAGTTCCTTCAGGAATTCCTCCGGAAGTTCCTTCAGGAATTCCTCCGGAAGTTCCTTCAGGAATTCCTCCAGGAATTCCTCCGGAAGTTCCTCCAGGAATTCCTCCGGAAGTTCCTCCAGGAATTCCTCCGGAAGTTCCTCCAGGAATTCCTCCGGAAGTTCCTCCAGGAATTCCTCCGGAAGTTCCTCCAGGAATTCCTAAGGGAAGTTCCTCCAAGAACTCTTCCGGAAGTTCCTCCAGGAATTCCTCGGAAGTTCCTCCAGGAATTCCTCGGAAGTTCCTCCAGGAATTCCTCGGAAGTTCCTCCAGGAATTCCTCCGGAAGTTCCTCCAGGAATTCCTCCGGAAGTTCCTCCAGGAATTCCTCCGGAAGTTCCTCCAGGAATTCCTCTGGAAGTTCCTCCAGGAATTCCTCTGGAAGTTCCTCCAGGAATTCCTCCGGAAGTTCCTCCAGGAATTCTTTTCGGAAGTTCCTCCAGGAATTCCTCCGGAAGTTCCTCCAGGAATTCCTCCGGAAGTTCCTCCAGGAATTCCTCCGGAAGTTCCTCCAGGAATTCCTCCGGAAGTTCCTCCAGGAATTCCTCCGGAAGTTCCTCCAGGAATTCCTCCGGAAGTTCCTCCAGGAATTCCTCCGGAAGTTCCTCCAGGAATTCCTCCGGAAGTTCCTCCAGGAATTCCTCCGGAAGTTCCTCCAGGAATTCCTCCGGAAGTTCCTCCAGGAATTCCTCCGGAAGTTCCTCCAGGAATTCCTCCGGAAGTTCCTCCAGGAATTCCTCCGGAAGTTCCTCCAGGAATTCCTCCGGAAGTTCCTCCAGGAATTCCTCCGGAAGTTCCTCCAGGAATTCCTCCGAAGTTCCTCCAGGAATTCCTCCGGAAGTTCCTCCAGGAATTCCTCCGGAAGTTCCTCCAGGAATTCCTCCGGAAGTTCCTCCAGGAATTCCTCCGGAAGTTCCTCCAGGAATTCCTCCGGAAGTTCCTCCAGGAATTCCTCCGGAAGTTCCTCCAGGAATTCCTCGGAAGTTCCTCCAGGAATTCCTCCGGAAGTTCCTCCAGGAATTCCTCCGGAAGTTCCTCCAGGAATTCCTCCGGAAGTTCCTCCAGGAATTCCTCCGGAAGTTCCTCCAGGAATTCCTCCGGAAGTTCCTCCAGGAATTCCTCCGGAAGTTCCTCCAGGAATTCCTCCGGAAGTTCCTCCAGGAATTCCTCGGAAGTTCCTCCAGGAATTCCTCCGGAAGTTCCTCCAGGAATTCCTCCGGAAGTTCCTCCAGGAATTCCTCCGGAAGTTCCTCCAGGAATTCCTCCGGAAGTTCCTCCAGGAATTCCTCCGGAAGTTCCTCCAGGAATTCCTCCGGAAGTTCCTCCCTGAATTCCCCCGGAAGTTCCTCCGGGAACTCCTCGGAAGTTCCTCCAGGAATTCCTCCGGAAGTTCCTCCGGAATTTTTCCAAAGTTCCTCCAGGAATTCCTCCGGAAGTTCCTCCAGGAATTCCTCCGGAAGTTCCTCCAGGAATTCCTCCGGAAGTTCCTCCAGGAATTCCTCCGGAAGTTCCTCCAGGAATTCCTCCGGAAGTTCCTCCAGGAATTCCTCCGGAAGTTCCTCCAGGAATTCCTCCGGAAGTTCCTCCAGGAATTCCTCCGGAAGTTCATCCAGGAAGTTCCTCCAGTAATTCCTCCGGAAGTTCCTCCAGGAATTCCTCCGGAAATTTCTACAGTAATTCCTCCGGAAATTCCTCCAGTAAATCCTCCGCAAGTTCCGTCAGTAGTTCCTTATGAAGTTCCTCCAGTAATTTCTCCGGAAATTCCTCCAGTAACTCCTCTGGAAGTTACTACAGTTATTCCTCCGAAAGTTCCCCCAATAATTCCTCCGGTAGTTCCTCCAATACTTCCTCCCGGTTTTTTTAGTAATTCCTTCGGAAGTTCCTCCAGTAATTCCTCCGGAAATTCCTACCGGAATTCTTCCGGAAGTTCCTCCAGAAATTCGTCGAAGTTCCTCCGGGAATTTTTCCAAAACTTCCTTCAGGATTTATCCAGTATTTTCCACTAGGAATTCTCCGGAAGTTCCTCCAGGAATTCATCCGGAAAATCCTCCAGAAATTCCTGGAATTCCAGGTGGCCAATTCCAGTTTCCGGAGGAATTCCTGGAGGTACTTCCGGAGGAACTTCCAGAAGAATTCATGGAGAAACTTCTGGAGGAATTCCTGGAGAAACTTCTCGATGAATTCCCGGAGGAACCTCCGGAGGAATTCCTGAAGGAACTTCCAGACGGAAGCCGGGAGGAGTTTCTGGAGGAACTTTCCAGAGGCACTTACGGAGGAATGTCCAATGGACTATCTTGACGATTTAAAAAAAAATAGTGGAGGAACTTCTGGAAGAATACCTTGACGAACTTCTGAAGAAATTTTGGCGCTTGAAACTGGTTCACGCTGCTCTACGCCACCGCTGATCACCAACGGCGTGACGCCGCCGCCACTGCCTGAAAATGATCTATAACGCCACCGCTGGTAAAATTTCAATCAGCGCACAGGAAGTACCCGGAAGGTGGCCAATTCGATCGAAAATCACCGAAATGGACTCCAGTGTACTTGTTTTGCAAAATCATGAAGTTTGACATGTCGCAAGATGGGTTCCAAGATTGGTCGGATATTGGCCACTTCCTCAAGGGAACCAGGCCCTGGAAGTACCCGGAGCGTGGCCAATTCGACCGAAAATCGCCGAAATGTACTCCAGTGTACTCGTTTTGCAAAATCATGAAGTTTGACATGTCGCAAGATGGGTTCCAAGATTGGATGGATATTGGCCACTTCCCCAAGGGAACCAGGCCCTGGAAGTACCCGGAGGGTGGCCAATTCGATCGAAAGTCGCCGAAATGTACTCCAGTGTACCTGTTTTGCAAAATCATGAAGTTTGACAAGTCGCAAGATGGGTTCCAAGAATGAACGGATATTGGCCACTTCCCCAAGGGAACCAGGCCCTGGAAGTGCCCGGAGTGTGGCTCGTTCCATAATCCCGAAGGAAATTCACCATCATTCCATTCAAAATTCTGAGGGAAATCCTTCCGGAAGTTGAAGGGGAATCCATCCGGTATTCCGGAAGGCATTGATTGATGGTATAAATCCATCCGGCATTCTAAGGAGAATCCTTCTTTGACTCTCCCGAGCAACACACATGTTGTAAATCAGTCTATTATACTCATATACGACTAAATTTAGTCATATATGAGTTATTTCAACCAAATCAACGTGAATTGTGCTGCTAGGGCTGATTGGAATTCATCCAGGATTCTAAGAGGATTTCTTCTGGGATTCGAACGGGAACTATCCGGAATTCCATGGGGATTCTGTTAGAAACTGTTCTAACATTCCTGTCCTTCATGGGAATCATGCTTTATTCTAAGAATCCCGTCGAAATCCCGAAAGGATTCCCTTCAGAATCCCGAAAGGATTCTCGTCGACATCCCGAAAGGATTCTCGTCGACATCCCGAAAGGATTCTCGTCGACATCCCGAAAGGATTCCCGTCGACATCCCGAAAGGATTCTCGTCGACATCCCGAAAGGATTCTCGTCGACATTCCGAAAGGATTCCCGTCGGAATCCCGAAAGGATTCCGTCGGAATCTCGAAAGGATTCCCGTCGGAATCCCGAAAGGATTCCCGTCGGAATCTCGAAAGGATTCCCGTCGGAATCCCGAAAGGATTCCCGTCGGAATCCCGAAAGGATTCCCGTCGGAATCCCGAAAGGATTCCGTCGGAATCGAAAGGATTCCGTCGGAATCGAAAGGATTCCGTCGGAATCGAAAGGATTCCGTCGGAATCGAAAGGATTCCGTCGGAATCGAAAGGATTCCCGTCGGAATCCCGAAAGGATTCCGTCGGAATCGAAAGGATTCCGTCGGAATCCCGAAAGGATTCCGTCGGAATCCCGAAAGGATTCCGTCGGAATCGAAAGGATTCCCGTCGGAATCCCGAAAGGATTCCCGTCGGAATCGAAAGGATTCCGTCGGAATCCCGAAAGGATTCCCGTCGGAATCCCGAAAGGATTCCCGTCAGGAATCGAAAGGATTCCGTCGGAATCCCGAAAGGATTCCGTCGGAATCCCGAAAGGATTCCCGTCGGAATCCCGAAAGGATTCCGTCGGAATCCCGAAAGGATTCCGTCGGAATCCCGAAAGGATTCCCGTCGGAATCCCGAAAGGATTCCCGTCGGAATCGAAAGGATTCCCGTCGGAATCCCGAAAGGATTCCGTCGGAATCCCGAAAGGATTCCGTCGGAATCCCGAAAGGATTCCGTCGGAATCCCGAAAGGATTCCCTCGGAATCCTGAAAGGATTCCGTCGGAATCGAAAGGATTCCTGTCGGAATCCCGAAAGGATTCCCGTCGGAATCCCGAAAGGATTCCCGTCGGAATCCCGAAAGGATTCCCGTCGGAATCCCGAAAGGATTCCCGTCGGAATCCCGAAAGAATTCCCGTCGGAATCCCGAAAGGATTCCCGTCAAAATCCCGAAAGGATTCCCGTCGGAATCCCGAAAGGATTCCCGTCGGAATCCCGAAAGGACTCCCGTCGGTTCCCTCACAAGTATTCCCGTTGGAGTCCCCAAAGGATTCCCGTCGGAATCTCGAAAGGATTCACGTCGGAATCTTGAAAGAATCCCCGTCGGAATCATGAAAGGATTCTCATCTGAATCCTGAAAGTTTTCCCGTTGGAATTCTAGGAGAATCATGCTTTATTCTAAGATTTTCGTCGGAATCCCGAGAGGATTCTCTTCGGAGTCTCGAATCGATTTACGTCGGAAGGATTCCTGTCGGAATCCCGAAAGGATTCTCGTATGAATCCCAGAAGCATTCCCGTCGGAATCCCGAAAGGATTCCCGTCGGAATCCCGAAAGGATTCCCGTCGGAATCCCGAAAGGATTCCCGTCGGAATCCCGAAAGGATTCCCGTCGGAATCCCGAAGGATTCCCGTCAGAATCCCGAAGGATTCCCATTGGAATCCCGAACAGATTCTCGTCTGAATTCCAGAAGCATTCCCGTATGAATCCCGGCGAAATCCCGAAAAAATTCTAGTCGAAATCCCGAAGGGATTCCCATTGGAATTCCAAAAGGATTCCCACCAGAATCCCGAAAGTATTCCCGCTGGAATCCCGAAAGTTTTCCCGTCGGAATCCCGAAAGTATTCCCGTTAGAGTCCCCAAAGAATTCCCGTCGGAATCCCGAAAAGACTCCCAACGAAATCCCGAAAGAATCCCCGTTGGAATCCTGAATTGTTTCTCGTCTGAATCCCGATAAGTTTCCCTTCGAAGTCCCGAAGTCGAAGTCGAAGTCGGAGTCCCGAAATGATTTACGTCCTGAAAGAATTTCCGTCGGTATCCGGGAAAGATTCCTTTCGGAGTTTTGAAACGATTTACGCAAAAATCTCGAAAGGATTCCCGTTGAAATTTCGAAAGGGGTTGCGTCAAAATTCCTTTCGAAGTCCCGAAAGGTTTCCTGTGAACGTTCTCCCGTCGGAATCTCGAAACGATTTACATCGAAATCCCGAAAGGATTACTGTCGGATTCCTGAAAAGAGTTTTGTTGGAATTTAGAAAGGATTCCCGGCAGAATCCAAGAAAAATTCTTGTCGGAATCTGGAAAGGATTCCCAAAAGAATCTCGAATCGATTTCCATTGGAATCCTGATATGTCCTATATATTTTAAAAGCCATATATTTTGTGAGATTTTATGTAATTCTTCGGTAATAATCCTTGTTATACATAATACGAAATCCACCGATATTATTGTATAGCACAGCCACATATAGATTCCCCGTCACGTAGTCCAAAAGATATAAATGCAGCACAAATTAAACATTCCAAAAACTCATTTTTAGAAACCCTAATTTCCGACTAGTTCGAATAGAGCAATAAAAAACCGTTTAAAACCACACCGATTATTTACTTACATTTTTCCTTGGGCGCTCGCAACGGCCTATCGACCGGTCCGGAAATCATCAGGATCTTCTCCAGCCAACAAGAGTCGCTCCTAACAAAGAACCGGCTCCAATTTGGTAATGTTGAATCGCATCTTTTCGGCTATTTCCGCCAGCTTGAGCCTGCTTCAGGCTTTTCAGTTTGACCACATGGAGATTGTAATCGACGACCAGGTGCATTGTAAGGTCGTGCACTATGGTCAGCACATTCGCGAGAGGCACATTGGATTCGCGAGAGGCTACGTCGGCTCCCTGCAGCAGGTAGTCCTGGAGGAAGTGGCTCCACTCGATCCAATCCGAACAGTTTGAGGACGAACTCTAGAAGAAGATAGTTTACGGATTGTAGAATTAGTTTTCGTATAATATTTTATTTGTTTTCACAACAATAAATATGTACTTACAATTATTATTTATTGAGATTGCCAGCGAAAAAACGAAAAGAACTTTTGCTCAAACAAGAGCTCAAAACAAACATGGCGTACCACCGCCAGAAGCTTGCAGCTTTCAGTCTGGGCAGTGTTGCGAGATTGAAAATTACAATTTTAATGAATGTGAAATTACATCCATTTTGTGTGATATAACACATTACACAAAGAACCGATGGGTTGCATTTGTTTGGATGTAATTTTAATTCATTTCGACATTTAATATTACACTACTTATACGTAGAGAGAAATGTTGATTCAGATTCTGTGTAATTCAAAGAGTGATGTAATATCACATTGAATCAACGTTATCTTGCATAACAAATTTTCGGTTACATCGTGTATTTTAGTAAATCGTTATGATTACGTCGATGCACATTACATTATTTTTTGCTGTGTAACTAAGCAAACGATCTACCATTATATAAGCCCCATACGCGTTATTGTTCTTTCATCTCGTGCTCTTGTAAAAATATTGGAAAAGCACGTGGTTTACAAAATGGCCGATTTCTGGCATTATTGTATAATCACCTTAATATAGTATATTTGTGAGCAGTCTCACATGGTATGGTATAGGTGGGCATACAAGTCAGTCCCACATGGCATGAGAAGGGTGGGCACACAAGTTAGACCCACACGGCATGACAGAGGTGCAACAGAGTATGTAGGGTGTGTTTGAGGGTGCGATAGAGCGAGCACCCAAGTCAGACTCGCATGGGACGGGTGCCTGTGTGAGCGAGTACGTTTAGTACTGCCATCCCCCAGAAGTAGTACTGGGAGGTAGTTCCTGGGGGAAACGATGGTGGAGCCCAAGGGAGTTTAGTCGGTATTACCGGTATGGTCGAGTCCGACACTCCAGTACACTTCCGTGTGGTAGTTTGGCAACTACAATGCACGTGTACTGGGTTAGTGTGTAAATGCATTCTCCCTTGTAAAAAAAAAAGGCAGCTAGGTAGGGGAAATGACGGCTTTGGCAGGTTTTGTTCTATTATTGGCAGGGGGGTTTTCTATAACCCATTATGCTCAAATTTGGCCTAAACATTCTTTGCACATCAAAAAATATTGTGGCCAAATTTCATAAAATTTGGTCAACAAAAACCCCCCTGACAATAATAGAACAAAACATGCCAAAGCCGTCATCCCCCCTATATTTTCCGATTTTGCTTTCGGCAAATTCTTAAAATTATACAGAAGTCGCATGCTGCCCGGAGAAACCCGTGGGATAAAATGAGAAAGGATGCACCATCAATTGTTCCTTTACAAAGTTCAATATAGGCTTTGTATACGGGTTCTGATCGGTCGTAGGCTATGTAAATCAAAAATCCCAACCATTTCAAGTCAATCGTTCATCCAGAGAAGTTTAAAAAAGCCTCGCCAGTGAATCGTAAACCGAAAAATTTGAAAAAGCCAAGAATTAAAGCGAGTTTTTTTTTTTTTTTTTTAACTAATTTTTTTTGCTAATTATCTAATACATGCATTCATATTTTAGACTAGGTGTTCCGTGTTTTCTTAACACTATCATCCTTATTTGCTATGTTACATTTTTAGTTATTATTAATACATTTCAATTGCCTCTGGCAGTTAGGATTTTTCCTCTGGTTGAATTGAACCATGTAGGAATTACAATGTTTTCAACTTAAACTAAACTTAACCTATTTTATACTAAGGGTACAAGGAGTTAATCGTTGCAATAGAAGCAGCAACTAGTCCATATTGGCACAGCATACAACATGGCAGGTCTAAAAATTTGTTTGTAAATCAAAAGTTTGTTCTTAAGACAAAGTTTTGATTTTCTGTTTATAAGTGGATATAGACACTTAATATATTTGTTACATTTGGCTTGAATGCCTTCAATGTGACTTTTAAAAGTTAATTTTTGATCTAGCAGAAGTCCTAAATGTTAGCTAGACCAGTTAATTGGATAGTGACAATATGTCTGCTAGAAGGTTTCAAATAAGAAGCTCTCGGCTTATGTGGAAAAATTATAAGCTGAGTTTTGGAAGCATTCGGGCAAATTTTCCATTTTTGCAAGTAAGTGGAAAAAATTTCCAAACTTTTATGCAATCTACTACAAATGACACGAAGGCTACGCCCTTTGGCTGAGAGACCTGTGTCATCTGCAAACAAGGAAGTAAAAATGTTATACAAAATGGGCCCCAGTATGCTGCCTTGGGGGACACCAGCCCTAACAAGTAATCTATCAGATTTAGAATTCTGATAGTTTACCTGCAGTGATGTGATAAATAATTTTGGATCAGTTTAATAATGTACAGAGGAAAATTAAAATTCATCAATTTTACAATCAAACCTTCATGCCAAACACTGTCAAATGCTTTCTCTATATCAAGAAGAGCAACTCCAGTCGAATATCCTTCAGATTTGTTGAGCCGAATTAAGTTCGTAACTCTTAACAACTGATGAGTGGTTGAATGCCCATGGCGAAAACCAAATTGCTCATCAGCAAAAATAGAATTGTCATTAATATGAACCATCATTCTATTTAAAATAATCTTTTCAAACAGTTTGCTTATTGAAGAAAGCAAACTGATTAGGCGATAACTAGAAGCCTCAGCTGGATTTTTGTCCGGCTTCAAAATAGGAACAACTTTGGCGTTTTTCCATTTATCTGGGAAGTATGCCAATTGAAAACATTTGTTAAATATATTAACCAAAACGGATAAAGAGCTCTCAGGAAGTTTTTTGATAAGTATGTAGAAAATACCATCATCACCCGGGGCTTTCATATTTTTAAATTTTCTAGTAATAGATCTCACTTCATCCAAATTAGTTCCCAACGAAGGGTCAAAAACATTCTCTTGATTGAGAATGTCTTCGAAGCTCCGTGTAACCTGATCCTCAATTGGACTAGTGAGACCTAGACTAAAATTATGGGCACTCTCGAACTGCTGAGCAAGTTTTTGAGCCTTTTCGCCATTTGTTAATAAAATTTTATTTCCCTCTTTAAGCGCTGGAATTGGCTTTTGAAGTTTTTTAAGAATTTTTGTTAATTTCCAAAAGGGTTTCGAACTGGGATCCAACTTCGAGACATTATTCTCAAAGTTGGTATTTCTCAGAATAGCGAAACGTTTTTTAATTTCATTTTGCAAATCTCGCCAAATAACTTTCAACGCGGGATCGCGAGTTCTTTGGTATTGCCTTCGCCTCACATTTTTAAGACGGATCAGTAGCTGAAGATCGTCGTCAATAATAATGGAGTTGAATTTAATTTCACATTAAGGAATTGCAATGCCTCTGGCTTCGACAATTAAATTTGTCAAAGATACGAGCGCATTGTCAATATCACTTTTGGTATCCAAAGGAATATTAACATCAAAATTCCTATCGATATATGTTTTGAGAGAATCCCAATCAGCTCTATGATTATTAAAAAGAGAGCTGATTAGATTGTTAATGGCTTCTTGTGAGGTTTCAAATGACAGGAAGGTGATCAGAGTCAAAGTCAGCATGAGTTACCAATTGGCCACACAGCTGACTTGAATCCGTTAAAACTAAATCAATTGTAGAAGGATTTCGACTGGAAGAAAAACAAATAGGGCCATTGGGATATTGAATAGTATAATATCCCGCAGAACAATCTTCAAATAAAATTTTGCCGTTGGAATTGCTTTGAGCATTATTCCATGAACGGTGTTTGGCATTGAAGTCACCAATTACGAAGAATTTTGATTTGTTGCGAGTAAGAATTTGAAGATCAGCTTTCAACAAATTCTTTTGCTGCCCATTGCATTGAAAAGGCAAATAGGCTGCAATGAAGGAAAATTGACCAAAATTTGTTTCAACAGAAACTCCCAAGGTTTCAAAAACTTTGGTATCAAACGAAGAAAATAATTTATGTTTGATACGTCTATTAATGACGATGGCGACCCCACCACAGGCGCTGTCAAGACGATCATTTCTGTAGATAAAATAGTTTGGATCTCTTTTAATGGAGAGTCCTGGTTTTAAATACGTTTCAGTTATAATGGCAATATGCACATTATGAACTGAAAGGAAGTTGAATAATTCATCTTCCTTACCCTTTAGAGAGCGGGCATTCCAATTTAGAACTTTCACACAATTATTTAGATCCATTAAAACGGAGTCCGATAACAATTTTTAACTAAGTGTGGAGCCGAGTGGACAGTCATCGCATCGTTCTGCGCAACGTCATCCGTTACCGATAAGCAGTCGTGATTGCTGGAAAGAAATACCACTTCCGACGTCACTCGTTACTACTGACGTCATACGTTACCCTCCACGCTACAACAGACCGGTGGTGCCACCTGTGAGCCCAGACTAACAGCCTTGCGTAGCCAGCCAACCCACGTTCGACGGTGGGGCGAAAGTCCTATTTCCGGCTCGACTAGTCACGTAACGACCCGCGAAGTAGCTGAGCTCGAGGAATCGCTCCCTGACGGGTAGAATGAGACCTACGCTCCCATCGATACCATCGGCACAAAGGATTTAAGGTCAGATCAAATTATTGTGTAACCTATAATTAAGTTTGAAATTTGTATGAATCAAGTTAGCCGATAATGTTGACGTCAACTAGAGTAGAGTAGATCAGAGATCCCAAAGACTGAATAGAATGAGTCATGTACATACTAGCTACCTTAAATTTTGATTTTTTTGGTTGACGACTCCCTTGGAATTGTTGGATGCGGTTCGGTTAATTTTCACCCGTTTAATTGATTGCATCTCCACTGATTGGGTTTGAATTCGCTTCAGATGAAAGGATTTTGAGATTTGGATGTCTTGTGTTGGGAAAGTTGAAGTGAGATCGGGTGTTTGAGCCTATCAACCCGCCCTGAAGTTGAGTCTTAGCCGCGCAAGTAAAAACGCCTCAGCAGCCTCTCCTAAAGAGAGTGGCGCTTAAGCTGCTGTTGGTTCTAACGGACAAAGGCATTCGTTTCACATTCATTAACAAATGCTTCTTCGTTCTGCTTTTGAATAGATCGCTGTGACTTTTAAGTTACAAGGAATGTTATTATACTTATTTGGACCATAGAAAGATATTCGACCGTGGCCTAAGTTCGTATATGCTCTGCTTCTCAGCAAGTTATTTGCATGTCTAGTGTTTTGATAAATAACCCTAGTAGGAAAAATGATGGTTATGTAAGATATTATGCATAAATACAACTGTTTGAGAATCTCGCAGTCCTAGGATAGGAATAACTTTATGGTTAAGATTAGTATACAGTGAAACTGTTGAAAATAAAGGTGGTAGACTGAATATTACTTTCAAACATCTATTTTGTAGTACCTTACCGATTAGAACTCCGAGGCATTTTTTTGTGAATGTGAGTAAAACTCCGAGGCATGTTGACGTCGAACTACGTCTGTGACCACTTTGCAAATGCGAAGCTGGATTCCAAGACATTTTGTGTTCATTCCGTAGACATAGGACTTCGGCTGTGTATTCTATAGAGGAGTACACTTTGCGAATGTGAAGGACTTTGAGGCATTTTTTGTTGATTCCGGAGCGAGTGGAAATCCGAGGCATTTTTTTTGTTTATTCCGAAGCAGGATTCCAAGACATTTTGTGTTCATTCCGTAGACGTAGGACTACGACTGTGTATTCTATAGAGGAGTACACTTTGCGAATGTGAAGGACTCCGAGGCATTTTGGTGTTTATTCCGGAGCGAGTAGAACTCCAAGGCATGTTGGAGTAGGGGTTCGTCTGTGTATTCAAAAGAAGAGTACACTTTGAAAATGCAAAGCAGGACTCCAAGGCATTTTGTGTTCATTTCTGAGCGAGTAAACATCAGAGACATTTTGACGTAGGACTGCATCTGGGTATTCTATAGAGGAGTACACTTTGCAAATGCAGACTCCGAGGCATTTTTTTTAATGTGAGTAAAACTCCGAGGCATGTTGACGTCGAACTACGTCTGTGACCACTTTGCAAATGCGAAGCTGGATTCCAAGACATTTTGTGTTCATTCTGTAGACATAGGACTTCGGCTGTGTATTCTATAGAGGAGTACACTTTGCGAATGTGAAGGACTCCGAGCATTGGCGTAACTACCTCCGATGCCTAGAGGGGCTATAGCCCTTTATATTTTTTCTCGAAATTGAGCATCTTATTGAAAATTCTCGAACATTTTAACATCTCATCAAGTTATCAGCGGTAATGTGACAAATGCAGTCCAACCACCTAAGGCAATTGCGGATCCATCACACTCAGTCATATTCTTCTTCTTCTTCTTCTTCTTATTGGCATTACATCCCCAGACTGGGACAGAGCCGCCTCGCAGCTTAGTGTTCATTAAGCACTTCCACAGTTATTCACTGCGAGGTTTATAAGCCAGGTTACCATTTTCGCATTCGTATATCATGAGGCTAGCACGATGATACTTTTATGCCCAGGGAAGTCGAGACAATTTCCAATCCGAAAATTGCCTAGACCGGGACCTAGACCCAGCCACCCTCAGCATGGTCTTGCTTTGTAGCCGCGCGTCTTACCGCACGGAGGGCCCCATCATATTATTCTCTTTTCCCAAGCACGTGCACGTGTGCACGTGTAAGCAACAACTCACAGTCTATGTTTAATTGCGCTCGACTAGCGTCAGGAAGTGGATATATTTGCATACTTCATAAATATTCTATCTATCTCAAATGAAAAAAAATAGAGCTACTTTCCATGGATTCCGCCGAGAATCTTCCAAGAATTCTGATGAGAATCCTTTAGTGATCCTGACTGGAATGTTCCAGGGACTCCAACGGAAATCTCTAGATATTTCGAGAATACCGATGGGAGCCTCCAGGGATTATGAAGGGAATCCACCAGAGATTTCAGAGGGAAAGTTTCAGGAATTCCAACGGAAAAATTTCAAGGATTCCGACGAGAATGTACCAGGGATCCTTCACCCTCCAGGAATTTCGACGGAATATTTCAGGAACTTGAAGGGGAATATTCCAGGGATTTCGTCGAAAACCCTCCAGGAATTTCAATATGTTCCAGGTATTTCATGAGCAATGTTCCAGGGATGAAGACGCATATCGTCGAAGGATTCCGAAGCAATCCGTCGAAGGACTTCGAAACAAATCGTCGAGCGACTCGAATTAATCCTTCAGTTATTTCGAAAAGAATCCTCCAGCGATCCCGAAAGGAACCCTCCAAGGATGTTGAAGCAAATCGTTGAGGGATTCCGATGCAAATCATCAAAGGATTTCGAAGCAAATCGTCGAATGGTTCCAAAAAAATTTCGTTAAGGGACTCCGAACAAAATCTATGAGAATTCTGAAGCAAACCGTCGATGTATTCCGAAACGAAACGTCGAATGATTCTGAAGCAATTCTTCGCGGGATTCCGAAGCTAATCGTCAGCCGGATTCTTTATCGTCCAGAGATTGGAATACTTCGATGAATCCGAAAAGAATTCTTTAGAGATTGAATTGAGAATTCTTCTCGGATTCTGATGAGAATCCTTCTCGGATGCTGATAGGAATCTCTCTCAGAATTCAGAAACAAGCTAATTTTCCTTCCACTCATTTCATTAAGTATGATAGAGTGAATATGAGAGATAACTCTTTAGTCTTCAAACTTTTCGGTAATTCATTATGCGATATGTTGAAAACTGATATCAATGCTAACTAACTTTATCAAATCCTAGGGGGGGGCTAATTTTTTTCTAGGGAGTGCTAAGCCCCCTAGCCCCTTTATTTACGCCAATGACTCTGAGGCATTTTTTTTGTTGATTCTGGAGCGAGTGGAAATCCGAGGCATTTTTACGTAGGACTACGTCTGGGTTTTCTATAGAGGACCACACTTTGCGAATACAGAGCAGGTGTCCGAGACTTTTTTTGTTCATTCCGGAGCGAGTAGAACTCCGAGGCATGTTGACGTAGGATTACGTCTGTAGAGTACATTTTGTGAATGCGAAGCAGACCGTCGAGGAATTTTCGTGTTTATTCCGGAGCGAGTAAAACTTCGATGCGTGTTGAAGTAGGGCTACGTCTGTGTATTCAACAAAAAAAGTTTACTTTGAAAATGCAAAGCAGGATTCCAAGGCATTTTGTGTTCATTCCGGAGCGAGTAAACATCAGAGACATTTTGACGTATTACTGCATCTGGGTAGTCTATAGAGGAGTACACTTTGCGAATGCATTGCAAGATCCCGAGACATTTTTTGTTTCTTTTTCGGAGCGAGTAGAACTTCGAGACATGTTGACGCTGGACTACGTCTGTGTATTATGTGGAGTACACTTTGTGAATGCAAGCCGACCTTCGAGGCATTTTCGTGTTTATTCTGAAGCGAGTAGAACGCCGAAGCATATTGACGTAGCACTACGTCTGTGTATTCTACACAAGAGTACACTTTGTGAATGTGAAGCACTCCGAGGCATTTTTGTTTATTCCGGAGCGAGCAGAACTCCGAGGCATGTTGACCTAGGACTACGTCTGGGTATGCTATAGAGGACCTCTGCGAATACAGAGCACGACTCCGAGAAAATTTGTGTTTATTCCATTTTGTGTTCATTCCGAAGTGATTAAAAAATCCGAGGCATTTTGACATAGGAATACGTCTGTGTATTCTATGGAAGAGTACACTTTGCGAATGTGAAGGACTCCAAAGCATTTTTGGTTATTCTGGAGCGAGTAGAACTCCAAGGCATTTTGAGGTAGGACATCGTTTGTGTATCCTATAGAAGAGTATACTTTGCGAATGCAGAGCAGGACCTGATGCAACTCTAAGACATGTTCGTCTGGGTATTCTATAGAAGACCACAAGAATGCAGAGCAGAACCTGAGACAATTTAGTTCGTTCCGGAGCAAGTAGAACTCCGAGACATGTTGACGTAGGATTCCGTCTGTGGCTTCTATGAAGGAATACATTTTGCAAATGGACTCCGAGGCGTTTTTTATTTATTCCAGAGTGAGTAAAACCCCAAAGAATGTTGACGTAAAACTACGTTTGCAAGTTCTATAGAGGATTGCTCTTTGCGAGTACCAAGCAGGACTCCGGTCATTTTTTTGTGTATTCCGAATTGTTGAAGAGCAAGTAGAATTCCGAAAAAAAATAAAATGTGACCCACAATCATTATTAGTTTTAGCAAAAATATGACGGTACTTAACATATCAAGTTTGTTCTTTTTACATTAGATGTTGATGGTACTGCAATATTAAGAATTGTTTTAATTTTTTTATTCCTCTTATTTATTTGGTAGGCACTCTGTGTTACTTAACCGCTACTGTGCCGAGATCTACTGTGGTATTCTGCAGTTAGAATCCACAAAGAATCTATTTTACGATTTTTCCATTATTCATTGTTGTTGTCGTTGCTGGTCCATCTCGTCGTGAGTCCATTGTGTTCGTTTTGTCCATGTCGTGTACCCAATGATCGTTGCATTGTCCGGTTGCCATTTATCCGGGTAACATTGGAGGAATGCCTCCGAGAAGAACAAGCTGTCAGTCGTCATCAGGCAGCCGTGACGGTGAGGCGTGCACCCCAATACGCCACCGCATAGGCTGCGCATCCGGCAACTGACGAGGGTTTTTGGTGGAGGGGCTGGGAATCGAACCCATGACCATTCGCTTGAAAGGCGAACTGTTTTAATTTATTTTGAAGCAATTTGGATATGGTTTTTCTTTTGTAATGAAATATTTATAAAATTGAAATCATATGCTTACAAAGTTTAAAGAGTAGGGAAGGAGAAAGATGTAGTATTCAGAGTAAGCGGCTAATGATTTTAGTTTGTATAAGTGATTCTAGACTATGAATTGATTCTGCTATTGCGGATAGTACATTAAACATAAGCAATCATATATTCCAATCGTGAAATCACATATTTCGCGTGCCCCAATTTACCGTACAATGTTACAAGTTTTACATTAGACTTGATTCGAACTCTCAATTTTGCATCTGCACTAATCACGATAGAGAAAGAATCTGTGCATGATTGAGTGCATGATTGTGCAGTGTGAGATGGTGTTGGTAGCGCCATCGGGTTGAGTAGCAACGACGAAGATTGCACCGTCAGTTTGTTGTCGAATTTTAAAACGAACAGTCGCACCGCTCTTCAACGGCGGATTCCATTCAGCCGTTTTCGGCTGGAATACGACAGTCGTTGTCCAACTTCCTTCACGAAAACCATATTGATATTTGTACAAAACATTATTGGCACTCAGGAAGTTTACGAGTCTTGTGGTCAATAGTTTTTCTAAAATTTTATTGATTACCGATAGGGTTGAAATTGGGCGATAATTCAAAAACTGGCGTAATTTTGGCAATTTTTAGAACGTCTGGATATGAGCCTGTCGTTATTATTCTATTAAAAACATTAGCCAAAATATCGGAGAGAGGTCTGATGTTAGCTTTCATCAGATACGCGGGAAAATTATCGTGTCCTTTACCTTTCTTACCATCGAGTTCACTTTTCAAAATTCTCACTTCATTCGCACTTGCTGGCCGCAGAAAAATTGAATTATTGACATTTTTGACATGGCACAAATAATTAAAACTACTGTTAGGTAATTTGGCAGCCAACTTTATCCCAACATTTGCGAAAAAATCATTGAGCACTTCGGCGACGTCCTGATAGTTTGACCAGTTCTTCTTATCTTTATTTGTTCACTTTTTTTAGAGCGCTCGAACACTTCATTTAGAGATTTCCAAAATTTGGAGTGACTAGAACTATTGATTATTTTCTCATAATATTTTTTTTACATCGTTTCTTGGATATTTTTACTTTTCTTGAGACGGGAACGCGGCGATTTATCACAGACTACTTATTCTGTTATAAAAACTCTATTGGTAGCAAAACAGTTATTTGGCTATGAAAAATGAAATCAAAATTCCGTTCTTAATGTAAAAACAATTTAATAAAAATTCCGCGGAAAAAAATTTAATTTCGTTTCGTTTCGTAAAATTTCGAATTAAATTGACCTTGATTTCGTATCGTTTCGAAGTTTCGAAAGTAAATCTATATTTCGTTTCGTTTCATTTCGAATCAACATAGATATTTGAAATTTCGTTTCGTGTCGTTTCGTTATCAAAAAGTGTGTTATCGCATACCCTTAATCAAAATCACATACCAAAATGCTAATCCAAGCTCAAACCAATATCTGTGGATTGGAACCAATGTTTTGTATCGTGCTCAAAGCGGCGCTCACAGCCGCGCTGAAAACATCAATGTTCGAGCGCCGCTGTGAGCGCGGTGCAAAACATGAGCATCCAGCCTGCGCTCGTGTTCATGTTCATTAACGAGTACACGTTCGAGCCCGAAACGAATGTTCATTCAAGTGCGGCAGCATGGATAAACATCTGCGTGGGGCTGCACCAAGATGAATATAGTAGTAGGTGCTCCAACCTGCCAAGTTTATGGAAGAGAAGACGGCGGGGGTAAAAAGTTCATTTTCAGTGCAAAATGAAAACAAACCGGCTGGCTCTCCCATACTAAAATCCAAGATGGCTGAATCGTGAATTTGGCAGATTGGAACACCTAGTGGTGTATTCATCTTGGGCTGCACCTTCTTCTTCTTCTTATCGACATTACATCCCCACACTGGGACAGAGCCGCCTCGCAGCTTAGCTTTCTAAGCCAGGTTACCATTTTTGCATTCGTATATCATGAGGCTAGCACGATGATACTTTTATGCCCAGGGAAGTCGAGACAATTTCCAATCCGAAAATTACCTAGACCGGCACCGGGAATCGAACCCAGCCACCCTCAGCATGGTCTTGCTTTGTAGCCGCGCGTCTTACCGCACGGCTAAGGGGCTGCACCTTGAAGACTATTAATAATTAACTATGATGTTCTAAGATATCCGAATTGTCCTTGAGTTAGAATAGTATGGTCTATCGAATCAACCACAACTTCCATTGTGTCAGCAGTCGCGGTGTCAACCCAGTTATGTCCTCCTAGTACTTGTCCTTCAGTTATTTACGTCTCAAATCCAAGCATATGAGATGTTGAAGGATTTTCAAATTGTTCTGGATTTTGGGTCAAATTTTCTACCGAATCAGCCACAACTTCCATGATGTCCCCAGCCGCGAGATGAACAAAATTATGGCCTTCGTGTATTTGTCTTTCATTTACGTCTCAAATCTAGGCATATAGGATGATGTAAGTTTCGGCCAAATACATCTCACAGCTCTAGCAGTAAATTGAACATCCTTACAATATTTTGTTATGCACAGAAACTAGAAGAGGTGACTAAGAGATTGGTGAGAAAACTGAGAAAATCAATTCCAAACCCACTAAGATATAGCCATTTGAACATTTAATTACTATTTTCTGAACGTATGAATTCTGGTGTTAATCTACTGTAGATCATTTTTGAGCGAATGTTACCATTACAATTAAACATTAGTTATTCATTATCGAGCTGCAATGGAAAAATTGAGCAAAATCCCTTCATTTTTACTAAAATTCTACTATTTGCGATTTTTTTATCTCACCCGTAAAATTTTCGTTCAATCCGTTAAGACAAAACAAACAACCATGCGTACGCCATTTTTTCGCATGCAATTGAGTCATTTCACACCACCTTTCGGGTGTTTTACCCAAGGATCATTTTGGAAGTATATTTTTAATGCGTCAAAAATCATGTTGTTTTGAATATGAGATTTTTGAGAAATGGAGATGGTTTTGAAAATTTTGCATCTCCACGATAAAATAGTTCAGAATTCTTGTTTTTATTGGTGAAAACATCGAAAAAGCTTAATAGATGCATATTGGACTGTTCTCCCCTACATGAAGCTTTTCATAGGTTTAACAGAGTCCACTGCCAATATTCACCCCAAGCCTCAAGCCCTTGGAAGTAATCTCTGTTGCCCCAAAATTGACATTCATTGTCATATGCGACCAATGAATCAGAAGAATAATTAGAATGTATAAATCGGTTGATTGGGTCCTCCATAGCCGTGCGGTAAGACGCGCGGCTACAAAGCAAGACCATTCTGAGGGTGGCTGGGTTCGATTCCCGGTGCCGGTCTAAGCAATTTTTGGATTGGTAATTGTTTCGACTTCCCTAGTAATGGTAACTTGGCTTAGAAACCTCACAGTTAATTAATGTGGAAGTGCTTAATGAATACTAAGCTGCGAAGCGGCTCTGTCCCAGTGTGGGGATGTATTACCAATAAGAAGAAAAAATCGGTTGATACGTATTTTCTCACATTTTGATGAGCTTTCAAAGGTTGTATGAATAGTTTGATTAGCTTTGGCGTATTGCCATCCTCTCCCCTACTATCGATTTGAATCAAAAAGTTCGTCCTCTAAACGAAATGGACCGGAGCGAGAGGTCAATAGTGGAACAATAAATAACGTTTGCTGTCCAACGTAAACTGCGGTCCGCGCTCTCCTTGTGTTTGGAGGACGAGCCTTCCGATGTTGTGTCGTTTTTTATTCTGTTCGTTTACGAGCTATCTTTTCCTGACATTGTTGATGCCTCACCACCTTCTCAAGCACACCGGCAGTGCTGGCTGCTCAGGTCGACCGGCACTGCCAGCAGACTGACCCAGAGAAACGGAAACACCCGTCGTGTTTGTCTTCTCCGGTGGCGGATGAAGCCATTTCCTCCAATCGGGTTGCCAGTTCTGATACAAGCAAAATATCCCTACTTCCAAAATTTTTATTTAATTTTGATCACCCTAAATGGGAGTTCATTCAGTTCCCCGAAATAATAGCCCAAAGCTGCTCAAAAACAGCAGCCAGCAGCAAACTACAAAGGCGACCCACAGGTCACCGTTGTTGGTCGGTTGGTTAGCCTCCGCCAACGCAAAGCCCAAAGGACGAACGAAGAGCTATCGCTTCCGAAACCCATTTCGAACGCAGTAGTGGAAGGATTTTCTGCACCGTGGCCTTCCAGCCTTTAGAGCGGTAACGAATGTTGGCGATGATAAGGCGACAATGGGAAACTATCAACAACCGGCCACGATTTTCCAGTTCGGGAAAAAGTGGAACTGAGGCGCTATGATATCAATCTTGTTGATGGTTCAACTCGTGTAGAGAAAAATGGTCTTGTGGGAACGGCTGCTATTGAATTGAAGGTTTTGAGTCAGATATTTTTTTTGCGAAGTTCGGTGTTTTTGAAAAAGATAGCTTTTTGGCTAATCCGTACACGCGTTGCATGTGAAATTTATGAAAATATCGATCGTTGAACATTTTTGCATGTGATTCTCGCTCTTATACAAATGCCATGGTGCTTCCTCCCATGGGACTGAAGAAGTGTTATCTGTTATCTTGGAAGAATTTTGTGTGTGTTTATTATTCTCAATGAAAACTTAAAAAGATTTCACTGAAATACTGTGAAAATTAAAATAAAGCAGCTGGAAGGCTTCCTCATGAACTTTCAGTGACGACTGTGAAGAACACCCTTAGGCCGAAAACAACAAAAAAACATCTCCATAGAAGCCCTGCAATGCCACGAGAAGCTTTGAAAGGCTTCTTCCGAGAAGCTCTGAAAGGCTTCTTCTGAGAAGCTCTGAAAGGCTTCTTCCGAGAAGCTCTAAAAGGCTTCTTCCGAGAAGCTCTGAAAGGCTTCTTCCGAGAAGCTCTGAAAGGCTTCTTCCGAGAAGCTCTGAAAGGCTTCTTCCGAGAAGCTCTGAAAGGCTTCTTCCGAGAAGCTCTGAAAGGCTTCTTCTGAGAAGCTCTGAAAGGCTTCTTCCGAGAAGCTCTGAAAGGCTTCTTCCGAGAAGCTCTGAAAGGCTTCTTCCGAGAAGCTCTGAAAGGCTTCTTCCGAGAAGCTCTGAAAGGCTTCTTCCGAGAAGCTCTGAAAGGCTTCTTCCGAGAAGCTCTGAAAGGCTTCTTCCGAGAAGCTCTGAAAGGCTTCTTCCGAGAAGCTCTGAAAGGCTTCTTCCGAGAAGCTCTGAAAGGCTTCTTCCGAGAAGCTCTGAAAGGCTTCTTCCGAGAAGCTCTGAAAGGCTTCTTCCGAGAAGCTCTGAAAGGCTTCTTCCGAGAAGCTCTGAAAGGCTTCTTCCGAGAAGCTCTGAAAGGCTTCTTCAGGAAGCTCTGAAAGGCTTCTTCCGAGAAGCTCTGAAAGGCTTCTTCCGAGAAGCTCTGAAAGGCTTCTTCCGAGAAGCTCTGAAAGGCTTCTTCCGAGAAGCTCTGAAAGGCTTCTTCCGAGAAGCTCTGAAAGGCTTCTTCCGAGAAGCTCTGAAAGGCTTCTTCCTAGAAGCTCTGAAAGGCTTCTTCCGAGAAGCTCTGAAAGGCTTCTTCCGAGAAGCTCTGAAAGGCTTCTTCCGAGAAGCTCTGAAAGGCTTCTTCCGAGAAGCTCTGAAAGGCTTCTTCCGAGAAGCTCTGAAAGGCTTCTTCCGAGAAGCTCTGAAAGGCTTCTTCCGAGAAGCTCTGAAAGGCTTCTTCCGAGAAGCTCTGAAAGGCTTCTTCCAAGAAGCTCTGAAAGGCTTCTTCCGAGAAGCTCTGAAAGGCTTCTTCCGAGAAGCTCTGAAAGGCTTCTTCCGAAGGCTTCTTCCGAGAAGCTCTGAAAGGCTTCTTCCGAGAAGCTCTGAAAGGCTTCTTCCGAGAAGCTCTGAAAGGCTTCTTTCGAGAAGCTCTGAAAGGCTTCTTCCGAGAAGCTCTGAAAGGCTTCTTTCGAGAAGCTCTGAAAGGCTTCTTTCGAGAAGCTCTGAAAGGCTTCTTTCGAGAAGCTCTGAAAGGCTTCTTTCGAGAAGCTCTGAAAGGCTTCTTCCGAGAAGCTCTGAAAGGCTTC
Organism: Armigeres subalbatus; assembly: GCF_024139115.2. NCBI lineage: Eukaryota > Metazoa > Arthropoda > Insecta > Diptera > Culicidae > Armigeres > Armigeres subalbatus. The sequence goes on from NC_085139.1 coordinate 90,362,302, forward strand.
TTCCGAGAAGCTCTGAAAGGCTTCTTCTGAGTAGTTCTGAAAGGCTTCTTCCGAGAAGCTCTGAAAGGCTTCTTCCGAGAAGCTCTGAAAGGCTTCTTCTGAGAAGCTCTGAAAGGCTTCTTCCGAGAAGCTCTGAAAGGCTTCTTCCGAGAAGCTCTGAAAGGCTTCTTCCGAGAAGCTCTGAAAGGCTTCTTCCGAGAAGCTCTGAAAGGCTTCTTCCGAGAAGCTCTGAAAGGCTTCTTCCGAGAAGCTCTGAAAGGCTTCTTCCGAGAAGCTCTGAAAGGCTTCTTCCGAGAAGCTCTGAAAGGCTTCTTCCGAGAAGCTCTGAAAGGCTTCTTCCGAGAAGCTCTGAAAGGCTTCTTCCGAGAAGCTCTGAAAGGCTTCTTCCGAGAAGCTCTGAAAGGCTTCTTCCGAGAAGCTCTGAAAGGCTTCTTCCGAGAAGCTCTGAAAGGCTTCTTCCGAGCAGCTCTGAAAGGCTTCTTCCGAGAAGCTCTGAAAGGCTTCTTCCGAGAAGCTCTGAAAGGCTTCTTCCGAGAAGCTCTGAAAGGCTTCTTCCGAGAAGCTCTGAAAGGCTTCTTCCGGGAAGCTCTGAAAGGCTTCTTCCGAGAAGCTCTGAAAGGCTTCTTCCGAGAAGCTCTGAAAGGCTTCTTCCGAGAAGCTCTGAAAGGCTTCTTCCGAGAAGCTCTGAAAGGCTTCTTCCGAGAAGCTCTGAAAGGCTTCTTCCGAGAAGCTCTGAAAGGCTTCTTCCGAGAAGCTCTGAAAGGCTTCTTCCGAGAAGCTCTGAAAGGCTTCTTCCGAGAAGCTCTGAAAGGCTTCTTCCGAGAAGCTCTGAAAGGCTTCTTCCGAGAAGCTCTGAAAGGCTTCTTCCGAGAAGCTCTGAAAGGCTTCTTCCGAGAAGCTCTGAAAGGCTTCTTCCGAGAAGCTCTGAAAGGCTTCTTCCGAGAAGCTCTGAAAGGCTTCTTCCGAGAAGCTCTGAAAGGCTTCTTCCGAGAAGCTCTGAAAGGCTTCTTCCGAGAAGCTCTGAAAGGCTTCTTCCGAGAAGCTCTGAAAGGCTTCTTCCTAGAAGCTCTGAAAGGCTTCTTCCGAGAAGCTCTGAAAGGCTTCTTCCGAGAAGCTCTGAAAGCCCTCTGGAAGTAGCTCTGAAAGGCTTCTGCAAGAAGCTCTGAAAGGCTTCTTCCGAGAAGCTCTGAAAGGCTTCTTCCGAGAAGCTCTGAAAGGCTTCTTCCGAGAAGCTCTGAAAGGCTTCTTCCGAGAAGCTCTGAAAGGCTTCTTCCGAGAAGCTCTGAAAGGCTTCTTCCGAGAAGCTCTGAAAGGCTTCTTCCGAGAAGCTCTGAAAGGCTTCTTCCGAGAAGCTCTGAAAGGCTTCTTCCGAGAAGCTCTGAAAGGCTTCTTCCGAGAAGCTCTGAAAGGCTTCTTCCGAGAAGCTCTGAAAGGCTTCTTCCGAGAAGCTCTGAAAGGCTTCTTCCGAGAAGCTCTGAAAGGCTTCTTCCGAGAAGCTCTGAAAGGCTTCTTCCGAGAAGCTCTGAAAGGCTTCTTCCGAGAAGCTCTGAAAGGCTTCTTCCGAGAAGCTCTGAAAGGCTTCTTCCGAGAAGCTCTGAAAGGCTTCTTCCGAGAAGCTCTGAAAGGCTTCTTCCGAGAAGCTCTGAAAGGCTTCTTCCGAGAAGCTCTGAAAGGCTTCTTCCGAGAATCTCAGAAAGGCTTCTTCCAAAAGCTCTAAAAGGCTTCTTACAAGAAGTTCTGAGAGGCTGCTTCAGAGAAGTTCTGAGAGGCTGCTTCCGAGAAGCTCTGAGAGGCTTCTTCCGAGAAGCTCTGAAAGGACTCTTCCGAGAAGCTCTGAAAGACTTCTTCCAAGAAGCTCTGAAAGGCTTTTCAAGAAGTTTTAAAGGCTTCTTTTCGAGAAGCTCTGAAAGGCTTCTTCCAAGTAGCTCTGAAAGGCTTCTTCCAAGTAGCTCTGAAAGGCTTCTTCCGAGAAGCTCTGAAAGGCTTCTTCCGAGAAGCTCTGAAAGGCTTCTTCCGAGAAGCTCTGAAAGGCTTCTTCCGAGAAGCTCTGAAAGGCTTCTTCCGAGAAGCTCTGAAAGGCTTCTTCCGAGAAGCTCTGAAAGGCTTCTTCCGAGAAGCTCTGAAAGGCTTCTTCCGAGAAGCTCTGAAAGGCTTCTTCCGAGAAGCTCTGAAAGGTTTCTGTTAGAAGCTCTAAAAGGCTTCTTCCGGAGAAGCTCTGAAAGGCTTCTTCCGAGAAGCTCTGAAAGGCTTCTTCCGAGAAGCTCTGAAAGGCTTCTTCCGAGAAGCTCTGAAAGGCTTCTTCCGAGAAGCTCTGAAAGGCTTCTTCCGAGAAGCTCTGAAAGGCTTCTTCCGAGAAGCTCTGAAAGGCTTCTCCCGAGAAGCTCTGAAAGGCTTCTTCCGAGAAGCTCTGAAAGGCTTCTTCCGAGAAGCTCTGAAAGGCTTCTTCCGAGAAGCTCTGAAAGGCTTCTTCCGAGAAGCTCTGAAAGGCTTCTTCCGAGAAGCTCTGAAAGGCTCCTTCCGAGAAGCTCTGAAAGGCTTCTTCCGAGAAGCTCTGAAAGGCTTCTTCCGAGAAGCTCTGAAAGGCTTCTTCCGAGAAGCTCTGAAAGGCTTCTTCCGAGAAGCTCTGAAAGGCTTCTTCTGAGAAGCTCTGAAAGGCTTCTTCCGAGAAGCTCTGAAAGGCTTCTTCCGAGAAGCTCTGAAAGGCTTCTTCCGAGAAGCTCTGAAAGGCTTCTTCCGAGAAGCTCTGAAAGGCTTCTTCCGAGAAGCTCTGAAAGGCTTCTTCCGAGAAGCTCTGAAAGGCTTCTTCCGAGAAGCTCTGAAAGGCTTCTTCCGAGAAGCTCTGAAAGGCTTCTTCCGAGAAGCTCTGAAAGGCTTCTTCCGAGAAGCTCTGAAAGGATTCTGCAAGAAGCTCTGAAAGGCTTCTTCCGAGAAGCTCTGAAAGGCTTCTTCCGAGAAGCTCTGAAAGGCTTCTTCCGAGAAGCTCTGAAAGGCTTCTTCCGAGAAGCTCTGAAAGGCTTCTTCCGAGAAGCTCTGAAAGGCTTCTTCCGAGAAGCTCTGAAAGGCTTCTTCCGAGAAGCTCTGAAAGGCTTCTTCCGAGAAGCTCTGAAAGGCTTCTTCCGAGAAGCTCTGAAAGGCTTCTTCCGAGAAGCTCTGAAAGGCTTCTTCCGAGAAGCTCTGAAAGGCTTCTTCCGAGAAGCTCTGAAAGGCTTCTTCCGAGAAGCTCTGAAAGGCTTCTTCCGAGAATCTCGGAAAGGCTTCTTCCAAAAAGCTCTAAAAGGCTGCTTACAAGAAGTTCTGAGAGGCTGCTTCAGAGAAGTTCTGAGAGGCTGCTTCCGAGAAGCTCTGAGAGGCTTCTTCCGAGAAGCTCTGAAAGGACTCTTCCGAGAAGCTCTGAAAGACTTCTCCCAAGAAGCTCTGAAAGGCTTCTTTCAAGAAGCTCTGAAAGGCTTCTCCCAAGAAGCTCTGAAAGGCTTCTCCCAAGAAGCTCTGAAAGGCTTCTCCCAAGAAGCTCTGAAAGGCTTCTCCCAAGAAGCTCTGAAAGGCTTCTCCCAAGAAGCTCTGAAAGGCTTCTCCCAAGAAGCTCTGAAAGGCTTCTCCCAAGAAGCTCTGAAAGGCTTCTCCCAAGAAGCTCTGAAAGGCTTCTCCCAAGAAGCTCTGAAAGGCTTCTTCCAAGAAGCTCTGAAAGGCTTCTTCCAAAAAGCTCTGAAAGGCTTCTTCCAAGAAGTTCTGAGAGGCTGCTTCAGAGAAGTTCTTAGAGGCTGCTTCCGAGAAGCTCTGAGAGGCTTCTTCCGAGAAGCTCTGAAAGGACTCTTCCGAGAAGGCTTCTTTCGAGAAGCTCTGAAAAGCTTCTTTCAAAAAGCTATAAAAGCTTTTTTCGAAATGCTCTAAAAAGCTTGTTTAAAAAATTTGAGAGAAAGCATCTTCCTATAAGTTCCGAAAGATTCCTTCCAAGAAGCTCCGAAAGGCTTCTTCCGTGTAGCTCTGAAACGTTTCATTCGAAATGTTCTGAAAGGCTTTATCCAAGATGTTCTAAAAGGCTTTTTCCAAAATTTCCGAAAAGCTTCCTCGGAGAACATCTATAAGGCTTTTCCATAGAAACTCTGAAAGAAAGTAAGAAAGTTTTCAACGCTTTTCTCGGAGATTTCTAAATCTCTGCTACCAAGAAACTTTGAAATTAAGCTCGGAAAAGAACTGAGAAGCCAAAAGAATTTTCCTCTCTTTAGTTTTTGTACAACAAAACATCACCACTTCGTTCAATAAATTATGTTATCAACATTATCGAGATTTTATATCATTCTGTCATGACATCAGCTAGCTTTGTTTGTAATTGTCGCATAAAGTAAAGATTACAATGGAAATCGAGACAGATAAAACTGTTTATAGCAGGATTTGCATAGCCTGGGCATATTGCCCCTCCCTTGCCCCGCACAGAGCTTTAGAAATTATCCTTCTACATATATGTGCTGATATTATATGAAGTACCTTTATCTCGAAATAATTGCCCAAATTTGGGGAAACTGGTTCCTCAGCCAGTCGACCAGACCTTTTCTGATGTCTATTTAGTTTGCCTTTATGGCAACGGCTGCTGCTACCGAGAGTGGATGATGGACGTACCGACGGTCGTCCTGCTTGGCTAACTTTTCGGTTCAGGGATTGTTTGTTCCACAATGGGTTGGGAAAAAAATAACTAAAAGCAGAAAAAGGAAATGGCTACAAGTGGGGACGGCTTATTTTCCCACACAGCTCCTGACGATATGGATGATGAGGATGACGCGTTTGGGCCTGCTAAAGCGACGCAGATGATCTCAAACTGGATTTCCAACATCCGAACGAATCATTTTCGTTTGCGGCAAAACTCGACTCTTGAATGGAGAGATTTCAAACAATGGAAGGGGATTTGGTGGTAGGGGATAGAACCATTCAGTAAAAAAAAAGTTGAGATTTTTATAATCCTACCCATGACTCGCAGAAGCTTGATTGTATTGATAAAGATAAGGCATACCCCAGAAGAGTCTATTTTCTCCAATATGTTGCTTCAATAGTTTTTATTGATACTTTTCATTTTAAAGCTATGATCAACAGTTGACCACCATGTTAATCATGGTTGTTTACTATTTATACGAGATGCCAGCAACCTGGGACAAACGAACAAAATTACCGGCGTTAGCATTTATATTTAAATTCTCAGATTTAAATATTGTAAAATTAGTTAAAATTCCATTGTTTTTATCCGCCTCTTACGCTGATTACAAATTGGATGAAAAATAATAGCTTCATCGTACTTACCTTTAAACTATTTTGAATTTATTTTCCAAAGTGGCAAAAATGTGTTTTGCCAACAAATGTATTGTTTATCTGGACTCCAGATTCTGGAGACTGATTTTTTTTATTCAAAAAAAAAATTCAAATTTGAGTTGAGTCAGATGAGCGTACCATTAATTTAAGTGAGATTTTCCAGTGATAATTATAAACAAACAGAAAATGGCACCAATACATAACAGAATTTAACTTTTATTTCTGCTTGCCAATCCGTGTTTTGAGTTAATATTCCTTTTTTTTGTTAATTTCAATATAATTTTGTTAATTCAAATTAAGTAAAAAACGAACTGAAAGAAACCGTATAAAGTTTAATCAGAGAGGTATTGTCAGCTTCCTTACTTTTATTGTTAGTATTTTATTAAAAGTGATTTTTTGTGACGGTGTGCAATTTTTCATTCGCCAAACAGGAAAAAAGAAGCCAGCAAATCTAATGTCTATGGGCCACCAGTTTCTATATTATACATTAATTTAGCTTCAGAACAACATTGAACACCGATAGACTATACCATTAGAGTGAATATGATAATAAAATATAATTTTAAAGTCACATGAACTTCCAAAGGGGTTTACCCCACCCCTTTAGTGAGGACCAAAATCTGATGATGATGCGTATCGATGCGTGGGGTAACGTGGTAGTAAATCTACAACATTTTAACTGTACCGACACATTCGAGATAGTCTTGCACGCTAATCCAATTGTGGACGGTTGAATGATCTCTTTGCTCTTTGTCAATCACTTCCTCTTCAAAGAGGAGTTTCTAAAATCCCCACCCACAGAGCTCACAAGAAATCCATCTACAATTTGCACACCACAAACAAAGCTTGGATGCGTTATTGATAAATCAAATCCTTACTTCCTACTAAGATTGTTCACTCAACTGCAAAAGTACACATTCACTATCGGTAACCGGCGGAAGAGCAATCTGAAACCGACACAGAGTAATCCGATTTGCAATGTATTCCTCATGTGAGCATTTTTGAGTAGGTATGATTAAAGTCTGTTCACGTTAAATAAAGGATGGCTGGAACGGCTTGCGTTAAAACTGATAAAATTCTCCCAAATTATATTTTTGTTTGTTTGGATCGACATTCGCATTTTGATCGGCAAAATAAGATGGGAAATTTTCTGATTGTTAATTTAATTATTTTTAATCTTTTGTTTATTTGGTAGGCTCATTTGCCATGGAGCGTTACGGAGCCGAAATCACGTTTTCTATACATTTTATGATTCTTATATATCACGGTGTCTCTATTTTTTTTTTTTTTTTCAAGAATCAGTATCTCTGAAACAGTCACCACGCGAAAGTATACCATCTCCTCCTAGAACAATTTTGATTTTTTCTCCATTTTTGGTGCAAACTCTATATAAATCTCAAATAATAGCCGCATAAACCCAAAAATGTATGAAAAAATGACCCCCGATAGAACATTTTAAAAATGCACCTACGTGAAAAAGGAAAGCCTATACTTTCGTGTAGTGGATGTTTTAGAGATACTGATTTTTTTGAAAATAAGCCTGTTCGAACAAGTTCACTTTCTAGGTTGAGAAAATACATGGGATAAGAATATGATTGCACTTTACACTTAATTCGGGCTGCGAAATGGTGAGTTGACATCCGGGAAGGGCGCCTAACATAGCTCTGGTCCTCACAAGTTCCAATACTCACGCTTCCACGGGTCTTTCGATGACAATTAACCGCCAGCTAAGGGTTGCGTACTTAGCTGGTAGTGCAGGCTGGGCACTGTTGTCCTTCTGACATCAGCTAGAGTGAGAGGGTGCGTCCTGTGGGGTCTGCCTAGGATGTGGTGGGGTTCGACAGTGGGCTCTGTTGAACTTCCATTAAAGGTGCATGTGTCTCCAAGCAGGCCCTATCAAAGCGACCGTGTGCCGCTCAAAGCGCACTAGCCTAGTCCTGGTGTTGGGCGGGACTTTAAACAAATTTGACCCGACTGATCGAGCGTCTGTTCACCAAGGAGGTGCGGCTCCAACAGCGTCTGTTCTGGCATCCAGCGGCTGAGTATGAAATGCTATTCCCCGGAAGCTATGCCTAAGATGGCAGCCCCATCCCGGTGGATAGGGAACCTTGGGCCAACAACCTACTGTTCCCGAAACATCAATTTGTTCGAGAATCCGATAATGAAAGAATACGGACTGATTTTACGGCGACGACTCTTAGCGCGAAACAACGGACACGAATAGGAACATGGAACGTTTTAACCCTAGCCCAGCAGGGTAAATTGGCACAACTTGCCAATGAGGCACGCCGCATGAAGCTTGAGATCCTGGGACTGAGTGAAGTCCGTTGGCCAAACTTTGGAGAACACAGAACGCCGTCGGGACAAGTTCTGCTATACTCTGGTTTACGAGGTGAACACGCTCCCCGGCAACGCGGAGTTGGCTTCCTACTAAGCGCTCAGGCACACTCTGCGCTTATGAAGTGGGAACCTATAAGTGAAAGGATAATCGTTGCCAGATTTAGAACACGGGTCCGAAACCTTACTATAATCCAATGTTATGCGCCAACCGATGCTGCCGATCTGCAAGACAAAGAGAACTTTTACAGTCAACTCAATGCCGTCGTAGATAGAATTCCGAAGGGTGATATCAAGATCTGTTTGGGCGACTTCAATGCGAAGATCGGATCCGACAACTCGAACCATGAGCGCATTATGGGACGCCATGGTCTCGGAGAAATGAGCGAAAACGGAGAGCTGTTCGCAGAATTTTGTGGTAATAACGACATGGTGACACGGTTCACAAGGTCACGTGGGTCTCCCGTGACGGCTTTACAGAAAATCAAATCGACCACATCTGCATCAGCCGAAAATGGAAACGGAGCCTTCTTGATATACGGAATAAACGTAGTGCCGATATCGCGTCTGATCATCACCTCCTCATCGGCGAAATACGCCTGCGCATTGCGCGGATTCGTTGGCAGGAGGAGAGAGTTGGACGACGGTTCAACACACGCCGACTGGAAGATGCCACGGTGAAACGGTCCTTCGTTGAAGAACTGGAGACGCGTGCTGCAGATATTCCGGAAGGTGGCAGCGTGGAAGACCAATGGACCGCCATCAAGAATGCCTTCATCGCCACCAGCGAGAACAATCTGGGCGAACTACGCACCCAGAGAAAACAATGGATCACCGATGAGACCTGGAGAAAGATAGAGGAGCGAAGAGAAGCCAAAGCCGCGATAGAGCGATCAAAAACCAGAGGAGCCAAAGTTCTAGCCCGCCAACGATAAGCGGCTCTTGAGAAGGAAGTAAAACGCTCATGTCGACGGGACAAGCGAGCGTGGGCAGACTCTCTGGCCGACGAAGGAGAGAGAGCCGCCGCAACCGGGGACATTCGCCTCCTCTACGATATCTCACGACGCTTAAGCGGGGCGAAGATGAATGCAACGATGCCTGTGAAAGACGCGAATGATCAGTTATTGACCGACCCAACTGACCAGCTGAAACGCTGGTGCGAGCACTTCGAACAACTTTCTAAAGTGGCAACCAGGCGATCACCACCTCGGCATGGTCTGCCTAGGATCCGACGTATAACACGCGTCAATACCGAAGCTCCATCACTGCTAGAGATTCAAACAGCCATCCAAAGCATGAAATCGAATAAAGCCCCGGGGGTCGACCGCATATCAGCCGAGATGCTCAAAGCTGACCCCATGACATCAGCTCAACTACTGCATCGTTTATTTCATAATATCTGGGACACCGCAACTTTCCCGGTCGACTGGATGCAAGGTATCTTAGTAAAGGTGCCCACAAAGGGTGACCTGACTGTATGCGATAACTGGCGAGGCATTATGTTGCTGTGTACCGTTCTCAAAGTTCTGTGCAAATTTATCCTAGCCCGGATTCAGGAGAAGATCGATGCGACTCTCCGGCGGCAGCAAGCCGGATTCCGTGCCGAAAGCTCCTGTGTGGACCATATTGTCACGCTTCACATCATTCTGGAGCAGGTCAACGAATTCCAAGAGTCCCTTTACTTGGTATTCATTGACTACGAAAAAGCTTTCGACCGTCTCAATCACGAGAATATGTGGGGCGCCCTGAGACGCAAGGGAGTTCCTGAGAAAATCATCGGCCTCATCGAAGCACAGTACGAGGCCTTTTCGTGTAGAGTGCTGCACAATGGGGTCCTGTCCGACCCTATCCGGGTCGTAGCTGGTGTGAGGCAAGAATGTATTCTATCACCGTTACTGTTCCTCATCGTAATCGATGAGATTCTGGTAGGTGCGATTGACCGTGAACCAAACCGCGGGCTGTTATGGCAGCCTATAACCATGGAGCATCTAAACGACTTCGAATTGGCTGATGACGTTGCACTCCTCGCACAACGGCGCTCTGATATGCAGAGTAAGCTCAACGACCTTGCCGAGCGCTCCTCTTCGGCAGGTTTAGTCATCAACGTCAACAAAACCAAATCGTTGGATGTAAACACGGCGACTCCTTCTAGTTTCACAGTAGCCGGGCAACCAGTGGAGAATGTTGAAAGCTTCCAATATCTTGGTAGCCAAATGGCGTCGGACGGCGGTACCAAGATCGACATAGGCGCACGGATCAAGAAAGCAAGGGCTGCCTTTGCGAGTTTAAGAAATATCTGGAAAACAGGCAGATAAGTGAACGCACCAAAATACGAATTTTCAACTCTAACGTGAAATCTGTGCTGTTATACGCTAGCGAAACATGGTGTGTATCAGTGGAGAACACTCAACGGCTGCAGGTGTTCATTAACAGATGCCTGCGGTATATAATTCGGGCCTGGTGGCCTCACAACTGGATCTCAAACAATGAGCTCCATCGTCGTTGTCACCAGAGGCCGATAGCAACAGAAATTCAGGATCGGAAGTGGGGCTGGGTCGGCCACACTCTACGTAGGGCGGAAACGAAATCTGTAAACAAGCATTAGACTGGAACCCAGCGGGACATCGCAGCAGAGGCAGACCCAGAGGCTCATGGCGGCGAAGCCTCAATAAAGAAATAAAAGAAGTCGACCGAAATCTAACCTGGCAACAGGTTAAAGCGATAGCCGGGAACGCTCAGGATGGAGATCTTTCAAGTTGGCCCTTTGCACCACCGGAGGTGTACAGGATCCGTAAGTAAGTAAGTTACACTTAATTCTCACCTTTTACAGTTATATGTAGCACTTAAGTATTTATAATTAGCGTATAAGCAATACTAGATATAGAAAGTAGTTTTACGAGAGTAGTTTAAGCAAATTTAGTAATTTAACACTTGCCAACAATTTACTTCAGACCTTGTGGTTTGTTTTGTCTTTATTACTCTTTGTGATATCTATCGCGCGACGATCCCTTGCATGTCGGCGGGTGTGGTTGAGTTCAACCGTCAGTTGATAGATTGACAGTCGGAACAGATGCTGAACTTATCGACGGGGCGCAACCAACACTCTCCCCCGGAATGCGCGAAGGCTTCAGTTGAAGCGTATTCGTCTCAACGCCTACGTCGAGTACAGCTAAGGACACTGCTGGTCGCTCGTAAACACCTCCAGATGCGGTCTGCACGGTTGCCCATCTTACTTGACCATCCCTAGCTGGACATGTGGCTATCACTCGGCCTTTCCACCAAATATTTCGGGGTAGCTTCGAATCCACGATGATGACCAAATCTCCAACTGTTATCGGCTTCACCGCGTCGAACCATTTAGTTCTACGAGTAATCGTAGGTAAATAGCCCCGAACCCATAGCTTCCAGAAGGCGTCCGCCATCATCTGCGACTGCTTCCAACTGTTCTTAAGCAATGATTCACTGTCGTCCAGAGGGACCCACGATCTCAGGTCGTTGACTGACTCCACCAGAAAATGATTGGGAGTCAACACCAGGGAATCGTTGCCATCAACGGAGCCATAGTTTGAGGACAAGAGTTGATAATGCTCTCGATCTCTATCAACGTATACTCCAGTGTTGCATAGGTCGGAAGCCTGCTTGGCTGCAATCCTTCCAGGTTCTGTTGGACACTCCGGATCAAATGCTCCTACGGACCACCCATGTGAGGCGTGACAGGCGGGTTGAAGGACCACTCAGTGCGGCTCTATGTAAATTCTTTCATAAGTTTGGTTCAGTTTTGTTAAACTTTGCAACTCCTTGCTCGCAGCTCGTGAATTGGTTCCACGGTCGCTATCGATCACTGCAGGAACACCTCTTCTGGCCATGATGTTTTGGATGGCCATTACGCAGGAATCTATGGTCAGTGTATGAGTAATCTGCAACTGGATGACGCGAGTGGTTAAGCATGTGATGAGAACCCCCACCGTTTCTCAGTGCGTCTTCCAACCGACACCAACATCGGACCGAAGTAGTCCACTCCATGTGGGTGAAAGGGCGAGTAAAGGCTGATAGGCGGGCTGGAGGAAGGTCACCCATTGCGGGAGGCTGTGGTTTGGCATACATTATTTTGCATTTTGACAGTCTTTCCGGATCTTGTTGTACGCTGCTTTCAAACGAGGAATACGGTAGCGTTGTAGTATCTCGTTCACAACTGTTTCGTGATTCTGGTGATTGAACCGCTCGTGAACGTCAGAAATGATGAGGCGCGTTACAGGATGATCACGGGGTAGAATTACTGGTTCGGCTGCGTTGCGATCGATGAATACACATGCTTTTGTTCGACCGTTTACACGAAGCACGTCGTTTTCGTCCAGAAAAGCACACCAATCATATAGCAAGCTAAATCTGGAAATCGTTTTAACTGGGTTCGCCAACGAACGGTTCTTTAAGAGGATAGCTATCTCGTCTGTGAAAGCAGCGAACTGAGCACGGCGGAACAGATGATTTTCTGCGTCGACGTAATCCTTTCTTGTTAGTGGTCCAGACGCTTGCGGTTTTCCATGACAGTTGCGCTTCAGATTGTTCATGTATCGCAGAACGTACGCGGTCACACGTTGCAGGTCAGTCCATTTTGAGAAGTCGTGTGAATCAATTACCGGATCAATAGGTTTTGTGTGGAGGAGTAGATGTGGTCGAAGCTCTATCTCGGTAGTTTCTTTAGGAAACGGATTCACGGGCCAGTTTTCTTCGTCGAGGACAAGGAACTTTGGCCCACGAAACCAGCGGCTGTCACTGGCTAAGTTCGGGGCTCGTTTCCACTTCGTTCCTTCGTCAGCGACATTATGTTTCGTCGGTACCCATCGCCACTCAAAAACATCCGTCGTCTCAAGGATTTCGCTGACACGGAATGCGACAAATTGGTTGTATCGTCTATGATCGGAGTGGAGCCAACAGAGTACATCTTTGGAATCCGTCCAAAACATCCGCTGACTGACGTGGATTGAAAGTGATTTTGATATTGTATCAGCTAATCGCACGCCGATTACTGCAGCTTGAAGCTCGGACCGCGGAATTGACAAGAACTTAAGCGGCGCAACTCTTGTTTTCGCGCTAACCAATGCGCATTCAACAGTATCAGCGTTCTCGAACCGTAGATACACTGCTGCAGCAAAGCCATTTTCGCTTGCATCGACGAAAGTATGCATTTGTACTACGGTAGCTATTCCACTGGGTGTTAGAGTTCGATAGCAGCGTGGGATTTCAATTGTTGCTATCTGCGGGAAGATCGCAAGCCATGCCAACCATTTCTCATACTGCGGATCTTCAATCGGGTCATTCCAGCCTACTGATGCTTGCCAGACCTCCTGGAGCAGAACTTTCAAAAACATCATAAAGCGGGCGATGAGTGCCAATGAGTCGTACACCATCATTAGCGTACGTAGAACTTCTCTTTTTGTTGGACGACGGTTCCCTGGGATGAGTTCTTCTTCATATCGTTGTCTTTCATCGTATCCCACCACATGCCTAGCACCTTTTCAGAGATACTTTTCTCGCCGATGTCGAGATTTTTCTCCTTCGTCGTATCCTCATTAACCGCTTCCAAAACGTTGCAAGAGTTCGATATCCAGTTCCGCATTTCGAAACCGGTCGATGCGTGGATCTTTTTCACGTCCTTTACAAGCTAAATTGCTTCCTCCTCGGATTCTACGCTCACGAGCATATCGTCCACGTAGTGTCGTTTGACGATAGCGTTCACAGCTTCCGGGTAATCTCGGTCGAACCGTTTAGCATTAGAATCCTTCACGTATTGTGCTATGCTAGGCGAGCAAGAAGCACCAAAGGCCATCACTTGAACTACGTAGATACTCGGCTCCGTCGCTTGGTTGTCGTCAATCCAGAAGAAGCGCTGGCAGTGTTGGTCGGTTTCGCGGAGATCACCACACACTGCTACGCGAAACTCTCGGAACTGTAGCAGCACGGATATAATAGATACCAGCTGGTCAAGTTCTTTCTGCAAAAAGGTATTGAGTGACACTCCGTGGGCAGTGGCTACGGCATCCAACACGAGTCTCATCTTGCCCGGTTTGTTTGGGTTGACCACCGGAAAAATAGGAAGATACCACACGCGGGAACGTAGATTTTGTTGCTCTTCCACTGTAGCCCTTGCTTCCTTATGTAGCCCTTGCTAATGTGATCGGTGATTTTCGCATTTAATGCTTCGGATAACACGGGGTTTTTGTTCAAGCAATTTTCAAACACTTCCACCGCTTCAGTGCCATTGCTTTGCTATCCGAGAGTCGGGCATCCTCGTACTTCCAAAGTAGGCCTGATTCGTATCGGCCATCTAACTATGCGTCGAGTAAATGCTTCTAAGAGCATTTGTGCTCGTTGATCCTGCTGCGAAACCAACGCCTTGCCCGATTTTACGACACCGAGGCTATCGAGCGAGAAGTAAGCCTTAACACATTTATGAAGGTCTTCGTCTGAATCTCGGTTACTTGCGTGCTGTGGTAGTTCACATACCGCTCAGCATTATCCTGGCTGGTGCTATTTCCAAATACGATCCAGCCTAGGCGTGTCTTAACGGCGATAGGTTCATGGTCCTTTCCTTCACGGCTCTTGATAGTATGACCAAGTCTAGCGTTATCCAGACCAATAAGGATCCGGGGACTGACGTCGTGGTATGACTCGAGAGGTAGCCCTGTCAAGTACGGGTATTTCTTTTGGAGTTCCGCGAGCAACAGAGTTTGTGGACGAATTTGCACAGACACCTGACAACTCGTATTTCTTCGAGTTATGCACGCCGGATATCTGCAGGTTGACTCGTTGTGACAGGTTCTCCATTTTTTGCGTTCCGCCCGTCCACTTCAAACAAAGCGATTTCGTTGGTCCTTGCACCCCTAACTCATTAGAGAGGCTCTGTTCAATGAATGTGAACTCAGATCCGTCGTCAACGAATGCGTATGTGCGTATCGTCTTCTTAGGCCCATACAGCATGACTGGAACGATTCAGAAAAGGATTTCAGATTGACCTTGATGGACGTTACAGCTATGGTCAGTTCCGCTCGTCTCTGATTGAGAATTGTTAGGGATCTCTGTGTTTGGTCGCGGAGCCCTTGGAGTTTCATGTTTCCTCGCATTGTGCAACAGAGGATGATGCAGAAATTCACATCCGTTTGTTCCGCACTGTTTCGATTGCTTGCATGACCCATTGTGCTTTCGCAAGCATTTCCGGCACAGCCTCGAAACGCTTGCAATTTACTACGGAAGGACAACTTCCTTTACAAACTAAACACCGATCCTTATTCGGCTCTTTTGCACCGGACGGTTTCGATTTGTTGGACAATTCAAGCACTCTATTTGCAGTTGACTCGGAATGAAAGTTAAGGAACCCATCCTTTTTAGCACCACGGTTTCGTTGATCGCGACCCGTGTCCACCATAACCGCACTTGCATCTTCTGCTACGATATACAGCCAAGAACTGAAGGTGACGAGGTTTGGGTTTGGCATATTCCGGGCATATCTCGCCCAATCTAGTCTTAATGGTGACGGAAGCCGCTCTACTAGCTCGCAACGCAGGGAGGCGTTGAAGATAAAGTCGTCGACTTCACATGCTCTGATTGTAGCAACCATGTTCTTCACAGTTAGAGCAAAATTTACCACCGTTTCAAGTTTCTCCATGTTCGGCGAGGGTAGATTCCTAATCTTCTTTATGATCGATTGTACGATTGCTTCTGGACGTCCGTAAAGCATTTTCAGCGTGGACATCACATCCGCTACGTTTGTCGGATGAAGTAGCTCCCATCGCACTGCCTCCAGCGCTTTTCCTTTCAAACATCTACGCAATCTCAGTTTGTTCTCCTCATTCGTGAATCCGCACATCTGCGTAGATAGTAAAACAGAGGCCACTCTTCCAGCTGCCCACTGAACTCGGGCAAATCCTTTGACACCGCCTGTCGTGCTGCAATTTGACTTCGATTAAGAATGCAGACGGCCTCCTCAGAATTTCTGGCTGACGTACTTAGTCTCGGAGGCTCCAATCGAACCGGAGTCGAGCGCTGGCCTGGAATGAATTGGTTGTCCTCATCCAGGGTACCAAAATACATCGATGGAGCGAACGATGGTCTAGCTCCATATGATTGATGTATACTCGGGCGATTATACACATCGTTAAGCTGATCGTTGCGTTGCAAGCTTGGATTCACTTCCGGTGCGAATGTGCTGAACGAACGTGCGTCTGCTTCTCTTGCTTGTTGTCTACGCTGGTTGAAGCAAGCTTCTGGCGTCACCGCTGGCAGGAACAATGTCCCATCTGATGACAGGGCTTCGAAGCGAATCCGCGGGGCTGCTGAACTAGACTGCGGCTGTGCAGTTAACGGAGGACGAGAATATCGTGCGAAACGATATTCGATTGCGCGGACGGTTGGGTTGTTGGGCGGATACACTGTGGAGAAAATTCACTCTGGAAACCCTGATCGAAGCGATTGTTGCGAAGATTTGGTGGATTTTGCTGACGATGGATAACATCCGGGGCATGGTGCTCCTCGGGCCTTTCCGAGGGATTCGGCGTGTGCCCATCTGCATCCTCTACCGCTAATCCAGAATCTTCATCGTGACGTTCTGTCTCTGATAACCACTGCTCGATTTTCGATGCGTTGTCTTCAAGATCACCAGCCTCGGTAGACGTCTCGCTTCCGTACTCCTTCAACAATTGGTACTTTCGCTCGAGGTAGCGCTTTTCCATCTCAAACTGCTCTTCTAGCTGCTTCATTTCCAAATCCCTGATCCTCCTCGCTTCGCCTCTGTTCGAACTTGTTCTACTCTTCGGTCGACTTGTACCACTATCTCTTTAGCCGGCACGATTTGTCCTTGCTGCTGGTCATTTCGCTGGGTGATACTGGTGGGGGGGTTAATCTCAGTTGGTGTTGAACTCTTTGCTGTTTTGCAAATATGGCAGATCCAGGACACGTTCGCCACGTCATCAGTAACATCGACACACTCGTAATGGAACCACTGCTTGCAACCATAACCAGCACACTGCACCATTTGATCGCTGTCACGCTCACTACACAACTGCCAATGGAAATCTTGTTTCCTTCTGACATCGTGTACCGGATTTCGTTTCACGTTGAACACGGACTGGGTTGACTTCTTGACATGGGAATCAATACTATGAGCTATATTATGTGCTCCGGTACAGCCTGTTCCATGTACCGATGGAGCTAGGTTCGCATTTTCCTGCGATTTGCTGGAGACTTGGCCTGCGCTGACCGGTGTCGTCGCGGTCTCAACTGTGCCGATAACGTTACCTACTGCATCGTCTGTCGTACCAACTGTGTCAGCTGCCCGTTCGGAGTTGATGGATTTCTTCGACATTTTTAAGCCACACCGTAAAAGAATTTTATAAGATGTTGCTCCCAACAACTGCGAATCGAAATTCTATGAACTTCCTTCCAAATAAGTTTATTTCTTGGCGAAAGTTATAAAATTCCTAACGACAAAGTATTTATAAGTAGTTAAACTAAATTTCAATAGTTATGTAAATTCATCTTACTTTTAGTGATTCTGATGTTTTCAGAGCACAAAATTTTACCTATTGACGGTACAGCATCACAGTAAATATGCTTGCAAGTATGAACCAAGTATGTAAAAATATTAGGCTTTAGGATTATGTTTCAGATTGTACTAAGTTTTGCTCACCTTTTCAGAGCTGCGGCTAGTAGAAAGCAAATATAACTTGTTTTAGTATTCACCTAGTGCTGCTAGTAGTTCACTTCTAGGTTGAGAAAATACATAGGATAAGAATATGATTGCACTTTACACTTAATTCTCACCTTTTACTGTTATATGTAGTACTTAAGGCCACCGTCTCGTGGGTTTGCGCTTTGAACAATTTATATGGGAGAGTGGCGTTACGCTGATTTTAGAACAACAATTTTGACCAAACTGATTGAAATAATCGACCACCGAAACAATCACTACATCAGGAATTTGATATTCTTTGAAATGTGTGAAAAACAATGTGAAAGTTTTTCCGGGATTTTCCAGGATACTTCGGGGACTGCCGCAAGGTGCACACAATTTTACCACCCAACGACTTTTCCCGCGAATTACGCAAAATTCAAAGCGGTGACATATGTATTTTTATGTTGTAAACTATTGACACTAGTCAAAAGAATGTGTATGTTCCATTACTTGTGCAAATAAATTCAATTTTCCGGGAAAAACAACGAATTTCCCAAGTCAGGTCAATCAAAGGTTCAATACGGAATTGTGACTCCGGGGAAGGATTAAAAATTAATCAAAAAATTCAAAAAATCAGTTGGAAGTGTACAATAATGAAATCAATGAAAATCCTCCAGCATAATTACAATATCTCATAAGTTTTCCCTGGTTTTCCCGAATTCTACATGAATTAGATGGTGAAGCGTTACGAAGCGCGAAAGAAAGAAGCGAAGGAAATATAAACGTAACGTTCTGGTCTTTGCCGATGGGTATGATACAAGGCCATCGGTCGGCGCGACCTATGTACGTAAACGAGGGGAGCTTCGATAATGTGAGCAAGCTGCGGTTTTGAATGTTTTCCGTATCATCATAATGATTAATTATAGCATGTGAGACAGGAGAAAGCTTTATAATTAATTTTGTTATGTGGAGTAGTACTGTTGCTACTCATAGGAATAATGAATAGTTTTTTATTTGTTATATTTACCAAAAGACATTGCAAAAATACGAATTCTGAATTAATTATGAATGAACATTATGTTTCAGAGACCAACATTGTTATTTCGATCGAGTTGTGCTGAATTCTCACACCGGGAATATAAATGTGATAAACATTATCAGCTTCAATGAAGCATCAGCTGCCCCCTCAGCCATACGATTTTGTCGTGCGAACGATTGCACCGCAACATCCATGCAACACTCTTGCAAACCTCGACATATTTTCATTTGGGCAAAATACGATCGTGAAACATAAAATAATTCTATGTAATTAATAATACTGCCCTCAACATGAAATTTTAATAGTTTGTCGATATCCACCGGAATGCAAACATTAGATAAAATACATTAGGAATGGTACACGGCACTTAGTTCATATAAATAACACAATGATCGCAATAATTCTTACGTCGTTTAAGAAAAAAACTGTCCAATACTTCATCCTTTGTATGAAGATACCGACGACCGTGTTGTGTTGCATGAAATTGTTCGGTTAGGAAGGATTAGTCGTTCTGCAGACAGCTTGAAGAACGGTTGGTTGGAAACTGTTCCAGCATGTTATCATATTTCGAAAAATCCAGTATTTCAGATAATAGCATTTCAAGGAAGAAAATATTAGGATCAAAAATTTTTAGAATTTTATGATTTTAGATTCGAAATATGCTTGGGCTTCGAAATATAACAAATTAGACAAATAAGCGACATAAATCAAACAAGACAAATAAGTGAAATAAAACATATAAGAAAACTAAGGCAAATAAGACGAAAAAGCAGGGATGTCATTCTAGAGCCATCCAACACGAATATAATTATATCATTGTATAGACCGTAAAAATCGATGTCCGACGCCATTTTGAAATCCAAGATGGCGGACCGAAATTCAAGATGGCGGCCATATGGACCAAATATTTGGCCTGGAACCATGCAATATGGGTGTCTTTCGATCGGGCTTGATGAGTAGAACTCGAAAATCGATGTCCGACGCCATTTTGAAATCCAAGATGGCGGACCGAAATTCAAGATGGCGGCCATATGAACCAATTATTTGATCTGAAACCATGCAATGTGGTTGTCTATCGATCGTGCCTGATGAGTAGAACTCGAAAATCGATGTCGGACGCCATTTTGAAATCCAAGATAACGGACCGAAATTCAAGATGGCGGCCGTATGGACCAATTAGTTGACCTGAAAACATGCAATATGGGTCTCTATCGATCGGGCTTGATGAGTAGAACTCGAAAATCGATGTCCGGAGCCATTTTGAAATCCAAGATGGCAGACCGAAATTCAAGATGGCGGCCATATGGACCAATCAGTTGACCTGAAAACATGCAATATGGGTGTCTTTCGATAGGGTTTGATTATCAATCCGAGGCCATTTCAATGTCCGAGGCCATTTTGAAAATCAATGTCCGAGGACATTTTGAAATCCAAGAAGGCGGACCGAAATTCAAGATGGCGGCCATATGAACCAATTATTTTGCCTGAAACCATGCAATATGGGTGTCTTTCGATCGGGCTTGATGAATAGAACTCGAAAATCGATGTTCGGAGCCATTTTGAAATCCAAGATGGCAGACCGAAATTCAAGATGGCGGCCATATGGACCAATTAGTTGACCTGAGAACATGCAATATGGGTCTCTATCGATCGGGCTTGATGAGTAGAACTCTAAAATCAATGTTTGACGCCATTTTGAAATCCAAGATGACGGACAGAAATACAAGATGGTGGTCATATGAACCAAATATTTGGCCTGAAACCATGCAATATGGGTTTCTATCAATCGGGCTAGATAGGTAGAACTCGAAACTCGATGTCCGGAGCCATTTTGAAATCCAAGATGGCGGACCGAAATTCAAGATGGCGGCCATATGGACCAAATGTTTGGCCTGGAACCATGCAATATGGGTGTCTTTCGATCGGGCTTGATGAATAGAACTCGAAAATCAATGTCCGAAGCCATTTTGAAATCCAAGATGGCGGCCCGAAATTCAAGATGGCGGCAATGGACCAATTATTTGGCCTGAAATCATGTAATATTGGTGTCTATCGATCGGGCTTGATGAGTAGAACTCGAAAATCGATGTCCGACGCCATTTTGAAATCCAAGATGGCGGACCGAAATTCAAGATGGCGGCCATATGGACCAAATATTTGGCCTGGAACCATGCAATATGGGTGTCTTTCGATCGGGCTTGATGAGTAGAACTCGAAAATCGATGTCCGACGCCATTTTGAAATCCAAGATGGCGGACCGAAATTCAAGATGGCGGCCATATGAACCAATTAGTTGACCTGGAAACATTCAATATGGGTGTCTATGGATCGGGCTTGATGAGTAGTTCTCGAAAATCGATGTCCGAGGCCATTTTGAAATCCAAGATGGCGGACCGAAATTCAAGATGGCGGCCGTATGGACCAATTAGTTGACCTGAAAACATGCAATATGGGTGTCTATGGATCGGGCTTGATGAGTAGAACTCGAAAATTGATGTCCGAGGCCATTTTGAAATCCAAGATGGCGGACTGAAATTCAAGATGGAGGACCGAAATTCAAGATGGCGGCCATATGGACCAATTAGTTGACCTGAAACCATGTAATATGGATGTCTATCGATCGGGCTTGATGAGTAGAACTCGGAAATCGATGTCCGAGGCCATTTTGAAATCCAAGATGGCGGACCGAAATTCAAGATGGCGGCCATATGGACCAATTAGTTGACCTGAAAACATGCAATATGGGTCTCTATCAATCGGGCTTGATGAGTCGAACTCGAAAATAAATGTTAGACGCCATTTTGATATCCAAAATGGCGGACCGAAATACAAGATAACAGCCATATACAGGGGTTAGGCAAAATGATTGAGATAGGCAAAATTTGGCCCAAATTCAAATCTTTATAACTTTTTGAAAAATTGATGAAATTGGACAAAACCGGAAGCATTCGACGGCAAATTTAGTCAAGATTTAGGAACGGGCACGATCACGAATACTGGCCACTGGACACCGGAGATGTTTCGGATTTTCGGAGGCCATGTCACATTTTTTCTGCCGCTCGTATTTTTGTGTGGTTTAAAGTTACATCGATAAACATTATTTTCCTAGAAACTAGATCTTATTGAAAATTGAATGCGGGCGGTTGCGCTAAGATCCGTTGAAAAACATCCGAGATATGGCCATTTCAGTAAACCTGGTTCCGGATACTATGGTCAATTATGTATATCCTTCCAATCACGTATATATTATCCGGTACCATATCAATATTGGTATCAAACTTCAAGATTTTTCGTGGAGATGCTTCAGGAAGCATATTCAGGACGATCAGTTGCCCTGACCACTCTGTAGTAGGTTCCAGGTGCCCCGGGGGAAGTGGGCAATTTGAAAAACGTTCATCACCCTATCAATATGGGTATCAAACTTCAAGATTTTTCATGAAGATGCTTCAGGACGATCAGTTGCCCTGACCACCCTGTAGTAGGTTCCAGGTGCCCCGGAGGAAGTGGCCAATTTAAAAAACGTTCAGAACCCTATCAATATGGGTATCAAACTTCAAGATTTTTCATGAAGATACAGGAAGCATATTCAGGATAATCAGTTGCTCTGATTACTCTGTAGTAGGTTCCAGGTGCCCTGGGGAAGTGGACAATTTGAAAACGTTCAGAACTTTATCAATATGGGTATCAAACTTCAAGATTTTCATGGAGATGCTTCAGGAAGCATATTCAGGACGATCAGTTGCTCTGACCACTCTGTAATGGGTTCAAGGTGCCCTGGGGAAGTGGCCAATTTGAAAAACGTTCAGAATCCTATCAATATGGGCATCAAACTTCAAGATTTTTCGTGGAGATGCTTCAGGAAGCATATTCAGGACGATCAGTTGCCCTGACCACTCTGTAGTAGGTTCCAGGTGCCCCGGGGAAGTGGGCAATTTGAAAACGTTCATCACCCTATCAATATGGGTATCAAACTTCAAGATTTTTCATGGAGATGCTTCAGGACGAGCAGTTGCCCTGACCACTCTGTAGTAGGTTCCAGGTGCCCCGGGGGAAGTGGCCAATTTGAAAAACGTTCAGAACCCTATCAATATGGGTATCAAACTTCAAGATTTTTCATGGAGATGCTTCAGGAAGCATATTCAGGATGATCAGTTGCTCTGACCACTCTGTAGTGGGTTCAAGGTGCCCCGGGGGAAGTGGCCAATTTGAAAAACGTTCAGAACCCTATCAATATGGGTATCAAACTTCAAGATTTTTCATGGAGATGCTTCAGGAAGCATATTCAGGACGATCAGTTGCCCTGACCACTCTGTAGTAGGTTCCAGGTGACCCGGGGGAAGTGGCCAATTTGAAAAACGTTCAGCACCCTATCAATATGGGTATCAAACTTCAAGATTTTTCATGAAGATGCTTCAGGAAACATATTCAGGATGATCAGTTGCTCTGACCACTCTGTAGTAGGTTCCAGGTGCCCCGGAGGAAGTGGCCAATTTGAAAAACGTTCAGAACCCTATCAATATGGGTATCAAACTTCAAGATTTTTTAAGAAGATGCTTCAGGAAGCATATTCAGGATGATCAATTGCCCTGACCACTCTGCCTGATGATCAAGTGCCCAGGGGGAAGTGGCGAATTTGATAAACGTTCAGAACCCTATCAATATGGGTATCAAACTTCAAGATTTTTCATGGAGATGCTTCAGGAAACATATTCAGGACGATCAGTTGCTCTGACCACTCTGTAGTAGGTTCCAGGTGCCCCGGGGGAAGTGGTTAATTTGAAAAATGTTCAGAACCATATCAATATGGGTATCAAACTTCAATATTTTTCGAGGTGATACTTTTAAATGCATTTTAGAACCAGCAGCTGTCATGACCACTCTGTAGTAGGTTCCAGGTGTCTTGGGGAAGTGACCAATTTGCAAAATGTTCGAAACCATATCAAATACTCAATACTCATTATCAAAGTTCAAGGTTTTTCATGGAGATGCTTTTAAACTCTACTGTCGAGTAGAGTTCGCCCCCACACGAAGTTGACCATTTACAAAACGCTCATTAGACTGGTCGGCCTCTATGGCCACGAAAGTTGGATGTTGCTGGCGAAGGACCAACGCGCCTTTGGAGTTTCCGAAGGGAAGGTGTTGCGGAGTATTTATGGTGGGGTGCAGATGGAAGCCAATGGAGGTGGTGGTGGTGGAGGCCAATGAACCACGAGTTGTAACTGTTAGGAGAACTACCACATGGTACAATTTTGGCGGTTACGGTGGGCCGGGCATGTAGCCAGAATGTCAGACGACAACCCGATTGAGATGGTGCTCGATAATGATCCGACCGGTACAAGAAGAAGAGGCGCAATGCGGTCACGAATGTTTTCAAATTGGCCACTTCCCCCGGGGCACCTGGAACCTACTACAGAGTGGTCAGGGCAACTGATCGTCCTGAATATGTTTCCTGAAGCATCTCCATGAAAAATCTTGAACTTTGGTACTCATTTTGATATGGTTTCGAACATTTTGTAAATTGGTCACTTCCCCAGGACACCTGGAACCTACTACAGAGTGGTCATGACAGCTGCTGGTTCTAAAATGCATTTAAAAGTATCACCTCGAAAAATCTTGAAGTTTGGTACCCATATTGATAGGGTCCTGAACGTTTTTTAAATTGGCCACTTCCCCCGGGGCACCTGGAACCTACTACAGAGTGGCCAGGGAAACTGATGGTCCTGAATATGCTTTCTGAAGCATCTCCATGAAAAATCTTGAAGTTTGATCCCCATATTGATAGGGTTCTGAACGTTTTTCAAAATGACCACTTCCCCCGGGGCACCTTGAACCTACTACAGAATGGTCAGGGCAACTGATCATCCTGAATATGCTTCCTGAAGCATCTTCATGAAAAATCTTGAAGTTTGATACCCATATTGATTGGGTTCTGGACGTTTTTCAAATTGGCCACTTCCCCCGGGGCACCTGGAGCCTACTACAGAGTGGTCCTGCTCGTCCTGCATATGCTTCCTGAAGCATCTCCATGAAAAATCTTGAAGTTTGACACCAATATTGATATGGTACCGGATAATATATACGTGATTGGAAGGATACACATAATTGACCATAATATCCGGAACCAGGTTTACTGAAATGGCCATATCTCGGATGTTTTTCAACGGATCTTAGCGCAACAGCCCGCATTCAATTTTCAATAAGATCTAGTTTCTAGGAAAATAATGTTTATCGATGTAACTTTAAACCACACAAAATACGAGCCGCAGAAAAATGTGTTTTTGACATGGCCTCCGAAAATCCGGAACATCTCCGGTGTCCAGTGGCCAGTATTCGTGACCGCACATGTTCCTAAATCTTGATTAAATTTGCCGTCGAATGCTTCTGGTTTTGTCCAATTTCAACAATTTTTCAAAAAGTTATGATGATTTGAATTTGGGCCAAATTTTGCCTATCTCAATCATTTTGCCTAACCCCTGTAGATCAACTATTTGACCTGAAACCATGCAATATGGGTGTCTATCGATCAGGCTTGATGAGTAGAACTCGAAAATCGATGCGCGACGCTATTTTGAAATCCAAGATGACGGACTGAAATACAAGATGGCGGCCATATGGTCCAATTATTCGACCTGAAACCATGCATTATGGATGTCTATCGATCAAGCTTGATAAGCACAACTCGAAAATCGATGTCCAAAGCCATTTTGAAATCCAAGATGGCGGCCCGAAATTCAAGATGGTGGCCATATGGACCAATTAGTTGACCTGAAAACATGCAATATGGGTGTCTATCGATCGGACTTGATGAGTAGAACTCGAAAATCAATGATTGACGCCATTTTGCAATCCAAGATGGCGGACCGAAATACAAGATGGCGGCCATATGGTTCAATTTTTTGGCCTGAAACCATGCAGTATGGGTGTCTATCAATCGGGCTTGATGAGTAGAACTCGAAAATCGATGTCCGAAGCCATTTTGAAATCCAAGATGGCGATTCGAAATACAAGATGGCGGCCATATGAACCAATTATTTGGCCTGCAAACAATATGGGTGTCTATCGAACGGGCTTGATGAGTAGAACTCGAAAATGAATGTTTTACGCCATTTTGAAATCCAAGATGGGTGTCTATCGATCGAGTCGAGCAACGAGACACTGAAGATGGCTTAACAGTTGAAGTCGAAATACGATTACAACGTGTGAGAATTTAAAAAAAAGTACTAAACTCTTCTAAAGGAACTTAATTATTTTTCCAAAAATATTGTTCGGAAGGAATTGTTGTTCGGCAAAAAAAAAAAATAGATTAAAAATGCACTTTCCGCAAAACAGCTATTCTCGCCACACGTAATTTTCTGCCAAAATACAGATTTGGCTGAACTACTTATTTTTTGGTAAAATGACCAATCCACCCGAACGACAATTTAGGCCTAATATCCATTCCCGCCAAATAGTACTCACTGTCAAACGACAATTTTGGACAAAGGGCATTTTCGGAAAATTGAGAAATTTGGCCTACCGTTTTATTAAGCTAAAGGAACTGTTTATCTGTTTTGGTGAAATAACTTTAGGCTAGATGAGCTTCAGCCAAATGATTTATTCAGTCAAAAGACATATTTGGCCAAACAACTATCGGAATTGTAGCATTCAATCAAATTGCTTTCGTTTGGCAGAAACCGTCCAAAAATTCTATTTCAACGAGAAAAACTTTGAATTTCAAAGGGAAATTCTTCGAATTTTCCACCCGAAGTTTTACTTAGTGTTTACAGAGCTTTTCGAAATAACAACGTAAAATTGTACGGAATTTTCGAAGGAATCAATTGCATTTTCACGAAAAAAAATTAATGGAGTCTCAACATGGTATTGTAGGGCTCTAATGGGTAGTTTTACGAAAATTCCATTAAATCTTCAGAGTTTCAACGGGAAAATCTGTTATTTTCTCAAAATTTGAACCAGCATAGAACATCATAGATCAGGGGTCTCACACTATTACGTAAGCAATTTCCTGGGTGTTTCGAGACCCCCTCCCCCATGTAAGAATGTTTCATACAAATGATTTTTAATGTATATGGAGCGTAGGATATTGACCGACCCCCCTCTCCCGATAAGTGCTTACGTAATATATGTACGGCCCCTCCCCTCAGTGGCGTGACAAACTTTGAACGACGGCGCTTCAATGCAAAAATATTGATGTTGGCGGAACACACCATTATTTATATACAATTTTTTGAGTTCTACTCATCAAACTCGATCCATTGACACTCGAATTTCGGTACGCCATCTTGGATTTCAAAATGGCGTCAATCATTAATTTTCGAGTTCTCCTCATCAAGCCTAATCGATAGACACCCAAATTGCATGGCTGCAGTTCACATAATTGGTTCATATGGCCGTCATCTTGAATTTCGGTCCGCCATGTTGGGTTTCAAAATGGCCTCGGACATCGATTTTCGAGTTGAACTCATCAAGCTCGATCGATAGACACCCATATGCATGGTTTCAGGTCAAATAATTTCACCATATAGCCACCATCTTGTATTTCGGTCCACCATCTTGGATTTCAAAATAGCGTCGCGCATCGATTTTCGAGTTCTACTCATCAATCCTGATCGATAGACACCCATATTGCATGGTTGCAATTCAAATAATTAGTTCATATGGCCGCCAACTTGTATTTCGGTCCGCTATCTTGGTTTTCAAAATGGCGTCAATCATTGATTTTCGAGTTCTTCTCATCAAGCCTGATTGATTGCCACCCATATTGCATGGTTGCAGTTCAAATAATTGGTTCATATGGCCGTCATCTTGAATTTCGGTTCGTCATCTAGGGTTTCAAAATGGCTTCGGATATCGATTTTCGAGTTGTACCCATCAGGCTTAATCGATAGACACCCATATTGCATGGTTTCAGGTCATATATTTTAATCATATGGCCACCATCTTGTATTTCGGTCCGCCATCTTAAATTTCAAAAAAGCGTCGCGCATCGATTTTCGAGTTCTACTCATCAAGCCTCATCGATAGACACCCATTTTGCATGGTTGCAATTAAAATAATTAGTTCATATGGCCGCCATCTAGGATTTCGGTCCGCCATCTTGGGTTTTAAATTGAATTTGGACATGGTTTTTCGAGTTCTACTCATCAAGCCCGATCGATAGACACCCATATTGCATGGTTTCAGTCCAAATAATTGGTTCATAGGGCCACCATCTTGAATTTCGGTCCACCATCTTGGATTTCAAAATGGCTTTGGACATCGATTTTCGAGTTCTACTCATCAAGCCTGATCGATAGAGACCAATATTGCATGGTTTAAGGTGAAATAATTGGTTCATATGACCGCCATCTTGAATTTCGGTCCGCCATCTGGTGTTTCAGAATGGCCTCGGACATCGATTTTCGAGTTCTACTCATCAAGCCCGGTTGATAGACACCCATATTGCAAATTTTCAGGTCAACTGATTGATCCATATGGCCGCCATCTTGAATTTCGGTCCGTCATCTTGGATTTTAAAATGTCTCCGGACATCGATTTTCGAGTTCTACCTATCAAGCCCGTTCGATAGAGACCCATATTGCATGGTTTCAGGCCAAATATTTGGTTCATATGGCCGCCATCTTGTATTTCTGTCCGCCATCTTGGATTTCAAAATGGCGTCAAACATTGATTTTAGAGTTCTACTCATCAAGTCCGATCGATAGACACCCATATTGCATGTTTTCAGGTCTACTAATTGGTCCATATGACCGCCATCTTGAATTTCGAGCCGCCATCTTCGATTTCAAAATGGCCTCGGACATCGATTTTCGAGTTCTACCTATCTAGCCCGATCGATAGACACACATATTGCATGGTTTCAGGCCAAACATTTGGTCCATATGGCCGCCATCTTGAATTTCGAGCCGCCATCTTGGATTTCAAAATGGCCTCGGCCATCGATTTTCGAGTTTTACTCATCAAGCCCGATTGATAGAGACCCATATTGCATGTTTTCAGGTCAACTGTTTGGTCCATATGGCCGTTATCTTGAATTTCGGTCCGCCATCTTGGATTTCAAAATGGCTCCGGACATCGAGTTTCGAGTTCTACCTATCTAGCCCGATCGATAGAAACCCATATTGCATGGTTTCAGGCCAAATATTTGGTTCATATGGCCACCATCTTGTATTTCTGTCCGTCATCTTGGATTTCAAAATGGCGTCAAACATTGATTTTAGAGTTCTACTCATCAAGCCCGATCGATAGAGACCCATATTGCATGTTCTCAGGTCAACTAATTGGTCCATATGGCCGCCATCTTGAATTTCGGTCTGCCATCTTGGATTTCAAAATGGCTCCGAACATCGATTTTCGAGTTCTATTCATCAAGCCCGATCGAAAGACACATTGCATGGTTTCAGGCAAAATAATTGGTTCATATGGCCGCCATCTTGAATTTCGGTCCGCCTTCTTGGATTTCAAAATGTCCTCGGACATTGATTTTCAAAATGGCCTCGGACATTGAAATGGCCTCGGATTGATAATCAAACCCTATCGAAAGACACCCATATTGCATGTTTTCAGGTCAACTGATTGGTCCATATGGCCGCCATCTTGAATTTCGGTCTGCCATCTTGGATTTCAAAATGGCTCCGGACATCGATTTTCGAGTTCTACTCATCAAGCCCGATCGATAGAGACCCATATTGCATGTTTTCAGGTCAACTAATTGGTCCATACGGCCGCCATCTTGAATTTCGGTCCGCCATCTTGGATTTCAAAATGGCCTCGGACATCGATTTTCGAGAACTACTCATCAAGCCCGATCCATAGACACCCATATTGAATGTTTCCAGGTCAACTAATTGGTTCATATGGCCGCCATCTTGAATTTCGGTCCGCCATCTTGGATTTCAAAATGGCGTCGGACATCGATTTTCGAGTTCTATTCATCAAGCCCGATCGAAAGACACCCATATTGCATGGTTCCAGGCCAAATATTTGGTCCATATGGCCGCCATCTTGAATTTCGGTCCGCCATCTTGGATTTCAAAATGGCGTCGGACATCGATTTTTACGGTCTATACAATGATATAATTATATTCGTGTTGGATGGCTCTAGAATGACATCCCTGCTTTTCGTCTTATTTGCCTTAGTTTTCTTATATGTTTTATTTCACTTATTTGTCTTGTTTGATTTATGTCGCTTATTTGTCTAATTTGTTTTATTTCGAAGCCCAAGCATATTTCGAATCTAAAATCATAAAATTCTAAAATTTTTGATCCTAATATTTTCTTCCTTGAAATGCTATTATCTGAAATACTGGATTTTTCGAAATATGATAACATGCTGGAACAGTTTCCAACCAACCGTTCTTCAAGCTGTCTGCAGAACGACTAATCCTTCCTAACCGAACAATTTCATGCAACACAACACGGTCGTCGGTATCTTCATACAAAGGATGAAATATTGGACAGTTTTTGAAACGACGTAAGAATTATTGCGATCATTGTGTTATTTATATGAACTAAGTGCCGTGTACCATTCCTAATGTATTTTATCTAATGTTTGCATTCCGGTGGATATCGACAAACTATTAAAATTTCATGTTGAGGGCAGTATTATTAATTACATTGAATTATTTTATGTTTCACGATCGTATTTTGCCCAAATGAAAATATGTCGAGGTTTGCAAGAGTGTTGCATGGATGTTTGCGGTGCAATCGTTCGCACGACAAAATCGTATGGCTGAGGGGCAGCTGATGCTTCATTGAAGCTGATAATGTTTATCACATTTATATTCCCGGTGTGAGAATTCAGCACAACTCGATCGAAATAACAATGTTGGTCTCTGAAACATAATGTTCATTCATAATTAATTCAGAATTCGTATTTTTGCAATGTCTTTTGGTAAATATAACAAATAAAAAACTATTCATTATTCCTATGAGTAGCAACAGTACTACTCCACATAACAAAATTAATTATAAAGCTTTCTCCTGTCTCACATGCTATAATTAATCATTATGATGATACGGAAAACATTCAAAACCGCAGCTTGCTCACATTATCGAAGCTCCCCTCGTTTACGTCGCGCCGACCGATGGCCTTGTATCATACCCATCGGCAAAGACCAGAACGTTACGTTTATATTTCCTTCGCTTCTTTCTTTCGCGCTTCGTAACGCTTCACCATCTAATTCATGTAGAATTCGGGAAAACCAGGAAAACTTATGAGATATTGTAATTATGCTGGAGGATTTTCATTGATTTCATTATTGTACACTTCAACTGATTTTTGAATTTTTTGATTAATTTTAATCCTTCCCGAGTCACAATTCCGTATTGAACCTTTGATTGACCTGACTTGGGAAATTCGTTGTTTTCCCGGAAAATTGAATTTATTTGCACAAGTAATGGAACATACACATTCTTTTGACTAGTGTCAATAGTTTACAACATAAAAATACATATGTCACCGCTTTGAGTTTTGCGTAATTCGTGGGAAAAGTCGTTGGGTGGTAAAATTGTGTGCACCTTGCGGCAGTGCCAGAAGTATCCCGGAAAATCCTGGAAAAACTTTCACATTGTTTTTCACACATTTCAAAGAATATCAAATTCCTGATGTAGTGATTGTTTCGGTGGTCGATTATTTCAATCAGTTTGGTCAAAATTGTTGTTCTAAAATCAGCGTAACGCCACTCTCCCATATAAATTGTTCAAAGCGCAAACCCACGAGACGGTGGCCTTAAGTATATTTAATTAGCGTTTAAGCAATACTAGATATAGAGAGTAGTTTTAAGATAGTAGTTTAAGCAAATTTATTAATTTAACACTTGCCAACAATTTACTTCAGACCTTGCGGTTTGTTTTTGCCTTTAGTACTCTTTGTGCTATCTGTCGCGCGACGATCCTTTACATGTCGGCGGGTGTGGTTGAGTTCAACCGTCAGTTGATAGATTGACAGTCGGAACAGATGCTGAACTTATCGACGGGGCGCAACCAACACTGTAGAAAGGGAAAGGAATTTAGGGGGCCTAATTAATTACAATGCTGGTGTTCACATGGTTGGCATTCTTGGTGATGTTTCACATCTGTAACGGGACAAAGACACATTTTCTTTGGGGAGACAACAACGAGAGGAAGACATACGGATGGCGTTTAACGGCGGGTATGGGGAGTGTCGACAAGATGAAGACATTCTTAAGGGATTACGATAGCAAAAGGGATGGATGGACAATGGTTACAGTCTAACATCAGCAACTTTCAGGAATTGGTAGATAAGGGACATGTACACCGGATTCTTTTTTACACGATTTACATTTTCTCAATTTTGCACTCATCCAAAATGTTTAACGCATATTAATTACCATGTGATTTTTATTTGAATTATTTAGGATTTGTTGAAACATGTTGCAAAGACTTTGGTGACAAATTGAAGTCACACGATCGAAATTATGAGCGAAAAAAAATCATGTAAAGAATGTTTGAACCATGGACTCTTCGACACCTGCGGGCGAATTGAATAAAGCCATCTACCCAACCAAACAGCCTCCAGACTCCAGTGAACCTAAGCAGTCGGTGAAGATTAAAACAGTGGTCAGGAGGTAGAGATGCGATTTGCTTGAGTGAATAGTGTAAAGCAGCTAGCTCAGCAATATATACGGAACAAGGCTCTTTGATCTCAAAATAGGCGCTATGGAAAACGTTAAAAACAACAAATCCAATGGAGTCATCTGTTTTTGACCCATCTGTGAAAAAGCTTCTCTTCTGGCTAGCGTGCCCGTATTTGCTTGCAAATAATGGAGGTATTACCTCCGCACGAAGGAAGTCTGGTATTCCATGAACCTCCTGCTTCATGGACAGATCAAAAAATACAGAGGAACTGTAGGAGTCTAAAAAGATATCATGATTGGTCTCAACCGAAGATGGGCCCACCTCCAGCGTCATACACTAGCTGTAAATACTCATGAAACGAGATTGAGGGTTTTGTTCAAGCAGCTTCTCGAAGTTGTTAATGATCAATGGATTGAGAACCTCATAACGGAGAAGGAACGGGAGCGATAATTCTGCGAAACGGGATACGGAGACAGCGGTACTGAATCCGTTGAAGCTTCAGCATGTGAGTATTCGCCGCGTATTGGAAGCAGAAGCTATCGTATTTGAGAACCGACAGAATTGTTGGTCGATACAATGTGATGAGATCTTCGGGGTGCGCTCCCCACCATGTTCCGATTATTGTTCGCATGAAGTTGAATCGTTTTTGTCATTTTTGTGTCAGATACACAATGTATTCATTCTGAATTCCCCCAGAAATTCATTCTGCACGCCCCAGATATTCATTATGAATTCCTCCAGGAATTCGTTCTGAATTTCCCCAGGAATTCATTCTGAATTCCCCCAGGAATTTATTCTGAACTCCCCAAAGAATTGTCCCCCCAGGAATTGTCATGCCTATTCCTACGCTAGAGTTCTCGATTTCAAACAGCAAACTGCTGTTACGCACATAATTTGTTGAAAGCTACCAGATATCACAATTTGCACATAATTAATCTGTCTGGGATAAATTCGAAGGATTTTTATTGAATTTTTCTTCGAGCGTACCTATCTCAAAACTCTAAAAAACTGAAAACACGGAAAAAGCCAAATTCAAAAAGCTTCTACAGGAATTCTTGGACATCCTGAAGTAATTTTAGAAAATCTTCTGAGTAAATTCTAAGGGCCGAGGGGTTCCTTCTAGAATTCTGGCGAGTTTATTGTTTGTTCTGATGATCTGAGGGTGTTCCTTTTGAAATTATGGGGAATTTATTCTATTGAGACAGGATGGGCTTCCAGTGAAGATCCTTAAGAGTTTTCAGTTGGATTTTTGGAAGGATTCCCATTGAAGATGCTGAAGGATTTTTTTTGTGATTCTCCTGAAACCTTGTAGAATTCTTAAAGGAATTTCTTGGAGATGTTGCTGAAGTAATAACCTTAGGAACTCATTGATGAATATCTAAAAGAATTCCAGGAAAAACATGTGAACTCCTGCACCAATTCCAGAAGAAATTCCAAGAGGATTTCCATGAGAAGTTTCTTTAGGAATTGCAGTAGGAAGATGCTGGAGGATTTTTTTGTGATTCTCCTGAAACCTTGTAGAATTCTAAAAGGAATTCCTGGGAGATGTTGCTGAAGTAATTACAGCAGGAACTCATTGATGAATATCTGAAAGAATTCCAGGAAAAACATGTGAACTCCTGCACCAATTCCAGAAGAAATTCCAAGAGGATTTCCATGAGAAGTTTCTTTAGGAATTGCAGTAGGAATATTTGGAGAAAGTCCAAGAAAAACTTCTATAGTAGTTCCAGGAGGAACTTTCAGAGAAATTTGAAGAAGAACAGCTGGAGTGTTTTCAAGAAGAAGTTCAGGATGAATTTCCTAAAATTCTACTTGGTGCTCCTCCAGAAATTATTTTTGGAGATCTCATCCAGGAATACGCCCTGATTTCCTCCCGAAATTCATTCTGAATCTCCCCACTCCCCAGGTATTTCGTTTCGTGAAATCTCAAAAAAGGAACTTTAAGAATAATTCCTGAAAGACCTTCAGAAGCAATTCCAGAACGAGCTCGAAAAAATTAAAGGAGATATATTTGCAAGAAATTCCGGGAACTCCAGGAGTAATTTCTGGAGAAGATCCAAAAAGAAATTACTGGAAGGATTCCCGTAAGAACTCCGAAAAAATATCCTGGATAAACACCAGGAAAAATTCCTGGAGGAACTTCAAGAATAATTTCCGAGGGAAAACGAAGAAGAATTTCCGAAGAGACGCTTGGCGGAGTCCCTGAAAAAATCCTTAAGGATCTCTAAGAGGAATCACTGCAGGAACTCTAGGAGGAATTCCCGGAGGAACTCCATGAGTGATTTCTGGAAATACTCCGGGAGGAAATCCTGGAGAAACTCCAGGAGTAAATTCTGCTCTAAGAAGAATTTTTGAAGAAACTCCTGTGCGATTTCCTGAAAGAACTCCAGCAAGGCATTCTCAAAGTAACTCCGCGAGAAATTCCTTAGGGAATTCAGAATCATTTCGTGGGGGAATTCAAAACGAATTCGTAGGGAAATTCTGACTGAATTCTTGGGGAATCTAGAATGAATTCCTGGGGGAGTTTCGAATGAATTCCTTGAGGAACTTCCGGAGGAATTCCAGGAGGAGCTTCCGGAGGAATTCCTGGAGGAATTCCTAGAGCTACTTCCGGACTAATTCCTGGAGGAACTTCCGGAGGAACTTCCGGAGGAATCCCTGGAGGAACTTCCGGAGGAACCTCCGGAGGAACTTCCGGAGGAACCTCCGGAGGAATTCCTGGAGGAACTTCAGGAGGAATTCCTGGAGGAATTGCCGGAGGAATTCCTGGAGGAACTTCCTGAGGAATTCCTGGAGGAACTTCGGAGGAATTCCTGGAGGAACTTCGGAGGAATTCCTGGAGGAACTTCGGAGGAATTCCTGGAGGAACTTCGGAGGAATTCCTGGAGGAACTTCGGAGGAATTCCTGGAGGAACTTCGGAGGAATTCCTGGAGGAACTTCCGGAGGAATTCCTGGAGGAACTTCGGAGGAATTCCTGGAGGAACTTCCGGAGGAATTCCTGGAGGAACTTCCGGAGGAATTCCTGGAGGAACTTCCGGAGGAATTCCTGGAGGAACTTCGGAGGAATTCCTGGAGGAACTTCCGGAGGAATTCCTGGAGGAACTTCCGGAGGAATTCCTGGAGGAACTTCCGGAGGAATTCCTGGAGGAACTTCCAGAGGAATTCCTGGAGGAACTTCCGGAGGAATTCCTGGAGGAACTTCCGGAGGAATTCCTGGAGGAACTTCCGGAGGAATTCCTGGAGGAACTTCCGGAGGAATGCCTGGAGGAACTGGAATTTCTGGAGGAACTTCCGGAGAAATTCCTGGAGGAACTTCCGGAGGAATTCCTGGAGGAACTTCCGGAGGAATTCCTGGAGGAACTTCCGGAGGAATTCCTGGAGGAACTTCGGAGGAATTCCTGGAGGAACTTCCGGAGGAATTCCTGGAGGAACTTCCGGAGGAATTCCTGGAGGAACTTCGGAGGAATTCCTGGAGGAACTTCGGAGGAATTCCTGGAGGAACTTCGGAGGAATTCCTGGAGGAACTTCCGGAGGAATTCCTGGAGGAACTTCCGGGAAATTCCTGGAGGAACTTCCGGAGGAATTCCTGGAGGAACTTCCAGAGGAATTCCTGGAGGAACTTCCGGAGGAATTCCTGGAGGAACTTCCGGAGGAATTCCTGGAGGAACTTCCGGAGGAATTCCTGGAGGAACTTCCGGAGGAATTCCTGGAGGAACTTCCGGAGGAATTCCTGGAGGAACTTCGGAGGAATTCCTGGAGGAACTTCCGGAGGAATTCCTGGAGGAACTTCCGGAGGAATTCCTGGAGGAACTTCCGGAGGAATTCCTGGAGGAACTTCCGGAGGAATTCCTGGAGGAACTTCCGGAGGAATTCCTGGAGGAACTTCGGAGGAATTCCTGGAGGAACTTCCGGAGGAATTCCTGGAGGAACTTCGGAGGAATTCCAGGAGGAACTTCCTGAGGGATTCCTGGAGGAACATCCGGAGAAATTCTTGGAGGAACTTCCGGAGGAACTTCCGGAGGAACTTCCGGAGAACTTCCAAAGAAATTCTTGGTGGAACTTCCGGAGGAACTCCTGGAGGAACTTCCGGAGGAATTCCTGGAGGAACTTCCGGAGGAATTCCTGGAGGAACTCCTGGAGGAACTTCCGGAGGAATTCCTGGAGGAACTTCCGGAGGAACTCCTGGAGGAACTTCCGGAGGAATTCCTGGAGGAACTTCCGGAGGAATTCCTGGAGGAACTTCCGGAGGAATTCCTGGAGGAACTGCCGGAGGAATTCCTGGAGGAACTTCCGGAGGAATTCCTGGAGGAACTTCCGGAGGAACTTCTGGAGGAACTCCTGGAGGAACTTCCGGAGGAATTCCTGGAGGAACTTCCGGAGGAATTCCTGGAGGAACTTCCGGAGGAATTCCTGGAGGAACTTCCGGAGGAATTCCTGGAGGAACTTCCGCAGGAATTCCTGGAGGAACTTCCGGAGGAATTCCTGGAGGAACTTCCGGAGGAATTCCTGGAGGAACTTCCGGAGGAATTCCTGGAGGAACTTACGGAGGAATTCTTCCGGAAGTTCTTTCAAGAATTTCACCGGAAGCATGTGCTGTGGAGTGTGGGTTTGATTCCCACCCTGGTTAAGGAAAAAACTTTTTGTAACACGAAAAGTTCTCCACTGGTCCTCCAGGTGATGTGTAAATGTCCTGTCCGTTGCCTCCTGCCAGATGTTAAGTTTTCAGTCTGTGCGGCCTCTGGTTCTTTTCAATTTCTGCCGTCATATTTTCACAGTTTTCTGTGAATTATTAGAAATAAAATCACCGAAATCTAGTAATTTAATTTACAGTTTCCAATCAACTTGCGATTTTTTTAATTTTTTAAATCACCGATCCCTTTAGTAAAATAAATTGCCAAATTTCGATTCTCTGGTGAAGTGTGTTTTAGTATACTTGAAAATCTCCCGCTTATTCTCCTGTCTTCTCTTCTTCAAGTTTCTCCAGGAGTTTCCGCGAAAATTACTTCAAGAATACTTCTATGAATCCCTCTATTTCGCGAAAAATTGCTACGCAATATTATTTTGAAATTTCCCCAGGTATACTCCATTAAATCCTTCGGGAACCGCTTCGGTATACGGAATTCCTGATGAAATCTCTGATTATTCAAAGGAGTTCTTAAAATATTTCTTGAATGGAACGAGTCCTGAAGAATTTCTTTAAGAAATCCCTGATTAAATTCACGAAAAAAATTCTGCTTGAAATCACTATAGAAATAATAGAATAGTTTAATTCAATTTTGGATTTTTTTTTTAACTCCTATTTCCCAATGGACTTCCTGGAGGAATTTTCGAAAAAAAAATCTGGTAGAGTTGTCGACGAAATTTTTAGGTAAAATTCGAAAAGGAATTCCTGGTTTGAATCACTGGAGACATTTTTAGATGAATTCTTGAAATAATTTTGGGTGGATTTTCTGAAGGGCTTCCAGAAGATATTCTCGAAGGAATTACACTAATAAGAATCCACACATTTATAATGGCAAACAATTAAAGTAATTGACAACTCAAGTTCTATCTGATAAAAGGGCGAATGTCAAGTTCTATCTGATAAAAGGGCGAATAAGAGAAATCTCTTCGCCGACTTCCCCTTTTTGCCTTTCTCGTACAACTAAGTTGTACCGAAAGGCTATCATTTCACTCCGAAAACGAACTTTTTATAGAAGCCTCTGAGACCCATAGTATTATATCCCAATCGACTCAGCTCGACGAGCTGAGCACATGTCTGTCTGTCCGTGTGTATGTATGTGTTTTTTTTTTTTTTTTTTTTTACAAGGGTTAAAGGCCATCAAAAATCTGCGCGACAGACACCTCGAGCATCCACACTATGCTCGAAGGCGAACAGGGATGGGCTCCTCCCGACCTGCTAAAATGTGCCTCCCGGATAAACCGGGTCCCTTATCTTCCTTGCCTCGATCCCCCAGGACCACGGGATGCTGCGACTACTTCGGGGGCTGTGCTCATGCACTTCTTCTAAAATTCCGGCCCCTAGCTTAGGCTAGTTCGCCGACTGGCTGGCTAATCCACTGCTCCACTGCAACGTAGTCTCGATCCCTCGACGGCCATGCACCGAAATTCCTGACTCGAATGTGTGTGTATGTGTGTGTGTATGTGTGTGCACAAAAACCATAAAAAACATTAGACAACGTTTCGCATAGTAATCCTTAACCAATTTTCTCGCAACAAGTTTCATTCGACAGGGGACAAAGTCTTGTTGATCACTATTAAATTTAATAACGATCGGTAATTGCGTTCAAAAGTTATGAAGAAAATGGTACATCGGAACATATAAACCCCATATAAGGTTGGTGTCTTAACTAAATGCGAGAAAGGCACCATCAACGCTAGGTGGATTAATCTGGGTTTTTAAATAAAAGTGACAAGCAGATGATTTCTTTGCAGTTTATCACCTCAGAATGCAAATTTGCATCGTTTTCTATAGTGCTGAGGTGATAAACCACAAAGAAATCCTTTGCTTGTCACTTTTATTAAAAAGAGGGGAAGTCGGCGAAGAGAATCCTCTCTTGCGACATTCGCCCTTATTCCAGAATGCATAACAAAATTATAACTCAATTCTATCAATTGTTGTTATTTAAAACAACGTGTGTTATAATTAGATAATTCGATAAAAATGTGTCTTCGGCCAGTTTTATTTCATATCAAAATTATAACAACATTAGTTATGAATATTTTCACAAAATAATTGTAGACATTGAAAAAAATCGGAGGTAATCACCTTCAGTATAACTTGAACCCGCTTGATATTATTACATAGCTGGAACAAAGTTAATTGCCTACATTATGGATGGAAATCCGGCGTGGTAGCGTACCAGATTTCTATCCGTGATGTAGGCAATTACCTTGAAAGTAGATTTTTGTACAGAAAAATCATATCAACGTTTGTTATAATCTTGATATGAAGATATCAACCTGTGTTTTAATTATGTTACGGCTAGAGGTATTTTTGATATAATTTTTGTTATTTTAACAACTAACAGCAAAATTTATAACACATTTTGTTACAATATTTTTCTGAAATAAATAACTCCCCTTGTTATAATTTTGTTATGCATTCTTGATCGGGTAAGGTGGTGTTTGGGATTGAGCATGAGCATGAGCATTATGGCCTCACAATTCGTAGTTGCTATTCCGCGATTGACTAGAACTTGCGTAATTGTACAGAGAACACTGTAAATGAGGCTTGGGATTAGCTATCCAGTACCCATTCTCAATGTAGGGGAGATACGTATGAAATGCGCCGGTCGGGTAAAATGCGCCACCACGTTTTCTTGGTTATTAACCCAAATTTTGTCTCAAAATCGTAAGCGACTGAAGCCAAAAAACATTTGTAAGCCGTTACGCAAAAAAACTTTGTCAACAACTCTGCGTTTGAATTTTTAAAAATCAAATGTTTTTTTGGTTCTTTCAGATGCAATTTCGGTGTTTACGTCAACAATGCTTTTTCTTAAAATACAAAAAATATTTTCTCCTCTTTTTTATTAATCTAAAATATTGACTACCTTAAAGTATAAGACTGACACTTATCTTTTGCAAAATAGTGTGACTATTTCAGTGAAAAATATTGGAATATTTTGATTATCATTTTTGGGTGGCGCATATTGCCCAGCGTCGTCCATTTTAAATGAAAATGCAGTATTTTGGAATAAAATCGTTTTCTTGTAATATTGTTGGTTTTTC
Source organism: Armigeres subalbatus (assembly GCF_024139115.2). Lineage (NCBI taxonomy): Eukaryota > Metazoa > Arthropoda > Insecta > Diptera > Culicidae > Armigeres > Armigeres subalbatus. The sequence goes on from NC_085139.1 coordinate 90,401,968, forward strand.
TTGAAAATGGTTGGACCATATAATGACTGATATGCTAGATTATTGATGAACACTTCGAAATTACACTATTTCGGATGAAATCACCATTCAATTAAGAGATTTGCTTTGGGGGGCGCATATTGGCCGCATCTCCCTACACGTTTCTGGAGCTCAAATATTTAAAGTCAATAACGACGCCGCCCACGTCCTTACGGTCATATAGTCATAGGTCATAGGGAAGGACTGTTATTCTGACTCTCGTTTCTACTAAATACCGAGTATACCTCCGCATCTCCACGATTGTCTTGGAATAGGATATCGTTTTTATTACAAACGATAATTTATCTGAATTCACTTCGGTTAGTGATGCGATCTATGGAAAATTACACCCGAGAAAAAACTTAGGTCATGGCACATGAAAACTGGAGAGAATCATGTTTTGGACGATCGAACGGACGCGCAGCACTCTGTACTTACTTGCTCGATGGCTACTGCAAATTCGCATTTAATGTCGTGTTCGGGATTTGAATCAAAGTGTTCGGCATTTGAGGCAAAGTTTGGCAGCATAAAATCATTAAGAATTGATAGTACCTATATGAAAGTTCTATTCTTTCGCTACCCGATGGAAACAATTGATTCATTATTACATTTTTATTCATGTGCCATAAGGACTTCCGAAGTGAAAAATGTGCATAAGTGTTCATAATATGAGTCATAACGGTATATGATTTATAACAACAACCTTAAAAAAATGCTGTAACAGAATAACAAGTTCTGATATGAATTTGTTACCATCTACTGGTCGGGAAGTCAGAAGATAAAACAAGGAGAAAACAAAAGCGAACCCAGTGTTTTATTTGGAAACACATTTCATCCAGATTATTCTCGCTGCTCACGATGAAAGCTTTTGTAATGTTGGTGCTGGTGGTGATCTGATTCTCATCAAAGGACTTTATCACTGAATCATATTCCAGTGATAGAGTGTTGATTGATGAAGTACCGCAGGCAACAAATCCCTTTCAAATATTTAGATTCAAAACTACCAGGATAATTGGCTTAAACCATGGATTTTGCCAGCTTTGCAATTCGAGTTGTGGAAATTGCTTTCGGCATCTGTACATAACTGCACACTGAACTGAAATTGACATTTACAATCCAAAACCTATACGGAACCAGTTAGATTATTGCAAATTGTAGCAACGTTCTAATTGATGTGTCATCTTCCTAGAATTCATCCCATAATAATTGGATTTCATAACAACTCTCATAGCAAAGGAATCTCCGGGCTATGAACTGACGTCAATACAACTTTGTAGTCCTATTGCACCTTTCCTATTCTGTGTACGTCCATTTCATTGCAAATTCATTACAAACTAGAGCCACCATCATGGTTGTTAGATCAAACTACTGCCACACTGCAGCGGCGAACTAACGATGTGGTTTCCCTTTCTCAGCACGTGCCGAACTAAAACCCGGGTTTTGGTCACCCGGCAGGCAGAGCAGAGCCCCGAAAACGCCGTCCGTCCGGCTTACAAAGATGACGATGAGACATTCTGTAAGCTTGTAGGCAGCTTATCATCGAACCTAAATTGGAAAGAGCTACACTGTGAACAGTCATTTCGGGGCATGCTTCCGATAGTTTCTAATAAGCCTTATGAAAGGGAATTCACTCTTATGTACGGTGCAGTGCCTTCGTAATCTAACGCCTGACCGGTTTATGTTGGTACATAGTTGCAATTGAATCAGCGATGCACACCTCTGCCTGCATAGAACCGGGTGGATGCAGCACATGATTAAACCACAACGCTACTGCTTACTGCTACTGGGGAATCAGAATCGTCAATTTTCGCCTGCCTTTGACTGACCGACCACCTACCGATTCTAGACCTTGTATACTGTAGGGGAGATGGAGGGAATATGCCGTGTCGGAAAAAATGATTTCCTATTATTTGTATTTTCGTATTGTGATATAAGGAACATTATGACCGTCGTACTTGAAGAAAAAAAAATGATAGTAGATCATGATAATTGGCTAATTGGGAGCTGCGAGCTTATCGGCATACTTGAGGCTGTCGGCCTATGACTATGGATTTGGCTGCTTCAAATCTCATGATCATGTTTAAACTGCATTGGTACACCTGAAGCTCTTAACAACAGACATAATTATGAATGAATTACGTGTGCTCCGTTGGACGATGTCGAGAACGCTGAAATTTATTTGAATTGCGAGTAGAATTTAGATACCCTTTTCCCCATGAACTCTAGATGATCAGCAGCGCAGTTGAATGGGTCAGCTTTGATGTGTCTAAATAGGCTCTTTGTTCTTGAGCACTTCCCATTATGCATCCCATTCCGGGCCGGACGGATCATCCGGAAGATGCTGTCCACTTAACAATGTCATTTGCACTTCCTTCAGCTGCTATGCAGAAAGCGGGAAACGCTAATCTCTGATGCTGGGGGGAAATTATCGATACATTAGGTTAATTGCCTTTTGTTTGCCAGGATTAGCGTACGGGAGTTTTGGCAAGAGGCCAATATTGAATATTCATAGTCTGCACCGATAGCAAGAGAGTAATGGTAGCACTATGTCAACATTAAATTACTCATAAAGTCCAGTTGCAAAAGCGCCGCACGAAACCATTTTTGACAAAATTATGCTCAATGGCCAATTTTGACGCAGCCATGGAATGCAGAGGAATGGCGATTTGTAGCACCTATTTTACACGCAAGCAGGGCCGGATTTATGGGGGGGGCGTGGGGCCATGGCCCCGGGCCCCCACAAATCTTATGTACCAACACCAACTTTTTTGTACATTTTGGGGCCCCCTTCCGGCTAAATCCGGCCCTGCACGCAAGTATATTCGAAAGCACACCTGGGGAACAAATTCTCAAACGATTTCAAATCGATATTCCGAAGCCCAAATATCGCCTCTGACCACAATCTGGTGGTGTGTAAGATTCACATAAGGCTGGCCAGCATCACCGATTTTAGACGTGAACATTATGCTATTTAGATAAACTATCGTATAGAGTACTTTATGGTGAAGAACATCAATCCGGTTGGTTTTCCAAGAGGCCAAGACCATTAACTGAATAAATGTTGGGGCTGTGGGGCAAGAATACGCATGTGAACCTTCAAGTTCTGATGTCAAACCCGTATCTCCGACCGAAATAATGAGCCAAACACAATGGATACGTTTGTGTGCGTTTTGACAGTTTCCCATGGGAAATCTGTCAAAACGCACGCAAACGTATCCATTGTGTTTGACCCTTAAGACCACTTCCAAAGCGAAAAGACCCACAACAAAGAAGAGAAAAATGACATAGGGAAATAGGGAATTATCACAAGTTCGCCTTGTCAGGTGAAACTGTCCAGAATTCAAATAAATATTGACTCGCCTTTTCAGAGGCACTAATCTTAATAATTAATATTTTTGACGTAGAACTACGTCTGTCTTTTCTATATTGGGGTACACTTTACGATTGCAAAAAAACGAAAAACGTCACAAAAATATGACATACTTTGATCGTTAATATCTCAGCCGTTTCTCGATGGATTTTCAATTTTCTTGGGCCATTCTATCAAGGAAGAGTCAACTCGAAGTCGTTTTTTACGCGGTTTTTTAACCTACACAAATTACTTTCAGAGCGATTTTTTTTCACTCGAATTTCAGACTTCACGTGGTTTTTTACGTTGTTTTTTACGCGGCTCATATCCTCCGCGTGAAAATCAACTCTAGTGCGTTACAATATTTATGTATGATTATTTACTATTGAAAACTTGCTAACAGTTTAGCAATCGGTTTCGGTAAATCAGCAAGCTTCCATATCACTACATTCCAGCTGAAACTTAGCCTGTTTTTCAACTTATTAATCTATTAGCATTTCTTCAGTTATTAATTGAAAGCTTTCTATGCCCGCCTTTGCATTAGTATGTATCTTGTGTGGCAAAGTCAATGGATACACTATGCCCAGGGTGTCGAGAATGTTTCCCACCCGAAAACATCCTAGATCGGATCAAGAATCGATCTCGCCATCTCCGGATTCTGCACCTTTGTTCGTGACACAAACTGGAAACCTCAAACCAGCATAGACGTCAAACTAATGCAACTTACAGGGCTTTTAGCTGGAGCTGTTCATTTCTGGTAACCTACACGCGCGTTTTCTCTCGAAAGCTTGGGGGCGTTTGACGGCAGCTACTCGCCAGTATGGGGGCTCGGAATCTTCTTCGCTGCTGCAGTGGATACATTCTGGGAAACATTCTTCAGCTCGTTTTTGATGATTCCTAGGTGTCTGCCGGAGTAAATGCGAAGTCCGACGCAACTCACGCGAAGGTATAACATTTATTATCAATAAACCAGCCCACCTTTAACGATGGGCTTTTCTGAGCCACCGAGGATTTAGACCGACTCAGTGGCGGGTACCTAGTCTCTGTTCCAGTTTGCGTAGGTGATGGTTGCAGCGGTACAGTATCAACCAGGGTTGTGCTGAATCATTCTCATACGATCAAGGATGATAACAAAATTCCAATCATTTAGTTTGAGTTACTGCAACTAGCGCTCTAACTCCGTTATTAGTTGAATTCTAATAACGAACCATTAGGCAAAGTTGTAGAAAAACATTCACACTAGAAATCCACCATACAACATATTTTGAAATTCAGCTTCTGGAATGTGTTATTGACAAACTACTAAATGATCGAACGCAAATTACTGAATGATCGTTAACATCCTTGCATACGATAATTATTGGAATTATCATTTGCTAACTTCTCAGGTGTTGAAAGTAGGCGAGTTGTCATCGCGATAACTTTTCAAATTTTGGAATTGATTATCATTTAAAAGTAAACCTAACTAATACCAATTTAAGGTCAACAATACAGTACAATCGGATGTTCGGAATTGTGTTTTAGTATTATGTAAGAAAATAAGTTCAAAAAGTAGCATTTACCAATGTTTTGAGGAATTCCGGGGGAATTTCTGGAAGAACTTCCGGAGGAATTCCTGAAGAAACTTCTGGAGGAACTTCCGTAAGAACATCCGAAGGAATTCCTGGAGGAACTTTCGGAGAAACTCCCGGAGGAACTTCCGGAGGAATTCCTGGAGGAACTTCCGCAGGGATTCCTGGAAGAACTCCCGGAGAAATTCCAGGAGGAACTTCCGGAGGAATTCATGAAGGAACTTCCGGAGGAGTTCCTGGAGGAACTTCCCGAGAAATTGTTGGAAGAACTTCCGGAGGAATTCCTGGAGGAACTTCCGTAGGAATCCCTGGAGGAACTTCCGGAGTAATCCCTGGAGGAACTTCCGGAGGAATCCTTGGAGGAACTTCCGGAACAATTCCTGGAGGAACTTCCAGAGGAATTCCTGGAGGAACTTCCGGAGGAATTCCTGGAGGAACTTCGTGGAGGAGCTTCGGGAAGCATTCCTAGAGGAACTTCGGGAGGACTTCTGAAGAAATTTCTAGAGGAACTACCGTAGGAATTTTCGGAGGAACTACAGTAGGAATTCCTGGAGGAACTGCTGGAGGAAGTCCTGGACGTGTAACCGTTCAGTTTCATTTAAATACTTGTTGGCTCCACCACAAGTCCTTTTACATTCCCATACCGAATGCTTCCCTGAAAATATATAAACAGTGGCACTCACTGTTGTCCTGCAAGTATCTGAGCTGTTCTTCTTTCACAGGAACGGGGCACATGACACAAATTCGAGCAATTAGAAAGATGGGCAAAACATACGCAGCCCTGACTAATCAACGCTAGTCCACAAATGTCACTATTTTGAAGTAAATAGGTCCGTCAGGTTGTGCAAATGGAAAGCATAATACATATCTGTCATCACTATGATAGGACAGCGATTCCCAAGCAACACCACTTGTTTCTCAGTGAGCAACAAAAACTGTAGTGTGACTTACTAAAGGTCTGAGTTATGCAGAACACGTCGCATTTGGAACTCCTTTGTGACACATGTTACCAAAAATACGATAACAATATTTGTTTCTTGTCGACGAACTTTCACGCAATGCTAGATAAAAAAACTAAACCACTAATTGAAACAAACTTCATTGTGAGACTTCGCATGCAGTACCTTCTAAGAATAAAATAGGCCTGCAATTTTGGATTGAAATGCCTATTTTACTCTTCAGAGTGTTATTACTAACGCCACTTTGACTCAATTGCGCTGGGGCGAATTAAGTGCGGCAACACCATGTCCGGAGGCGAAAGCGAAAAAGGAAGACGTGAAGAGAGGAGAAAGAGGGACGGGGAGAAGGAGGAGAAGCTGAAAGGAGATTCGAGCCTCGTCCGTGATAGTGGATGGTCGAAAGTTAAAGTGCAGTATTTTTTCCCGTGAAAAAAAAAAACGATTTTGCGAAGAAGACGGTCGCCGAAGCCGATTTCGAGGAGGCGTGGATCTAGAGGGTTGTTCCTAGACCACCCGAAGCTTTCTGGCGCGCCACATCCGTGTCATCGAATTCGGTGAACAGCGTGGACATCGTAGACCGCACGACGCCAATCTTGGCCTATTTCCATTGTTCCGGCCGTCAACGCGTACCATTGGTACCCAGGACCTACTCCCCGAACGCACGTGTCACATCCGTGTCGTATCACCGGATTGAGTCACCAAGGTCAAATCGCTAATCGTAGGTTGCCGCCCCAAAACCGATTCCGTCGTAATTCCGATTTCGACCATCTCTTCGTGTCCAACCCCTACCCGTTAACGACGTGTCCAACGCTACTTCGAGGACGCCGTGCCACCTACATAGCAGAAAGTGTGACGTATCGCTGGATTGAGCTGCCATCGTGGTTTCCGAAGGTCACGGGACCGCAGGCGTCTATTCCTGTGTTAAGTGGCCCAAAAGGTGCTGAAACCCCATCGTGTACAACCGGGAACTGCAGCACGCTTCCACATCGTTCGCCCCAGAAACCGGTGAACCGACCGAAACAAAACCGTAGAATGTGGTCAGCCAGGAGGCCGAACTTCAATGCTTCTCTGCACCAGGCGGAGAGCCGCCGTCAGCGAATGTAAAGCACTAGTAAGGTATGTTCCGGAGTAGAAGCTCCAATCGCATGCGCTCGCCAATGGGCCCCACCTCTTCAATCGGCCGCACCGTTTAACTAACCCTAACCACTAACTCCATCAAAACATGAAATAAAAAAAAAGAAAATGAATTAAACATAATTGACTAGTTTTCAATCAGAAATTTGTCCATTGCATGTCCGTCCGTCGATCATAGCTCTATTCACTTCTACTGGTGGTTTTGAGTGTTCCTTTGAGCAGGTAAGCGTCGACCCTGAGTGCTACCGTCCTGGTGAGCTAGTTTGGGACGTTAGGACGTCCACTGCATAGACGGCGGACGTCATTAGCAGTTACACACAAAAAGCGCAAGAGGTGGAGCCTATTTGCAACATGTTGTGGCTACAATGAAAATAAAAACACAAAAACCAACCGGGAATCGAACCATGAACCTTGAGATTTGCAACCTTCTACTCAAACCATCACACCATCAATTGTATTTGGAGATTCTGCTACAAGGGCACTACATAAACAATAAAGTCATTTGTAACTTCATTGTACCTTATACGGAACATGCAAGGGACTGTCATAAATAAAATACACCCAATTCTGTTTTTACGCGGATTTTTTTACACGGCCGTGTAAAAAAAATCCCATACAAAATGTTTGCAAAGTTGCTCCATTTTGCATGAATCGTTGAGATATCATAAAACTTTTTTTACACGGATTTTCAAATTTTGAACTGAAAACTTTTTTTACACGGAACGCATCCCCGTGTAAAAAAAAAGAATCGAGTGTACTGCTCAGCTGAGCTCAAAACGTTTTGCAACATTCATTCATTCATTTATTTAGTTAACATCTAAACAGATAACACTGAATCAACAATTTGACGCCACAATACACAGTTCGAGGCCGCATCTCTCCATCCTCGGATACGCCCCACGCTCGCCAAGTCGTTCTGCACCTGGTCTGCCCATCTTGCTCGCTGCGCTCCACGCCGTCTCGTACCTGCCGGATCGGAAGCGAACACCATCTTTGCAGGGTTGCTGTCCGGCATTCTTGCAACATGTCCTGCCCATCGTACCCTTCCGGCTTTAGCTACCTTCTGGATACGGGGTTCGCCGTAGAGTTGGGCGAGCTCATGGTTCATTCTTCGCCGCCACACACCGTCTTCTTGCACACCGCCAAAGATGGTACTAAGCACCCGTCTCTCGAATACTCCGAGTGCTTGCAAGTCCTCCTCGAGCATTGTCCATGTTTCATGTCCGTAGAGGACAACCGGTCTTATAAGCGTCTTGTACATGACGCATTTGGTACGGTGGCGAATTTTTTTCGACCGCAGTTTCTTCTGGAGCCCGTAGTAGGCCCGACTTCCACAGATGATGCGCCTTCGTATTTCACGGCTAACGTTGTTGTCAGCCGTTAGCAAGGATCCGAAGTAGACGAATTCCTCGACCACCTCGAAGGTATCCTCGTCTATCGTAACACTGCTTCCCAGGCGGGCCCTGTCGCGCTCGGTTCCGCCCACAAGCATGTACTTTGTCTTTGACGCATTCACCACCAGTCCAACTTTTGTGGCTTCACGTTTCAGGCGGGTGTACAGTTCTGCCACCTTTGCAAATGTTCGGCCGACAATGTCCATGTTATCCGCGAAGCAAATAAATTGACTGGATCTGTTGAAAATCGTATCCCTTGCAACATATCAGAAACATTGTCGTAACAGCAATGAACCGAACTGTTATTAATTCTGCAACTTATCTGATTTGTTTCTGATATGGAACACATTGAATTCCAAATCACCCAAGAAGTCAAATGCGTGGCATATTGCGACGCCACTTAAACGGAAATGAAACATTGTGTGCTTCTGAAACTGAAAAGTGGCTTTAATGTGACTCGATGCATTGCCTGTGTCTTCAATGCAATTTGTTAGAAACAAACAGCTATTTGAAAGATGTTGCGTGTGCTGCTTGGGGGTTTGCCATCCTGCACAGCCGCTCAAAGCAAGCTCTCTTACTACATTTGATCTCATATTTCAGAGCTCTGCTCGCTGTCTGGAACACCCGGCGTCTCTCGACCTTTTCAGCGTCTTTTCTGGCACGTCGCAGCCTTCTCTTTGCTCGAAGACAAGTTCTACGAAGGTCTGCAATTGTGTCAGTCCACCAGTACGCAGGTTGCCGATTTCCGGGAGGTTTGGTCGTCCAAGGCATCGTCACATCGCATGCACGAGTTAGTACATCGATTAACTCATCGCCACTTAATCCCGTTGTTCGCCTTTCCCATCGTAGTGATTCCTCCAAGAGTTCTGGGTTGAACTGCCAGGTGCGCCATCCTAGATCGGTCTTGCCGATCCACCTTGTGGTTGCGACAGGGGTATACCGGATCATAAAACGAATTTCCTTATGATCGCTGGAGGTATGCCCCTCATGAACCTCTTATTCTGGTTCCACCGTCCATCCCGCGCTGCAGAAGGTCACATCGATGCATGAATCACCGCTCGGTCCCCTGAACGTTGCAACTTGGCTTTCATTCTGCAGGACTACTTTCAAAACCGCTAGCGACTCTAGCAGTGTATGACCTCTAGTGTTTGTGGACCGGGATCCCCAGTCCCCTGCCCACACATTGAAGTCGCCTGCTACAACTAATGGTTTTAATCCAGGTCGTTTCGCTGCAAGAATGTCCACTACCCTAGTAAATTGCACTATACTCCACCTGGGAGGACAGTAGCAGCTACAAAAGTCAACACCGTTTACCTTTGCTATGACGAAACCCTCATCATCAGGTGATGATAATATGTCCTGGATGGGGTATCACCCGCAAGTCCGCAATGCAACTGCCGTTTCCAGCAGGGATGCGGTATGGATCGGACAGCAAGGCTACATCAGCTTTATACTCGGTAACCGACTGTTGAAGCAGCAGTTGAGCCACCGACAAACCGACGTGTCACTGGCGCTCTCTGATTGTCCCACGCTTTTTAACGGTCATTCGCTTTAGCGGGCGATCGCTCCTGTCAAGTGAGCTAAGACACAACTCCGCTGCAATGTTAATACACGTAGGTTGGTGGCTGAGCTACGAAAACTTCGTGAGCCATTATAGGAGTGGCGGTAGTGTTCGATGATTTTTCATCATGGCGTCGTGGGCAGCAAATTTGAATTATTTTCTATGGGGTGACACGTCGGTTCGTCGGTGGTTGAGCCGCCTTATAGTGGTTCAGGTGGTGCATAGGCACAGGGTATGTATCATATTTGAAATAATCCAATTGCTCTATGATTACTTATGTAGATCTAAAGGGCTTATTCCAGGGATTTATTGGACAACCAAGAATTCATGCTTTGGGATTTCTTGGATGGCTAAGAACCTATGCAGGGTACGCATTCTATTCTATGTGTCATAAAGGATATGTACCATGTTTAAAACAGTCCGATCGATTTTTTGTTGCTCCTATAGACCTTATGGCCTTAATCCAGAGATTTGTTGGACTATCAAGAACCTATAATTGTGAACACATTCTATTCTACGTATCACAAAGGGCATATATCACACTCGAAGCAGTCCGATAGATCGGTGGTTACTCATGTAGACCTTAAGATCTCACTCCAGGAATTTCTTGGAAGCGTGATACATGTACCGAGTACAGAAAGTCGTGATTTGGCTCCGTAATGCACAAGGTTACATGCGCCCACCAAATAAATTTAAGAATAAACTTATCTTGCATGCACACATCAACTAGTTTCATAACAACATTAACATTTCATAAGCTTTCATTGCAGTGAAAACGAGAATAGGACATTTTTAAGCTGGCGCGATTTAGCTTCGGGGTGGCGCGTTTCAACCCGCATGGTTTGAATTTGCACGAAAATGCAGCGCTTCAAAATGAAATCGTTTCGATTGTTATCATCGTTGTATTCGAAGATTTGCTTAGGAGGCGCATATTGACCGTCCTTCCCCTACAATTCATAATGATCTCCTATTCAAAACAACAAAGTGTTTGTGACTTTCTGACGCATGCAAAAGATGATTCAAAAGTAGGCCTGGAGCAAAACGCCCGAATGTATGAAATGACTCAATTGCATAGGGGTACTGTTCCGTTTTCCATCTCACTGAGGATATATAAATCTCATCGCGAAACAAAGAAATACGGCACCAATTACATCACTTCTTTTTGCTAACATGCGTGCTCACTGCTGAAAAAAATCACAAAAATAATAAACAAACCAGATACCTTTTCATTGCTTTGTTTTTCGTGAGACCAATATCGGAGCTATGAGATGAAGTCCAGGAGCAGTAACCCTATATGAAATAATGGTGAACGCATGGTAGTTTGTTAATTTTAACGGATTAAACGAAAGTCTTACGGATGAGGTGAACGAATCGCAAATCGTTTAATTTAGGTGAATATGAAGGGAGTTTTGCTCTATCTTTTCATATCAGCGCGATAATGAATAACTAATATTAAACTGTAATGGCAATATTCGTTTAAAAAATCTCCTACAGAAGAATATATGAGTGATTTTATGAGTAAGGCCATTTTGCCTCGTGGATGCGTTTTTGAGCTGTTCTGTCCATTTATTAGATCTCCTGCACCAATCTCTTCACTACCTTTGAATTCAGCTTCTGTTTTCTGCTATGTATTGTTTAACCCACTCGGTCATGGTTGTTGCTCCCGTTTCTTCATAAAATAAATAATCATTGAAATAATTCCTTTGAGTTCTGCCAAATAAACAGCTTTCGAACCGGCAATTCACCGCCTTTGAAATACCATTTCGTTAGAATCTGTTGTACAATTTTAAAATCATTATACCCACCATCCGTTCCAGACATGTCGTTCTATTCGCTCGTTCACAAGACCAGAAAGTTTAACTACGAGCGGTCAACCGCCATCGGTTTCACAACATGCAGAACAAACAGATCCATTTGTTTCGCAGCTCATTGCAATTTAATTTCGGAACGTGGATGTCACCGGGGGCCATTTGTTACATCCAGAATTCCGCCCACAATCTCCGGGTGAAAAGGATTCGTTCCCATAAACCGCCCCCGTTTTCTAACAGTGGTGTGCTGTTGTGCTCCTTTGCCCTGTCGTCGTTTAGCGAGACGCTCCAATTAAAAGCCAGTCACGTAAACTAATGTACTTCTAATGGCAGTTGGCAAGGAAAAGTGACATTCATTTGTTTCCCTCCGAGCGGCGAGGGCGACGATAACGAAAATCATTCTTGTCCACCTTAAACCGGAATACACATATTGCCGTATGAATGGAATAAGGATAAGCGAGCAACAAATGAGAACCGGAGTTGAAGCTGACGATAGCTTTCGATTCATTATTTTACTATGTTTCCGGTAATACAGAAATTGGGTTAGACTTTTGAGCAGTTGACCTTCCGCGACTCACTTCAACTAGGGGAGCTGCTCCTGGAATTCATCTCATGGCTCTGGTATTCATCCCATCGATAACAAAGCAATGGAAAGCAATTTGATTTGTTTCATATTTTTGTGATTATTTTCAGCAATGAGCACGCATGTTGACAAAAATTAGCGAGGAAATTGGTATTGTAGGGTAAGACGGTATAATATGCCCCCATAAGGCAATCCCTTGATAACTTTTTACTTTACAACGCAATTCATGCAAACTTTGTGTTATTTGGTAGTCCAAAAATTCGCATATGCAATGCTTGTGAGTAGTCATATAAATATATTACAGAGAACACGTAATAAAGCTTTATTTGAAAAGTCGTTAAAAAAGAAATGGCAACAAGTGCCTTGGCAAAATGCCCCACCGTAACCAAAAACGTTTCATTGCCCTTCATTAGTATTTTTTCTATCCCATAATAAAAAGGTTACAACACTTTATGTACTTGACATTAAAAAACCAACATAAGTCCATTTAAGCAGGTTTGAATTAAATTTCAATAGTTTCCATATAATTTGGAAGCAACTGCTGCAAGCTTGCCGCGCTTGTGTCAAATTGGTAGGGGCGTATCGTCCTGCCTACACTGGGGCGTTTTGACCAGTAAAACATATTTTCGAAAAACGCTACATTTTTAAGGATGCAAGCAATTTTATATAATATTAATCACTAAGAAAAGTTATTTTGTTGCCCAACCGAGTGTACCAGTACAAGTTTCGCGGACAGTATGCTAGCGTCGCTCCATAATGTTGTGCAAACAAACATTAAAAGTTGCATCAAATCTGTAGCTTTTTGTATTTTGCAATTATTTTCATTATGTAGGTATAACAAATATACTTCCACATTAACATAGTTTGATGGTTTTACAAATATTTAAAAGTACCAACTGATTTTTACACTTAGTTAGTTGTAGCTTTCTAGAACTCAAAGGGGGGCGTTTTGGCCATGTGGTGTTTCGTGATGAGTAAACCTCTTCATGTTTTCAAAAAGTTTCAAAAATACAACCGGTTGGCCCATAATCACAACTTTCATGCTAAACTAAGCCTTCTGTCAAATTTTCAGCTAATTTAAGTAAAATTTCAGTCGATTTATTTTTATTTTTTGAAATTTTCAATTTTCAATAGGAAACAATGAGATAGAAGTCTGCGTCGCATGCAATTTGTTGCGAGCAAATCGGTTGAGGATATGGATAAGTTCCCAAATAATGAATGATACTTTTGTTTTTGATACGTGGGTGCGCACACACACACACACACACACACACACACACACACACACACACACACACACACACACACACACACACACACACACACACACACACACACACACACACACACACACACTGTTCCTGGGCGCCAATGGAAAACCACCAGTCGGCGTTTCCTTCGGGAGATGACCGGGCCCTGGAACCAGTTTACTGGTTCCCAGTCAGCTCAAGCGGAATCTGCCTAGGGGACGTGGCGGAGGTTCAACAGTGGGCTCTGTTGAATCTCTACAAAAAACCACAAGTCTATAAGCAGCTCTGTACAAGCGACCCGTGGCGCTTCCAAAGCACTTCAGCCCAACACAAGCAAGAGTGCCCACCGGCACATAAGTATCGATGTCAATGAGATTCTGATTACGGCATACTGGCAATGGTGAATGACATTGAATGAGTAACGGTTTATGGTTTGGTTAAAACGACAATGAGCTGACGGTCGTGCTATTCTGCTCCCTGAGTAAGGAAGGGTGACACCTCCTTGAAACAGCGAGTAGGCTAATGGTGCGACTGCCTCCGTCCCGATAAACAACCTGGCAGGCCTCCGGAAACGCTCAAAACCCGCCACCAATCCTGTTGGGTAGTAGGTTCAGATGTAACATTCCTGATCTACGTCGATCCGGCTCTGAACACGGTGCCTTAAAGCACCTGTGTCAACCCTTGCATGAACCTCACTGCTTGCATAGGTAGCAATGGGATCCTTATAGGCGACTATCTACAACGGGCAGAGATAACGATCCGGAGGGCGACCCTTTCAACATGAAGAACAAACTAGATCTCAACGAAGGAACAAGTGTGTCGAATCCGTTCGTCACAAGTGGTTTGACGAGGTCTCCGCCTCAGCAGATCAAAAAGGCGGAAGAACAGCGGCAAGCGGTAATACCGCAAAGGCCAACGCAAGTAAGCAATCAAGCCGATTATAATGAGCAGCAGCCGACCAGGAACAATGGCTGGAACGTGCCTCAACAACAGCTGAAGATACAAGCAGCAAAGAACTGGGCAGAAGAGCTCCACGAGTTCGTCGACAAGAAGCATAATGTGCATAAGGACATCAAAGAGCTGGTGTTGAAGATCCGGAGGGCTCTTGGGTCAGCCATGACGGAGTGGCACAACCTAACGCAGAGAGCAGAAAAAGCTGAGAGAGAATTGACTGATGCAAAACACACCCTTGCATCAGCGGCGCTGCAAAAGGACACACCTGGACTGATTCCGGAAGAGTCCAACAAGAGCAGAAAAGAGAAGATAGTGCAACCGGAAAACACACCGGCATCCTTGCCTAAGAGGCATAGGTCCTCGCCCGGAGACGAAACACCAGGAAGCTCCAAAAAACAAAGAGACGTATACTCAAACGCATGGCTTTCCCATAGGCGGAAGAGACCGACGATAGCAACAAAAGGACACCATGGCAGGTGGTCCAAAAGAAGACGAAAAAAATCCGAACAATGCGAGCGAAAGACAAAATGTCATCAAAAGAAGCGTGAAAAAGAAAGGCGAGGCGATTCTAGTGAAGACTAGCGAGGAAGGATATCTGGAGGTCCTGCGGACCATTAGGACAGCTCCAGAACTGAAGGACTTCGGTGCCGACGTACAAAAAATCCGGCGCACACGGGCGGGTGACATGATCTTCGAGTTGAAAAAAGACTCGAAGAACAAGAGCTCGTCATATAAGGAGCTAACAGAGAGGGTAGTGGGAGATAAAGCGCAAGTGAGAGCTATGGCGCCTGAAGTGAACCTCCAATGCGTGGATCTGGATGAAATTACAACGGCAGACGATGTAATTGCCGCAATGAAGGAGCAATTTAATCTGGGAGACGTCGAAATGACAATCCGGCTAAGAAGGGGGCCATCCGGTACACAGGTCGCAGGAATAAAGCTTCCGGTAGATGCTGCCGAAAAAGCATTGAAAATCGGTAAAGTTAAAGTCGGTTGGTCGGTGTGCTCGCTGAGCCTCTCTCAGCAACCAGAGGTGTGCTTCAGGTGCCAAGAATTTGGCCATCTGGCACGAAATTGCAAAGGTCCAGATAGATCGAAACTTTGTAGAAGGTGTGGAGAGGATGGCCACAAAGCGCAAAGCTGCAAAAAGCCACCAAAATGCCTAATCTGTAGGAATGATGGATGTAGAGACAACGTTACCGGCGGTCAGAAATGTCCAGCGTATAAACAGGCGATGTCTGGTAAATCACAGTGGAGGTAATACAAATTAATCTCAACCACTGTGATACCGCACAGCAACTGCTGTGACAATCCGCAAGAGAATCGAGGTGCGACATTGCGATCATTTCGGATCCATACCGTATTCCATCAGGAGACGGGAATTGGGTAGCAGATGACGCTGGAACCGCCGCAATATGTACAGTAGGGAGATATCCTTTCCAAGACATCGTGTACCGTGCAGCTGAAGGCTTCGTGATCGCCAAAGTTAACGGAGTCTATATATGTAGCTGCTACGCACCCCCACGTTGGACAAGTGATCAGTTTAATCAGATGCTGGATACGTTAGTAGCGGAGCTTACCGACAGGAGGCCAGTCGTCATCGCTGGTGACTTTAATGCCTGGGCGTTAGAGTGGGGCAGCCGTCTCACTAACCAAAGAGGTTGGAGTCTGCTGGAAGCACTTGCTAGGCTAAATGTAGATCTGGTTAACGAAGGATCGACGAGTACCTACCGGAGAGATGGCAGAGAGTCCATAATTGATGTTACCTTTTGCAGTCCTGCATTAACGAGGAACATAAACTGGAGAGTCTGCGAAGGCTATACACATAGCGATCATCAGGCGGTCCGATACTGCGTCGGAGAGAAAGTAGCGATACAAGCACGTGAGTGTGGTACCAAAGAGCTTAGGTGGAAGACAGAAACCTTTAACAAGGAGGTGCTAGCAGAGGCAATTAGATTCGAGCGCAACCTGGTAAACCTGAGTCCAGACGAGCTGGTTGCAGCATTGACTCGAGCCTGCGATGCAACTATGCCGAGAAAAGTACAGCCACGACATGTCCGCCGTCCAGTCTACTGGTGGAATGGAACGATCGCCGAACTCCGTCGCAACTGTCTTAGAGCAAGGAGAAGAATGCAGAGATCTCGTAACAATGTCGAAAGAGAAGAGCGTAGCACCTGTGTTCAGCGGAGCAAGAGCTGTTTTCAAACAGGAAGTTAGGCTCAGCAGGGCAGCCTGCATGCAAGAGCTCTGCCGTAACGCAGATGCTAACCCATGGGGGGATGCATACAGGGTCGCTATGGCAAAGATTAGAGGTCCATCGATACCGCCAGAGAGGTGCCCAGAAAAGCTTAGGACAATTATCGAAGGTCTGTTTCCACACCACGAGCCAACGGTCTGGCCACCCACACCGTATGGCGAAAATAACACCAGTACGAATGAAGCCCTGCTTACGAATCAGGAACTCATCACTGCTGCGAAAAGCCTAAAAGCAAACAAAGCTCCTGGACTAGATGGTATCCCCAACCTGGTCTTGAAAGCAGCGATCCAGGCGAACCCGGATGTGTTCCGTAGCACGTTGCAGAAGTGCATCGATGAAGGAAACTTTCCCGATTGCTGGAAGCGGCAAAAACTAGTATTGCTGCCGAAGCCGGGTAAGCCACCCGGAGACCCATCATCCTACAGACCTATTTGTCTGCTAGACACGGTCGGAAAACTCCTGGAGAAGGTCATCCTCAACAGATTAACTATCTACACAGAAGGCGACAACGGATTATCGTGCAAGCAGTTTGGGTTCCGAAAGAGCAGATCCACAGTTGACGCTATCCGGGAAGTCGTAAAAGCAGCTGAAGCAGCCAAGAAGCAAAGAGAAGAGGTAACCGCTACTGCGCGGTGGTTACCTTAGACGTGAAAAATGCGTTCAACAGTGCGAGTTGGGAAGCAATAGCTAACTCTCTACACAGGATGAGAGTTCCGGGATACCTTTGCAGAATTCTAAAGAGCTATTTCGAGAATCGGACACTAGTTTACGAAACACATGAGGGACTAAAGAGAGTACGAATAACTGCTGGTGTTCCACAAGGTTCTATCCTGGGACCGACGTTGTGGAATGCTATGTATGACGGGTTATTGCAGCTTAGACTACCAAGAGGCGTGAAGATAGTTGGGTTTGCGGACGACGTGGTACTCCTGGTAATCGGAGAAACAGTAGATGAGGTGGAAGTACGTGCTATGGAGGCCATAGGAATAGTGGAGAACTGGATGTGCGGAAAAAGCTGGCATTAGCCCACCATAAAACCGAAGTGATGATAATCAGCAATCGGAAAGCAGTTCAGCAGACTACAATCACGGTCGGGAGGTCACCATCGAGTCGAAGCGAGAAGTGAAGCATCTGGGGTGATGATCGATGACCAGCTCAACTACAACAGCCACGTCGATTACGCTTGCGATAAGGCAGCAAAAGCCACCACAGCATTAACCAGAGTAATGGCGAATAGCTCTGCGATTAGTAGCAGAAAGAGGAGACTCCTAGCCAGCGTTTCTACTTCTGTACTCAGATACGGTGCTCCCGTCTGGGCGGCAGGAGGAATCACGAAAAGGAACCTGACACGGCTCAACAGCACATACAGGTTAATGGCTATGCGGGTGGCAAGTGCGTACCGGACCATTTCGATGGATGCGGTCTGCGTCATAGTAGGCATGACTCCCATCAAAATCTTATTGGAGGAAGATTGTGCCTGCTATGGACTACGTGGAACGATGGGAGCACGCAAGATTGCGAGAGTCGATTCGATGCGAAAGTGGCAGCAGGATTGGGACAGTAGTTCGAAAGGAAGGTGGACCTATCGGCTCATTCCGAACCTGCAGTCGTGGGAGGACAGAAAACACGGAGAAGTCAACTTCTTTCTGACGCAGTTCCTGTCAGGCCATGGATGCTTCAGGAAGTATTTGCATAGATTCGGACACGCAGAGTCTCCACTTTGTTCGGCCTGTCCGAACTGTGAAGAAACAGCGGAGCACAGATATTCGACAGTCCACGATTCAGAACGGAGTTGGATCTCTACGGTCAGCACTCGAAGCATAAATCCCGACAACATCGTTCAGGAAATGTGCGAAAATGAAAATACGTGGAACATGGTGAACAGAGCAGTAACGCAGATCATGCTGTCGTTGCAGTGAAAATGGCGTGAAGACCAGAGAGCACTGGATAGTGAGCGAAGGAGATGAATAGTAGCCGATCGTGGGAAAACGATCGGTTCCGGAGTCGTCAGGGCGCCAGTGAACCGGAAGCCATCCTTCAACCGGAATCACTGGACCGACCTCGGCACTCAATCGGTACGCCCAATGATCGATGTAACCGTGCCGTAATTAAGAAGTGAGAGCAATTGTACGAGCGCCAAATGCAAAACGTATCGTAGTGGAGATACGCAGTCATACTTGCATCAGTAATGATGAGGAGAATGCAGCGAACTAGCAATGCTTGCTAGAGGCTGGACAAGTGAAGTGCATGAGCACAGCCCCTCTCCGAAGTATTGACATTCAGTAAGTCCCGGAGGGACCAGGGCATTAGAAGAGAGGGTAACTCAAGTAACCTTCTGTTACTTGGGTGGGTTTAGTGGGTTCGGCGGGCTGGCCTTCTGCTTTCCGCGCCAACCCCACTCCCTGAGTGTTAATTTCAGGTGTCTGTAAGCAGATTTGCCTTCATCCCTCTATAAAAAAAAAAAAAAAAAAAACACACACACACATACACCGGGGGCAGCAGGGACTTTGTCCAAGGGCTTGACGACCCCTCCCCATGGCCACTGCGAGTTAGACCGAGACCATCGTCCCTAACCCCTAATCCCAAGGCGTCAAGCGACCCGTGCCGAGGGATGCATGGCCAGGGGTGAAATAATGAGCTAGGCCTTTAACGAAGCCTGTGGGGTACCTGGGCACCCTCCACAGTAATTGTCCCTTACCGCGTCATGCTGGGCTCTGGCGTGGTGGACCTCTTTTCCCGAGCAACTCGTGGGACCAAAATGGAAAACCAAGTCGATTCTTCAATTAGTGGTAGTAGTGTAGGCGACAACCCCTTCGCAAGAGGTGGGTTGTTCAGGTCTCCGCCTAGGAGGCCAGAGGCAATAGTCGGCAGCTCAGTGCGCAGCGCCAGCGTGGGTCACTTAACCTTCATCTCGGCTAAAAAAACGCCGGTAGAGATTATTGACGGCCCATGGCTTGTGGAGGCGATGAATCGCAAACGCGATGGGCTTTCGGCCTTCGAGGTGGCGCCGAAACAGCTGGACGCCATCATCGACTTTGCGTCATCGAAGCATATATCAGTAAGGAACTCAAGAGGAGCTTGCTAAAACTTCGAAAGTCGATGTTGGACGCCAATTAAGCTGGAAACGGCGGTCGGGACGAACAAGTGCGAACCCGTGAAATCTATGGACTCGAGGTCTACCCAGACTGACGCCCAAGAATTCGCGGATTTGGGCAAGGTCGAATCGACCGAGGGCGTGCCAGCGAAGACGGTGGTGCCAAAGTCTACCCAGACCGAGGCTCAAGTATTCGCGGAAACGTCGGGGGTGACTGCTCCAACGGAGCAGACACAAAAACGGGGGAGACAGTCTCCAGGGGATGAGCTCCCTGGGGGCCGCTCCAAAACGCCGAACAAGGGTAGTGGGGCTGGGAAGCTGAACCCCGGCCAGGTACCTCCAAAACCGGGGGAGGAAGGACCTGGAAAGGTCCGTCCACCCAGGAAAGACGGTGGTAAGGGGTTACGGCAGGCTGAGAGCTCTCAGCCGCCCCAGACCAGAGAAATAGAGGGGGATGACGCCTCCTGGACCCTGGTCAAGAACAAGAGGAAGTCGAAGACGTCAAGGGCCGAAAAGAAGGCCCAGGCGAATGAGGGTAGCAAGAAGTCTAGGGTAGGCGCTAATCGCTCCAGGGGCGATGCCCTAGTCATCAAAACGGACGAGGCTAAGTACTCGGATGTCTTGAAGGCGATGAGTAGTGACGTCAAGCTCGGTGAACTCGGCGCCGACGTACGTCGAATAAGACGTACCCGGATGGGCTATATGATCCTCGAGCTAAAGCGGGGTGTCTCGTAAAAGGGCGCCGCCTACAAGAAGTTGGCGGAGGAGGTCCTAGGCGAGACGGTCAAGGTGAGGGCACTCACGACAGAGGTGAATCTAAGGGTTAAAGACCTGGACGAGATCACTGAAGTCGAAGAGCTCGTCACGGCACTGCGGCGACAGTGTGAAGTGGAGACGCCCACCGCAGCCGTTCGGCTACGGAAAGGTCCGGCAGGGACGCAGGTAGCATTGGTTCGGCTATCTGCAGCGGACGCCTCCAAGGTAGTCAAGTTAGGGAGCGTCAAGGTGGGGTGGTCGGTATGCCCTGTGGGCATATATGAGCAACCCGAAGTTTGCTTCAAGTGCCTGGAACCGGGGCACAAGCAATGGGACTGCAAAGGCCCTGACAGAAGCAAGCTCTGTCGACGCTGCAGATTTGCTGCACGAATCCTTCTAACTGTTTGATTTGTTCCAGCAAAGCTGCGAACAGCAAGCACCCCATGAGGGGTTCGAAGTGCCTGGCGTTTAAGCGTGCTGCAAAATCATAGTGCAGGTAACGCAGCTAAACCTGAACCACTGTGATGCAACCCAGCAACTGCTGTGTCAAACAGTTGCTGAATGGGGGACGGATATCGCCATCATAGCGAATCCTTACCGGGTACCCGCCAGGAACGGTAATTGGGTCACCGATGGGTCTAAAATGGCGGCGATATGGACAACGGGGAAATACCCAGTCCAAGAGTTGGTGTCTTCGACACACGAGGGCTTCGTCATTGCCAAAATTAACGGGGTCTTCTTCTGCAGCTACTATGCGCCTCCTCGATGGTCGATCGAGCAGTTCGGTCAAATGCTAGAATGTTTGACGGCTAACTTGATGGGGCGTAGGCCGGTGGTGATAGCGGGGGACTTCAACGCTTGGGCCGTGGAATGGGGAATCCGATCTACGAATCAACGGAGGCAGATCCTGCTGGAATCACTGGCCATGTTGGATGTGGACTTGGCTAATGTCGGTACCAAAAGTACCTATAGCTGGAACGGTGCCGAGTCGATTATCGACGTTACGTTCTGGAGCCCTGGCCAAACGAGTAGTTCGAACTGGAGGGTAGATGATGGCTACACTCACAGCGACCACCTGGCGGTTCGCTACAGTATCGACTATACGACCAGCATTCAGCGGACGGAAGAAGGGGCGAGGCCTAACCCTCGTATGTGGAAGACATCGTACTTCGACGACGAGGTGTTTGCGAGCACAATACTCTCGGTCTGAGCGGCGAGCAGCTGGTAACAGTCAAGGTAACAGTACTCTCGCGTGCCTGTGATGCCACCATGTCTAGGAAAGCCCACCCTAGGAATGGGAGACCACCACCGGTTTACTGGTGGACTCAAGCAATTGCGAACCAGCGCCGCGCCTGCATACGGGCACGGAGCCGGATGCAGCGAGCACGCACAGAAGAGGAGCGTGTTGAACGACGGGTGGCGTTCATGGCTGCTAGAGCCGATCTGAAGACTGAGATTAGATCAAGCAAAAAAGCCTGCTTCGAGGGCCTGTGTCAAAGTGCTAACACGAATCCACGGGGTGACGCTTATAGAGTCGTAATGGCCAAGACACGTGGGGCGATGGCCCTTTGTGGAGCTGCCAGGGGCCAGGGTGGCCGACGAGGGAAGAGTAACTGTGGCGGAACTTGCGGGGATTGCACAGTCCCTTAGTGTAGGTAAGGCGCCAGGACCGGATGGTATTCCGAACCTGGCCATCAAAGCGGCCATTGCTGAGGCTCCCGAGATGTTCAGATCTGTCATGCAGAGATGCCTGGACGAGGGAGTCTTCCCTGAAGCATGGAAAAGGCAGAGCTTGGTCCTATTGCCAAAGGCGGGAAACCACCGGGGGATCCGTCGGCATATAGACCAATATGCCTGCTTGATACGTCGGGGAAGGTGCTCGAGAAGATCATCCTCAACAGGTTGTTGATACGCACGGAGGGTGCGGATGGTTTATACAGTAACCAGTTTGGCTTCCGAAAGGGTAAGTCGACCGTAGACGCTATCTTGTCGGTTACCAAATACGGGGAGATAGCTATCCAGCGTAAGAGGAGGGGAGTTCGCTATTGTGCAGCTTGGGGCACGGCCCTGCGTATTAACTGCTACGGAACGAAGTTAGAAAGTACGTATAGGCTCATGTGCCTAAGAGTTGCGAGCGCGTACCGTGCCGTATCGCACGATGATCTTCGCGTCATCACCGGTATGATGCCTATTGACATCGTTATCGGTGAATACATAGAGTGCTTCGAAATGCGCGGCACGAGAGGCATCCGTAGGACTGTCAGGTTGGTCAGGTTGGTCAAATGGCAGCGTGCGTGGGACAGTTCCACTAAGGGTAGATGGACACATAGGTTGATACCGGAGATAGGTACGTCGGTCAAGAGGCGCCATGTGGAAATCACTTTCCACCTGACCCAAGTCCTTACAGGCCATGGTTGCTTCGGATAGTACCTACACCGGTTTGGACATTAAATCTCAATCATTGCGACACCGCACAGCAACTGTTGTGGCAGGCGACAACAGATGTAATGTGTGACGTGGCAATTATTGCTGAACCGTATCGGATCCCTTCTGACAACAGCAACTGGGTGGCAGATTCATCGGGGATTGCGGCTATCCAAGTGATGGACAAATTCCCTATTCAAGAAATGGTAGACAACTCAAGCGAAGGTTTTGTTATCTCCAAAATCAACGGGATCTTCGTATGTAGCTGCTATGCATCCCCAAGGTGGACTTTGGAGCAGTATAACCGGATGCTGGACTAACTCATGGAGAAGCTGATCGGCCAAAAACCGGTAATCATCGGAGGCAACTTCAACGCTTGGGCAGTGGAATGGAGAAGCAGGCTGACTAGGTTGAGTCCATCGGTAGAGTATGGCACCTAATCGAACACCGATGACAGGAGGCTGGCCCCAATCGAATAGAAAAGACTGTCAGCGGGTCTCTGACCGGGTCTGGGGCAGCAGTTAGTCGGCTTTTGGACAGGCCAGTTTCGGGTTCTTCGATGGCGAACGGAAGTCGGGACCCTGGCGACGACCGTAATCGCTAATCGATCACGGTCTACTGATTTAGACTTCTCCGGGTGACACTCCGGAATCACGACAACTGCCCTTTACCGAGCTCTTCACCGGGATTCACCTTTCGCTTCCTAACTATTTCTTTGTTCTTCACCTATTTTCTTGCGTCCGTACTCATCAACGTCTTCCAAAAAACTCCCCGTTTTCTTGTTCCACACCCTTTTTTCCATTCCTCTATCTCCTTCTTGCTTTCGCCCGGAACTTCCTCCAACGTCATTTTAGGCGTCGCATTGGTATCTACACTTTCAAGGTGGAATAAAGCCTATTTTTATTTATTCAGACTAAGGCCGAACTGGCCTGTGCGGTATATAAGAGTCTTCTCCATTCGGCTCGTTCCATGGCTACACGTCGCCAACCACGCAGTCTACGGAGGGTCCGCAAGTCATCTTCCACCTGATCGATCCACCTTGCCCGCTGCGCACCTCGCCTTCTTGTGCCCGTCGGATCGTTGTAGAGAACCATTTTCACCGGGTTATTGTCCGACATTCTGGCTACGTGCTTGGCCCACCGCAGTCATCCGATTTTCGCGGTGTGAACGATGGAACGATGGTGGAATAAAGCTTGTCCACGTTAAATTTTGGACACGTGGATAATGTGATTTGACCCCATTTAATGAATTTGGATGAGAGCTGAAACATGCTGAAAGCATCACATGAAATGTTGTGATTCGTCTGTTATAAAAATGGGTCGTGTCAGTGGTCTGTGATTTTTTTTTAAATTTGCGTTGGAAGATCGGTGTCCGAGATTTAACGTGGACAGGCTTTACGCTAATAGTTGGCAATTTACCTGCGTCTTCCACCTTATGGGTACTACATGCAGAGTCTCACAATGTTTTTTTTTAAATCAAGACTTTTTAGGCGGAAACCGTAAAAAAAATTATTTTGACCTAACTTCTGATCTTACAATGCGATCCGGTTAGTTTTCAATAGGAAACAATGGGACAGGATTTTGCGTCGAATGCAACTTGTAGCGAGCCAATCGGTTAAGGGTAAGTGGTTGAAAAATGGACGAGACTTTTTGCGGACACACATACGTACACACATACACAGTGTGTCACACGCACAGACATCACCTCAATTGGTTTTGGAGTGATTATATAGCCCTTACGTATCGTATACGAGTATATTCAGTATACGAGAAAGACAAAACATGTTTTCAAATTTTTTTTTTTAAATTCAGTTACTAATTAGGGCTACTGCTCATGGAGTTAATCTCATAGCTCAGATATTCATCCCAAATGAAAAACAAAGCAATGAAAAGGTATGTTTCTTATTTTTGTGATTTTTTTCAGCAGTGAGCCTGCATGTTAACATAAAGAGGCGACGAAATCGGTGTCGTATGTCTTTGTTTCGCGATGAGATGAATATATGGTCAGTGAGATGGAAAACGGATCAGTTCCCCAATATTTTTCTAAGAATTAAGCAGAGTCTTATTGCTCCCGATTCGAGAACTGTGAAAGGTTACATTGAACCGAAAATGTTCTCGCGTACCACATAAAGAAAACCGAATCCGTTAAAATGTGCAACCTTTCTTCTGTTTCTTAAATCGTTAGTGCATCTACATATTTTCCACTCTTGCATTACCAGCACACGATTGGCCACCAAAGAGGGAATAAATTTTGTCGAATTCAAACCGATTGTCAACGCCCGTTTGTGACCGCATAAAACAATTTGAAATATCGTACGTCGTTTGTCCGCCCGTCGAGAAGGACAACAAAATAACCAATTCATTGGGTCACTGAGTCCAAGTTCCATTGTTGGCAATTCGCTGGACGGGATGGGAACGGTGTGAAGGGTGAAAAACGGGAAATATAAACTAATTGTCGTCATGGAGAAGCTCTTCGACAGGCGGAAACGAGCACCCGAGCTACTAAGTACCGTAATTACGAGCAAGTGCTGCCAGACGGATGAGACAGAGTTGCCAGCTGCTACACTGTCATGGGCCATGGCCTCGCCTCGCACACACACGGAAAGGGCCCACGGGGACGGGCAGCGGCCGGGGGCAGGTTGAAATTCCGACACAGACAATAATTTACGTCGTCGGATGGTCGCTGATGCTGGACGAACGAATGAACAAACGGTGACTCTGTCTGGGACGTTGGAGAGGACACAATGAACCGACAAATGTGCTCCATAAGCTTTGAAAAGCGGAAACTTTTCTCCATGGTATTCGTCGGACGACCGACCGGTCCGGAACGACCAAGTTTTATCATTGCAGCTGCAGTCAGACGCACATAATTTCATTGCAGCTGTGTGTTTTTGCCGCGTGTGAGTGAGTCTGGTCTACCGGCGACCCGGAAGTCGACAACAGTTCCTGGGTGGCAGCTGTTTACGATGGGTATGGATAATGGTAGGGCTCTGTATCTGAAGTTAGGGCGAACGGGATGTGCGTTCCGCCGAGTACAAACGTGTTTAGCGCCGCCGGAAGAACCCATTGATCTCTATTATTAACAATTTTGTCTCGGAGCATGGTGTCTTTCATACAGACCATGGACAGGGACACGTACATGGAAACTAATGCGTTTTGGAATTGTGATAACATTTCGAGACCTATTCCATGCTGAGGCAAGACCTGCAAAAAGAAAAGAAAAACAACGTCGAACTCTCGCTGATTTCACATGAAGTCAGTAGGATAACGGATCAATAATACTAAATTGACAAAAGACAGTTTTTTTCAAATCGATAATAAGGCGCGATACTTTAAATGCTTTCTAATATGAAAACTTCCGGTTTCCCTTGGATCACGCCTAATTTATTAAAAAGAAAACAACAGCTTTAGAAAGAATATTCATATATCACCAGTTCCTAGAATGTTCGTTTTTCGGAGGGAGCATCCTCTTTAAGTATTGCAGAACTGGTGCGAGGGGCCCTTAGTTAGGGGCCCTCCTTAGCCGTGCGGTAAGACGCACGGCTACAAAGCAAGACCATGCTGAGGGTGGCTGGGTTTGATTCCCGGTGCCAGTCTAGGCAATTTGTGGATTGGAAATTGTCTCGTCTTCCCTGGGCATAATAGTATCATCGTGTTGGCCTCATGATATACAAATGCAAAAATGGTAACTTGGCTTAGAAACCTCGCAGTTAATAACTGTGGAAGTGCTTAATGAACACTAAGCTGTGAAGCGGCTCTGTTCCAGAGTGGGGATGTAATGCCAATAAGAAGAAGAAGAACTGGTGCGAAATCAAAAGTAGAACAACTCAGCCTGTCGCGACAATTCCAGGACCAGCATACACCTCTGATTACAAAATTCAATCGCTCGC
This sequence comes from Armigeres subalbatus, assembly GCF_024139115.2. Classification (NCBI taxonomy): domain Eukaryota; kingdom Metazoa; phylum Arthropoda; class Insecta; order Diptera; family Culicidae; genus Armigeres; species Armigeres subalbatus. Next base: position 90,428,969 of record NC_085139.1, read on the forward strand.
ATATGAAAAATAGAGTCGCCTAGACCATGAAGGCGCTGAGCCATTGAAAAAGATTTAAGCAAAACTCCCTTTTTTGTTATTGCTCTGTGATTGCTCTTTTCGAAAGTTGGAATAAATTCACGATTGCAATCACATATGTCGCGAGAATTTATTCCAGTGCTTCCGATTTCTCAATCGGCTTCGATTGTGTGTGCCATGTTTGCTACCGGTGGTATCCCATTCCAGCCAACAGTTTCGAAGCATTTTGCCCCAATTCCTGGCGTACTCCCCACACCACGGATAAGCCTAATTGCAAAAGTTGGAACTGAGCCAATAAAATCTCTGATCACATCCATTTCCATGCCACCGATGAAGTCTCAAATATGAAGCAGCACACTGCCAGGACACAGATGTCCTTTATCATGTGCTAATAGAACTGACGAGAGCGACTAGTTATAGTTACTTCTGTCGATGGCCATGACATGACCGGAGGAAATTTCTCTATAATAACAAGGCGTATGTTTCGAATATAATAAATGTTTCTTCAGTCGAAGTCCCAATACTTTCCAATATAAAATCGATTGGCAAGACATCTTTCAAGCTTTCTCTCTTACGTACTTACATCTATTTAACATGCATCACCTAACTACACATGTATAATACATTTATGTTTTGTTCGATGTAGATCCCTATATAGTTACAAATCAGGTTTCGAAGATTTTATTTCTCTCACTATCATACTGTGATGCAGACTTTATTTACATGATTGTGCATAACGAGAAGTTTATTGCCTAGAAATTTCGTTTTTGTCGGAGTGGAAGACTCGTAATTTCATTATTCTTAGCCTAGATTCGATTCGCTAAATCAGATTGTCGAAAAGTAAAAAACATAATTTTGATATCGTAATGATGAGCCTTATAATACAAAAGAATACTAATCACAAAGAATCTGTGATGGACAGAAAGATCATTATGTGTTGTCGCGTGTCACTTTGCTGTGCTTTCCAACTGATACGTAATAAGTTAAGCTCTAACTACAAGTTCGTCCAGCAACGAATAATTAATGCGAACTGTCATTTAAGATTATTACTTTACAACGGATCTATTGTTCCTTACTAAAATTTACAATCAATTGCGTTGGGTTTGGTTTTCCCCGCGCTTCGTTTAATAGTAGAACAAACATTTCCAGTCTCGTGTTTGAAGCGAACATCATGATAAAACAACAAGAAGGCGGTGCCGGCCTTCAGCATGTCAAGCATAGCATCCGCTTCCAGAGGGGCCGCTTCCGGTGGAACTCCCGTGCCTGCAGGACGTCCCAGATGGCCGTATCGAACGCTTCCTTGATTCGTTCCTGAGAAAAAAAATGGAAAATAGGGAGACGCAGTTAATAACCACAGTTCCAGTTTGGTTAAAATGACGGAAAAAAGTCAAAGCCAGCAATACTTTTGCTTTTCTCGTAGACTTATGTGTTACAGTCAAACCTCCATGAGTCGATGCTTTATTATTATTTTATATTTATGACTCGATATCGACTCATGGTGGCAAATTATGCTTTATTAACAAATATTTTATTGGTTACAGTGATGGTCCCTTTAAATTGCTCCCAAGGATCTTCTATTCCCCATCTCGATATTTACATGAGTCGACGGCCCCTTCAATATTGACTCATAGAGGTTCAACTGTATATCCTTCTTCACTCGCGTTTTCAAGGGCACACCACTTACTACGGAAGCAACGCACAACTGTTATTTTTATTATTTCACGCATACTGACGACGCAGCCTTTCCGACGGAGCCTTTCTTAGCCGTGCGGTAATATGCTCGGCTACAAAGCAAGACCATGCTGGGTTCGATTTCTGGTCCAGTCAAAAAAAATTCTCAACTTCGCTTGTCATAAATGTATCATCCTGTTTGCCTCATAATATGCGAATACAAAAATGGTAAGTCGGCTTAGAAACCCCGCAGTTAACAAATGTGAAAGTGCTTAATAAATACTTTAATAAATAATAGAATGTAATGACAATAAGAAGAAGGAGTAGACAGTTGTGCGTTGCTTCCGTATTGAGTGGTGTGGACTAGAAAACACGAGTAGATTTAAATTTGGATGCCGGATGACTTTGAATGAAGTATAAAAACTCAAAGGTGCAGCTCAATTGGGTCGTTATCAAAGGTGACGTTGAACTAAGTAGCTGTGTGTAATGTATATTAGAAATGTTGTAATCGTGTGTTGAGTTCATTGGTAAACTATTTGAAAAACTCAGTATTAACCCTCTCTTGATCCGCTACCGTCGCCATCATTGCGAATATAATTTTCTTCAGCAATCACCTCGGACGACCTCAACCGTTGCTGATAATGAACCGCTGCAACGGGGAAGGGTCGTTTGGGCAAATTCTGTTCGGCCGAATGCCATTTGGCCGAAAGTCATTTGACCGAAAGGGTTATTCGGCCGAAAGGGTTATTTTGCCCAAATGGTCATTTGACCAAATAGCACATTTGGCTGAATAGGACATTTGGTCGAATAGGACATTTGATTAAACATGTCATTTGAATAGTGAGAAATGAGGAGTGAGAAGTGAGACGTCTCTCTATACACTTCGTATTTCTCTCTGCTAACTGTAAAAGTGAGACGTGACAATTAGACTGGCCCAGCTTAGTATGGGGAGAAAAAAATGTTGTCGAATTCCACGGGGCACCCCCCAGGATTGTGTCTTTTGGTGAGAAAATCAATCTCTGAAAATTTCAGCTCAATCGATTGGTGCATAAGCTGGCGCAATTGATTTGAAGTTTGTATGGGGATTTCAGTCAAAATATATAGGAAAATACACCTCCGTTACTCATTCGATCTGAAAATTGTTTCTGATCGTTCGATTCAGCTCAGAATTACAAAAAGGGTAGTTGGTATGTTACAGAACAATTTCACAGAACATAGTACTATGATTAAATGAACTTTTACTTAGCTTTCGGCTGATCTATTGAGAGCTGGATAGTGCAATTTTGGATTTATTGATCGAATCGCATCAGCCGAAAACTATATAAAAGTTTATTTAATCATCATACAATGTTCTGTGAAATTGTTCTGTTATATCCCATTTTCCCTAATAACGAGCGTCCATACTTGAGGAATATTGATCGTATTTGAATATCGATATTTTTTTATGAATATGCAATGGCAGGGAAATATCGCCATACATATGTGACTGTTTTTGCTTGCTTAGAATTGTCACAACACCATTGTTTTTTTCTATCATAGTTGTTGCTCCATCAATCGTAAGGTCACAAGTTTTCGAAGGAGAAAAAAGTTTCTTCACACAGATCTTAGCAGCCGTCACGTTTTTCTCGTTAGCTATTCCCTGCATTGGGATCAAAACTTCCAATCTCTCTGTCATTCGAAAATGATCATCAATGCCTCTTATGAACACAGCCACCTTCGCCACGTTTTTCACGTCAGTATTTTCATCGTTTGTGAGAGAGTAAAATAGTGACTTCTTCACCTAACGTAGCTTACAAATCTTCTACGAGAACTTTCACTCTTCAGCGTCTTCCGCGTTAACTAATGCTACCTCAAAATTAGTTTTAAAATTAGGGACTACAAAGTTTTACCAGTAAAATGAATATGTAGCTTTCATAGAAAATTGTTTAAGAAAACTAATGAGTTTTTCGATTTTATCAATTTACGCCTTTAATTTTTCATTTTCCACCTCTTCATTATTGAAAGGTCATTGGGAAATAAATATTTGTTCCATCCTAAATGGAAATTTAAATTGATAGAGCTTTGAGCCTTTGAAGTTCTATCAACTGGGCCATAATTTCATATTTCATAGAATGCTTGATTTCAGATTTTATTCCTTCAATGTATCAAAAATTTCAGAACAAATTAAGCAAACCAGCCTTCCTTTTTTATTATTTTTTGTTTCAAATTCAAATGAATGGTTTTGCAGCGGTAGTTTTGATTAAAAACTTACATATTTATTCATGAATAATAAAAAAGAGCTTTTCGAGCTAGATAGAAAAGCTGGCGGGCCGAATGTGAGGTTATTTTTCTTACACGCCGCGGGCCACAAAAAATGGAGCCGAGGGTCGCATCCGGCCCGCGGGCCGTACGTTGGGCAGCCCTGCTTTAGGCCAAATGACCCTTTCGGCCAAATGACGGACAAGCTGGAATGATTTTCATTATGAAATCTGAATCGGTGATTTTACACATATTGAATTTGGTAAATCGAAATTTTCTACGTTCTAAATGACAACATCCGTACTCCAGCTGATCTTGTTAAATTAAAATGAATCTCTTGAAACATTACAAACTAGCATACTTCAGGAAACTAGATGAGGTAGATATGACAACCGTGAAAGTAGGGGAAGAGGCCCCAAACCCCCCCCCCCCCCCACAGGGCAAAACGACTTTTAGGTATTCACTTATATTTACCATGTTTGAGATAGCCTTAATAAAACTAGACGTGAAATTATGTAGGTTAGGCGAAAAAAGTGTCAAAATAATAGATAGGAATGTAGGAAAAACTGAAATTTTCCACATTTTGATGAAACATCTAACATTTCGGCGAGGCAAAACGCCCTAGTGAAACTATCCTACAATGTACTCGCGTCTCCACGCACTGTCCATACCAGAATGCTGATGTGCCGACGCATGGTACGTTGTTCCCTAAGAGTTGCTTACTAAAAGGCGTTTTCCTCATGAATTTTTCGGCAACGAAATATCACCACTTTTTTGACAAGTGAATATTATCAATATGATTGAGATTTTTTCTAATTTTAATCTGGCATCACCTAGCTATATTGTTTAACTGTTGCATGATGTATAAACACCCGTGAAAATCGTTATAGTTAAGGCATAAAAGCAGTCTATGCTTAGCTAGGGCATTTTGCCCCTCCTTCCCCTACTATGAAAATCGCTTAGAAGCCGTCTAGGAACCTGCTGTTTGAAATCATGTTTCTAATGATTTCTTTGCTGCAATATACGACATGTTAACCAGGAACATGTACTTCCCAACATGCAAATAAATTTAGGATTTTCTCAATACAAGTTCCATACAAATGCTTGCACATGTGTTCATTTAGTTAATAAAACGGATGTGAAATTTGCATAAAAGGTTTGTTACAAAATAAACAGGGCATCATTTTTTCCTGGATGCGCATGCGAAACAAACGACAAAAAAAAGACCAACGACAAAGCTTTGTTAGCTGCCCAGGCAATTGTTGAAATCCATTTTTTCACGACTTTTCAAAAAAGCTTTATTACATGTTCTCTGTAATATTTCTATATGACCACTCACTCACAGGCAATGCATTTGAGAATTTTTGGACTACCAGTTATCAAAGGTATTGCCGTCTTACCCTGTATTGTTCCCTGAAACTGAATCATCGCACTATCCATACCAGAATGATGATTCGCCGACGCATGGTGCTTTGTTCCCTAGGAGCTGCCAGCTAAAAGGCGTTTTGCCTCATGAGTTTTCCAGCAACAGAATCTCACCACTTTTTTGAAATGTGAATATTATCAATATGATTGAGATTTTTGACAATTTTTGAATGGCATCAACTAGCTATCTTGTTTAACTGAAGCATAATGTAAAAATACCCATGAATAGCGTTACAAATAAGACTATAAAGCAGTGTTTGCTTAGCAAGGGCATATTGGCCCTCCTTCCCCTATTGCAGCTATCTCCGAAAAAAACCGTATTGGATGAAAGCAACCTTTGGACGATGTTGTCCCTGTTCCCATTTTTAATGATGCAAAGGATAGTAAATTTTGGTTGAATCTATCAAGGACTAGACCCAATGTTTCTAATGATGCAGTCTGTGCTTTGGCGTAAGCTAGTTTATCTTTGGACCCTGATCCTGATGTTATAAAACTTGTCGCTAAGATAAAGACTGAAGGAGGCTTAATTTTTCTTTTTTTTTAAATTGGATTGGACCCCTCGCAGAAAAGCAGTGTTTTAAGCCCAACCACATTGGCTGAAGGATTTTTCGCGAGTTCGAAGATAACGGTTCCCAAAAATTTCGATTACCGCTGAAAACGAGGAAGCCAATGACGCCACTGGTTCTTCGAGATACTTCTTCTGCAATTACTCCTGTCATGGATCTCAGCCGGGAAGTATGGCCTCAGCCTCATGGAATTATATCAAGCCGGGACGCACCGAAATTTGCATTCTGTAAGACACATATCCTCCAATCACAGTCGAGCCGTTACTGCCATCATTCAGTCGTCCTGGTCCATTTCTAGGCAAGTACGCTTTTATATGTGATCATTCCCTACCTGATGAAGTTGTCATTTCCAGTCAATTGGCTTCAAATCAGTCTTTCAATCATCGATTATTTTCGGGATGCAAGCCTGCCAGCCGTAAGGAAACCCCGGGACCCCCCATCACTAACGTGCATTTACATGCCAGCGGTCAACAGTCATCCCGGCCCTGTATATGGGTGTGGCACTGGGGTTTTCCAAAATCCGTATGCAGGCAAGTACACATCAACAATAAGCAATTCGCCTCCTCACTCTGCCTCCGTTTACAGAACATTGTTCCCAAAAACATCACGAGGATTGCGCGTTTTTTTATAACAACGCCCGAGGACTTTTGACCAAACTGGACGACGTTTATCTCGCTGTACTCGAAGGCGAATATTATGTATATGTGCTCACTGAGACCTGGGGTGGCATTGCGCATCTCGATTAGAACGAAATTCTATCGAGTCGAACATGTTTAGCATTACGGCTTTCGTTTCGATCTCGAAAACGACTCATCGTTCGAGTATGCTCGAGGAGGTACAAGAATAACGAGATGTTTTGGCATTATGGATACACGATAGCACACTGAAAAACGACTCGAGTCGAATGAAAAACGCTCGTCACCTTTATAGCTTTCGAATGTTGTTCGAGAGTCATTTCTTGCTGAAAATTTTATTTATATTTGTTATTATTTCTGTACTGGAAGAGAATAAATGTTTCATTATTGTATATTGAAGGAAAGAATGTAATTAATATAACTACAGTGAACGTTCGCTAATTGGGGTTTTTCTAGTTGGGGCGCTTTTTTAGTTGGAGGTTCGCTAATTGGGGCGAAACCAAATTAAAAAGCAGCTAAACGTCAGAATGTATGTCAAAAACGAGTTGACGTTTTGTTTCCGTGTTTGGCAGGATCGATATTTTCTGGCGCGTAAAATTTTCCTTTGTTCAATGCAAAAGTAAACAACATTGACGCTTGTCAAAACGCCCCAATTAGCGAACGGCATTCGCTAGTTGGGGTGAGGTCGTGCCCCAATTAGCGAACGATCACTGTACTTTATAGTTTCCAGACAATATGCAATCACGTACTTCTTAACGATTTCGATAAACCGCGTGAAAAATCTATGGGAAAAATCTGCGTAAAAACGTGTATATTCCAAAATGTACGTAAAAATTGTTGAGTTAAATAAAAAAACCAAGAGATGACCCAAGTGCATTTAACTAAAACACATGGAAACATCAAAGTAATTTTATTATCCAATCCTTCTTAACTTTAAATTATTTAGCTCAAAATTGGATCTGTGGCATAAACTCGAATAAACATAAAACTTATAATTTGTGTCGTAACAATATCTCAATTTGCAAAACATATCGTATCGGCATAATGTTTTAATCGGTTGCAACTGCTCAATAAATAATATTGCTTTTTATAGTCATTGAGCACAATTTGCTTGTTTATAAACTAACTGCCAATTCAGACCCTAAAGTATGCCTTTCCAACAGGCAGCATGCTACACGCAGATGAAATTACTCTTATTCTCTCTGTTTACTCACATTCACCATGCGCTGAAGGTTGTCTCTCCAGCGGGCGGCATACTAAACACGGAGACAGCTATCTCTTATTCTCTCTGTTTACATTTCGTTTGACAGAACATACTCGATTGAGCTAGTACAGCACCATTCGAAATCTTGTACTGCGACTGAATGAAGTCGAACGAAATATATAATGCCACATTTTTTTCGAAACGAATTTTTTTCGTACGAATCGAGTGATTCGATTCGAGGTGCGCAATGCCACCCCTGGTTGGACGAGAGGATAAATTCAGTTCAGTTATTCGGTGATTCCTTTAGCGTTTACAGAGTCGACCTATAATCTCTTATAACAAATCGTTCACGCAGCGACGGCGTCTTAGTTGCTGTGTCTAATGCGCTTACTTCCTGTCAGCTGTTGGACGTTACATTTCAATCGAAGCTCTTTGGGTTAAAGTGAGCATTACCACACGGAGCGTTTTCATCGGTGTACTGTACATTCCTCCGGACAGACGTCACAACTGCAACATAATGTAAGAACACTTAGATGCAACTGAATATGCACCCTCCTTGACCGACTTGATGGATGTACTTGTTCTGCTAGGCGATTTCAACCAACCCGGTCTTATTTAGTCACCTTCTGGTCACAGGTATGCGTTCCCTGATCCGTTGAATTCGACAACTACACCGGCCAGCCGCATATTCCTAGATGGTACTGCTTTCCTGCCTGTGTACCGAAGCGAAAACCTCGAAGAAAGTCACCATGGACTTATGCTGCTCTACGTAATATCAAACGGGCACTCGCTAGAGCACTCCGTGCTCTTACTGACCATCGTGGTGTTATAACCAAAAGAATCTTCATTTTCGCCAGAAATTGTTATGGCCGCTAGTTAATTTAATTACAAACAGTATATGTGTCGCACCCAGCCGAGTCTTCGACATCACCCCAAGAGGTTTTGGACGTTCGTAAACAGCAAGAGGAAGAAATCGGGTCTGCCGTCAAGATTATTCATGGACAATGATGTTGCATTGAATGGCGAGGATAAATCCAACCTTTTTGCTGAGCACTTCTCGTCCGTGTTCTCCGTTGCCTCACCGTCCCAAGCGCAATTAGAGATGCACCAGACGACGTCATTAGCATGGATGTTTTTAGCATCGAACCTCAAATGGTTGGACCGGCAATAAATAGAATCAAATCGTCTTTCTCTGCTGACCCAAGCATCATTCCTTCGGCAGTTTAAAAAAAAATGTCCTTACATCTTGGCTATCCCTCTGCGAACAATATTCAACCAGCTAAATGTTTGAAGCAAACATGGATATTATTGTTTTGGTTAGACCACTCATAATATTTTCGTATCAATTCTACCAATTTTCATATTCTGGTAGCATTTTACTACCAGATTTCACAATTCCAAACGTTCATATTTCATTTACTTACCTTTCTGTATCAGAAAAACATCCTTATCATTAATATGGAAGCAAGAAAACATATGACTCCACTCTTGCTCCTGCTTCTCTGCTGACTTCCGATCGGATCCGATCCGAACTCGAGTCTCGAGTTTTTGTTTACTTTTGCAAGAACGAGCGAGGGGCTGCGTACTAGTGTATGTAAATCAAACAGGGATTTAATTTGGTTTTAAAAATAAATATGTTTGATCCAAACATATTATACAATTGTGGAAATAAACACGTATATTTTTGAAGCAAATGGATGAAATTTGTATCCGTGAAGATCTCGGTATCCTGTTTGATGACATGCTAACTTACAGTCATGATCTATGAACTAGTCGGGATTCAGCCAAATCCACAGGGATGACAAGCTACGCCATCTTTGTCACATCTTTCTGAGTCACCAATACGAGTGACTGCAGAATGCAACATAAACAATTCCGATGATGAAAATGATATAAAACGAACAAAGGCATAGAGAATACCGTGTGCTTAGTGCAAGTAGCATTCTGAATTATTGAGCAAATAAGTTGAACATTCTTAAGTTTGAAGCATGGAATCGAATGTAAAATAGTTTTAATTTATAGCTTACTAATTTTTTTCTCTATTTTCTCATGATTGTATCATGTTGCATTATTGAGTGGTTTGGGCGTTTTGCATCATATTCTCCTGCAAAAACATAAACATTCAAAATTCGCGCACATACTATTGCAGAATAAATCAGTATCGGGGTAATTTGACACTGGGGGATAAATTTATCCCCACAAAAGAACGAATAGGCAAATCTGTCAGAATCCATTGTAAAAAATTGGATGTCCGTCCTCCGGCCAAATCACACCAAGCGCCAATGGAAAATTACCCGTTTTCTCGCACAAGGTTTCGTGTAGTAGATCCAATTGACCACAAATCGTATTGGACTTTCTTCCACTTAACAGCTGCTTCGTCGTCGTGATTCGCCGTTTTAACGAAGGTTCCATTGTATTCCAGTTTGACATCAGCACATTAGTATTTCGGAAACGTCCTTTAAGTTTTTATAACAATTGACACTTTTTAGCTTTAAGTTTTCTTGTAGACAACACATTCAGATGAAAAAAAGATACAAACAAACAAATAAATAAATAAATACCAGAAACCCAGAAACCCGGGGCCCTCCTTAGCCGTGCGGTAAGACGCGCGCCTACAAAGCAAGACCATGCTGAGGGTGGCTGGGTTCGATTCTCGGTGCCGGTCTAGGCAATTTTCGGATTGGGAATTGTCTCGACTTCCCTGAGCATAAAAGTATCATCGTGCTAGCCTCATGATACACGAATGCAAAAATGGTTCCCTGGCTTAGAAACCTCGCAGTTAATAACAGTGGAAGTGCTTAATGAACACTAAGCTGCGAGGCGACTCTGTCCCAGTGTGGGGATGTAATGCCTATAAGAAGAAGAAGAAATACCAGAAACAAAACAGATAAGTTGCAGTATCAATAACTCTTCGGTTCATTGCTGTTACGACAACGTTTGTACTGCCGTAATCTGGAAAAGTGACGTAACAACCATTTTACAACATGCATGTTTTCCATTTTTCTGTTAAAGAGCTCGATGAGTAGTACTCGTTAACACCATTTTTGGAAAATGGCGTATACGTCACTTTATCAGATTACGGCAGTGTAATATGTTGTAAAACACTTCGAGCTCAGCTGAGCAAAATTTTATTTTTGACCCCTTTGGCCTCGTCCTCTTCATCACCCGTTAAGGGTGCACATAATATTTGCACCCATAACAATTAACGGAAGGGCGAAACTAATGAGCTTACTTTATTAGATACGTAGAAGCTGGGGCCTAATTGCGCATCTCCTTTCGACAGCTCTTTCGCATGACAGTTTGCATGGTTTGCTCGTTTCTAACCGATGTGCGCAATGCCATCCCTGCTTTCATGCGCGCGCGACCCACGATTCCGTGAAGAGCGGTTCCAGCATCGGCATCGGTGCACTATGGGGAATCAGGTGGCCGAAATTCAAAAATCAATTTTCTCCTATTCGTAATTAAAGTCGACCAACTAAAAGCTAATGCTTTGGAGCATTAACCCTAGAAGATCAGCATTCTAAGCCATATGGTTATCGAGATAAGGCACCAGAACTAAGCACTTTTTAGATTTTGAAAAACCAATGCATTGTTCAACTGCCAATATATTTGGCTACAGTGACTCTTTTCCAACTCTTTCAAAAGTTTCTGAAAGCTTGTTTCATGGACTTACGAATAGCGGGTAACGTGCGGAAAAATAGGTAGTAAAACATCCTTAAATGGCCCGATGAAAAAATAAAAATTATTTTATACAAAATGTTTCATACAAAAAAAAAGTTTCTCAAAGTTTCGCCAACGTCTTTTTTTTTAACTTCCCAGAACGCATTAAAACCAAATCCAGTTGGCTGCGAATCTGCGATTCTGATCACTTTATCGAAAAAAAAATAATAATTTTAAAACACTGAATATGGGTATTCTAATAATATACTGCAGACTACTATGGGCTGGATACCCATTTCATACATGTGCTAAAAGAGCATCAAAAGCCGCTTAAATAGAGAGAGTATATAACTTGGAAGATGACATAGGCTTCGTGATAGACTGTGTTATGCAGCTGGTGACGGCCTCACCAAGAGGAAGCAGCCCATAATCTATCAAGTATCAAGTAAGTTAATATGAAAAACAATGGACTTATAAGGGTTAATATTCTAAAAGTTCTAAACAGTATTTATCCTATCTCGAACTCCTAGAATGTTTAGGAACAAGCTCTTAAAAAAATCGGACTCATCATGCCAGGAAAGCATCATGAACGCTTGTAGATGCATAGACCTGTATTCCATGAAGTCCTTGGGCGACTTGGCACATCTGTACAACTCAGAACAATACACAATTTTCTAGTTTGAATACTATAGGTCTGTGTCATAATAAAATATACATTCAAATCCTGCTGCTACATGTTCATTACGTACGTAGATAACAGAGTTGTATATAATGGAGATCAAATGGCTATATTTAAGGGAATTTGGAGACCTTAGAAGTAACAACGACCGGCAAAACAAACTATTTAACATATGTTAGGCATTAATCATCGAAATAAGTGTAAAATATCGCAGCAATTATGTGAAAATATTTTCGGCCACCTACTTGTATGGACTTGCCCCATAGCCCATCGCATCAAAATCACATATCCGAGGGGAGGGCCTTATCAGGGCTGACATTCTTACATTAGAAAAGGAGAGAGTGAGACTAAATCGGACAAGAAGAGTTTTTACAGAATTACAATCGGAGTAGACGCTATGGAGACGCCTGCGAAGAGACATTTCCGTCGCCGGCGGTTACTACAGAAAGGGTTTCGACAGTCTGCAGTCAACGTGAAATGGCGCTTTGTATTGTGGAGAAAATTCCTATCAATTTAAGTTGCTTTGGTTCAATCAAAAATTATTGCCTATTTTTCGGGTATTAGCGACCCGACATAGTCATAAATTTACAATGTTCTGAAAAACTCCGATGTAAATGTGTACATTATGTGGAAGAATTTGATTTGAAAAATGTATTAGAAGTAACCACTTTCCTTCGATGGGATTCGAACCCATGGCCCTCAGTACGCTAAACTGGTGTTTAGGCCTCCTTCGGCCTTTGCAACTTAGCGGCTACTGAATGCGCCCAATATTTCCAAATCGGACGCATAGTCGAAGCACTCATATCCCAAATCAACGTACAAAATTGCACAAAAAACAAGCACTTACCTTTTTATGTGAGGACGTTTCGATGTACTTTGCCCCAATCTTCCGTGCAAAGTCCCATGCCGCAGATACCGGGACGGGCTTCTCTCCTTGTATCTAAAATATTTGAGAACACCGTTAATATCCGTGACTACCGCTTGCTCTAAATCTTCCAAGCACTCACCTGCAATTTGAGCGCTGTGTTCCGGTCGTTCCGCAGATCGGACTGCGTTCCGACGAGAACCACAGCGCCACGCAGTTTGGACACCTCCGGGGCCCACTTGGTTGCCAGCGAGCGGAACGATTCCGGCTGCACAACGGAGAAACACAGCAGGAACACATCGGTACCGGGGTAGCACAGCTGCCGCAGGGGATCCAACGCGTCCTGGCCGGCGGTGTCGCAAAGGGTTACACAAATGGGCCGCCCGTCCACGCTGACGTCCACTGAAAGTAGGTAGAAGGGAAATGGTGATCAATCGAATATAATTTTTGGTAGGTTCGTCAACAAGAACCACGATGCAATTTTGCTTTTACCCAAACAATTAGTTAAAATGTCAGACATGTAACTCTTTTTTATCGAATGTATAAGCATAAATGATTAAAAAAAACTTAACAATATGATTGAATAAACTATATTGTATCCAGTGAGTTCGAAAACCACAACACCATTATCTTGCTCCACAAGATTTTGCTGGCACGACCAACATTATTCTATTATTCATATCGTATCAAGTTTCTCAGACACCAGACATATTGTTTTCACAGAAAGGTGTTCAGTGGATTTCCTACCAATGCAATGTTACGCTATTCGATTGAATCAAACTTAATGTAGCCTAAAATCTCAAATCACTCGTAAATTCCTATCAAGACAGCCTCATTCACTGCCACCTTCGAAGATATTCACATGGTTACCATCGAAGCATCTTCAAGCGACACAACAATTTGCATATTCATTGACACCGGAGGCTTATCTCCCACAAGCAGCAAGCGGAAAAGGCTTTTTAGCCCCATTGAAATTTAAATCCCAACCCGACTATATCGGTGGGGAAATCTGAAACAGTTCAATCTCCTCGCATGACCCATCCCCGTTCCCATCCAATCGGCAATGCATGGACCGGTGGAACCCGAGACCAAAGGCCGGACCGGATCAGTATCGATCCGACGGCCGACCGACAGACCCAGCTTAAGCCCTAGGCCATTGGACAACGTTTAAAGCCGCAGAAAAACCATAACATCTCTGTTTTGTGATAATTACTCGTCGGGCGCTTACGATAGGTTGGAGCAATGAGGGTACGTGATGTCAGCAATAATATTTTAATAATTCTGTTGTAGAATTATGCCTCTGAATGTCATATAGTAAGCAGAATATTTTATGCTTAAAAATGTGCGGAATGCATCAAATCTTATATCACATAACCCCACTCTATGCGACTGAGAGGAGGCATAACGCAATCGAGAGAATCTATTAGACCGTCTCTCGCACCTCCCCACGGAGTCCGTTCACTTTGCACACCCGATAGTGGCATCGATCGGAATGGAACATTGTGGAGTATGTTTCGTCGAATCGGTACTTCATTAAAGCCATCATCCATATGCATGAGGATTATCCTCCCGCCGGCCCCAGTGCAGTGCGAGGGGGGAAACAGGGCTCATCTTTCCACGATACACATACCCAGTCTCTACGGGCTCCGCTGCTGATGCTGGTTGCATCGATGAGCTTAGCCTCAGCTGTTGAGTGCATTATGTGTTTCCATAAACGACATAGGTTCCAGCAGCAGCAGCGCGATGACACCGTTTGACCCCACGGTCAGCGTACATGCGGCATCATCGCCGCCGATCATCATCGTCATCATCTTGAGATGGAGCTCGATCCCGATTGGAAAAATTTCCATTTGATCTTTCAGAATCGAGAATTTCATACCAATTGAAGTTAGCTAAGTTAGAATTTTATTATAGTTAATTAAGTCATTTCAGTAGATTTTTCTACTACAACTTGAATCAATTAATATTACAAGGAGAGTTTCAGCACATCCACTAAAGCAAAAATATGCGAGATTTTATAGTCATAATTTTCGTGATTGAAGTAATAATGATGACCTATACTGTTGTATTACAGAATAATTATATCTGATTTTCGAAATTATCGAACAAATTTCTATTCATCCTCCACCGTAGAAGAAAGGGGAAAGTCACCATCACCGACCAGACCCTCTGGGCAGTTCGCACAGTCGAGGGGAGATGATTGCATGGACAATTTTCCGCATAATTAAGACATCAACTCGAATGGGATGCTGCTGCCTACGGGCAGCATCGGTGGTCATTTAACATGGCCAGCCGTATGGGTAGTTTTTAATCAAGTTATAGGTCGTTTTTCGCCCTATCGGGCATTAACCACGCCCGCACCTACCATGCACCATGGCGATGGGGATAAACTCGTGATTGGAAGGTGATATGGCCTCTGAAATAAAACGTGGTTGAGGAGAGAAAAATTATGCCACTGCACTTTGATTACAATTCCGTGAATTTCGATACACGAATGAGAGGTGGAATGAACTTAATGGTTTCGACGAATCACGTCAACATATTATGTAGTTGCAGTGAAATTTTTGGAAACAATTGGACAAATACTAACTCTAAAGTTTCTTGGATTGATTTTTTCCTGTTCGGGTGTGCCACTGCGACAAGTTGTAAGATTTATTGTAGCATTAACCGTATCCTTAGTATTTGAGTGCATGTCGAATTACTTCAGAAGGAATAAAGTGTCGAGACAAGGCCTCCCAAATTAAAACTCTTCGCTGCGAGTTATCTCAATAAAGTTGTGCCTCTAATCAATCATAACATATTCCTTTTATGAGAAAATCAAAACAGTAATACTGTTATTTGGCCATACATCGGAGTCCTAGCCATACCCTTGTCTTGCTTCTAGAATATCATCAGTAAATCACCAAACCCGGGATTATGTTTTATCAACAAGACCATTTCCTAACACTATGTATAAGAATCAAGAAAAGGATTATAAAACTTGATTTCGGCTCCGTCACGCTTCACGGCAAATGCGCCTTCCAAATAAACGGAAGATTAAAAAAAAACAAGACAATTTCAATCCAGAGAATTTATTGAGTAACAAGAATAACCGTGTGTTGCTCAAGGAGGTACAAGAATATCGAGATGTAAAATAGTTTATAAGAAAAAAACAAAAAAAATATACATGAATTTATTGAAAAAAAAAAAAGCGCCGAGTAGCCCTTCACAATTTTATAAGTGCGAATAAAATAATGTTGGAGGAACTGTATTCGTATTCGATTCAAACACATTTGTCAGAGAACTATTTTAGCGTTGTTAATAAATTTGTTGATTTTATCAGGAGGATCCATCATGCTCAAAATATCTCTTATGCTGGTTGTTTCCGTTCGGCCATGTTTTTGTAATTCGTTCGTAAGTGTCGTACGTTGGTCATTGTATCTTTCGCAGAACCATAAGAGATGATCGAAGTCTTCATATCACTCTCCGCATTTACAAATGTTTGTTTGCTTCAATCCTATGCGAAATAGATAAGACGAGAGGCAGTATTCTGCTCTAGGAATTTCTAACTGAACAATTGCAACACATGATTGATGCAATGTTGAAAGCAAATATGTAACAAAAACTAAACCTGTTCAGGTTGGTATCAAATTTACTAAAAAAAATTGTTATTGGTCTTCGGTTTGAATGAATCCATTTTTTTGAAAATTTTCAATTGCAGTGCCCGCAAAATGAATGGCAAATGGCAAATCAATGGCAAAATTTTCCTAGATCGTCCGCAGCCCACATTTCTTTCCACTTATGTTGTGTAAGGTTCTTGATACTAGAATGATATTCATCAGAAAAAAATCACGCTCTAAAATTCTCCGCTAAGGCACCACATTACTCTTAATCAGCGGTTCTAAACCTGGGGTACATGTACCCCAGGGGTACCTTTGCCAGCCCCAGGGGGTACCTCGGACAAAAATGCATAATGTCGGACTTAGTACAATTCCAATCAAAAGGTCCAGAAGCCTCATTTCAAAAGGCCCGGAAGCCTCCTTTCAAGAGGCCCGGAAGCTTCCTTTCAAGAGGCTCGGAAGCCTCCTTTCAAGATGCCCGGAAGCCTCCTTTCAAGAGGCCCGGAAGCCTCCTTTCAAGAGGCCGGAAGCTTCCTTTCAAGAGGCCCGAAAGCCTCCTTTCAAGAGGCCCGAAAGCCTCCTTTCAAGAGGCCCGAAAGCCTCCTTTCAAGTGACTGGGAAGCCTCCGTTCAAAAAGCTAGGAAGCCTCCTTTCAAGAGGCCCGGAAGCTTCCTTTTAAGAGGCCCGGAAGCCTCCTTTCAAAAGGCCCGAAAGCCTCCTCTCAGGGGGCCGGAAAGCCTTCTTTCACGAGGGACGCCGGCCCCCTTTCAAGAGGCCCGGAAGCCTCCTTTCAAGAGGCCAGAAAGCCTCCTTTCAAGAGGCCCAGAAGCTTCCTTTTAAGAGGCCCGGAAGCTTCCTTTCAAAAGGCCCGAAAGCCTCCTTTCAAGAGGCCTGAAAGCCTTCTTTCAAGAGGTACGGAAGCCTCCTTTCAAGAGGCCCGGAAGCCTCCTTTCAAGAGGCCCGGAAGCCTCCTTTCAAGAGGCCCGGCAGCCTCCCTTCAAGAGGCCAGAAGCCTCCTTTCAAGAGGCCCGGAAGCCTCCTTTCAAGAGGCCCAAGCCTCCTTTCAAGAGGCCAGGAAGCCTCCTTTCAAGAGGGCCCGACCCGTGCGTTCAAGAGGCCCGGAAGAATCCTTTCAAGAGGCCCGGAAGCCTCCTTTCAAGAGGCCCGGAAGCTTCCTTTCAAGAGGCCCGGAAGCCTCCTTTCAAGAGGCCAGGAAGCCTCCTTTCAAGAGGCCCGAAGCCTCCTTTCAAGAGGCCAGAGCCTCCTTTCAAGAGGCGGAAGCCTCCTTTCAAGAGGCCCGAAGCCTCCTTTCAAGAGGCCAGGAAGCCTCCTATCAAGAGGCCAGGAAGCCTCCTTTCAAGAGGCCAGAAGCCTCCTTTCGAGAGGCCAGGAAGCTTCCTTTAAAGAGGCCGGAAGCCTCCTTTCAAGAGGCCCGGAAGCCTCCTTTCAAGAGGCCCGGAGTCCTCCTTTCAAGAGGCCCGGAATCCTCCTTTCAAGAGGCCCGGAATCCTCCTTCCAAGAGGCCCCGGAAGCCTCTTCTCAAGAGGCCCAGAAGCCTCCTTTCAAGAGGCCCGGATGCGTCCTTTCAAGAGGCCCGGAAGCCTCCTTTCAAGAGGCCCGGAATCCTCCTTCCAGGAGGCCCGGAAACTTCTTTTCAAGAGGCCCAGAAGCCTCCTTTCAAGAGGCCCGGATGCGTCCTTTCAAAAGGCCCGGAAGCGTCCTTTCAATAGGCCCGGAAGCCGACTTTCAAGAGGCCCGGAAGCCTCCTTTCAAGAGGCCCGGAAGCCTCCTTTCAAGAGGCCCGGAAGCCTCCTTTCAAGAGGCCCGGAAGCCTCCTTTCAAGAGGCCCGGAAGCTTCCTATCAAGAGGCCTGGAAGCATCGTTTCAAGAGGCCCGGAAGCCTCCTTCCAAGAGGCCCGGATGCGTCCTTTCAAGAGGCCCGGAAGCCTCCTTTCAATAGGCCCGGAAGCCTCCTTTCAGGAGGCCCGGAAGCCTCCTTGCAAGAGGCCCAGAAGCCTCCTTTCAAGAAGCCCGGGAGCCTCATTTCAAGAGGCATGGAAGCCTTCTTTGAAAAGGCCCGGAAGCCTTTCAAGAGGCTCGGATGCCTCCTTTCAAGAGGCCCGGAAGCCTCCTTCTAAGAGGCCCGGAAGCCTCTTTCCAAGAGGCCTGGAAGCCTCCTTCCAAGAGGCCCGGAAGCCTCCTTCCAAGAGGCCCGGAAGCTTCCTTTCAAGAGGCCCGGAAGCCTTCACTCAAGAGGCTCGGAAGCATCCTTCCAAGAATCCAGGAAGCCTCCTTCCGAGGCCCAGTAGCCTCGTTTAAGGGGCCCAGACGCCTACTTTCAAGAGGCCTGAAAGCTTCATTTCAAGAGGCCCGGAAGCCTCCTTTTAAGAGCCCAGAAGCCTCCTTTCAAGAGGCCAGAAGCCTCCTTTCAAGAGGCCCGGAAGCCTCCTTTCAAGGAGCGCGGATGCCTCCTCTCAGGAGGTTTCTCAAGGTTCGGAAGGCTCCTTTCAAGGTATAGGCTCAGGAAGCCTTCTTTCAAGAGAGCTCGAGCTTCCTTTCAGGCCCCCAGCCCAGGTCAGAAGACTCCTTTGCCTCATTTAAAAGACTCAAGCCTTCTTCGGTGGCCAGGACCTCCTTTAAAAAGGCCGGAAGCCTCCTTTCAAGAGGCTCAGAATCCTCCTTTCAAGGGCCGAAATCTTCCCTTCCAAGAGGCCCGGAAGCCTGTTTTCAGAGGCAAAGCCTCTTTCAAGAGCTGACCTCCTGTCAAGACTGCGATGCTTCCTTTCTAGGGCCAGGCCTCCTTTCAAGAGGCCGGAATCCTCTTCAGAGGCCAGGAAGCCTCTTTCAAGAGGCCAGAAGCCTCTTTTCAAGACCAAGCCTCCTTTCAGAGCCCCGGATGCCTCCTTTCAAGAAGTCAGGCAGCCTCCTTTCAAGAGGCCTAGAAGCCTCCTTTCAAAGGGCCTAGAAGCCTCCTTTGAAGAGGCCAGGCCTCCTTTCAAGAGGCCCGAAGCCTCCTTTCAGAGGCCCAGGAAGCCTCCTTTCAAGAGGCCAGGCCTCCTTTCAAAAGAGGCCAGAAGCCTCCTTTCAAGAGGCCAGGAAGCCTCCTTGAAGGCCGGAAGCCTCCTTTGAAGAGGCCAGGCCTCCTTTGAAGGCCGAAGCCTCCTTTCAGGGAAGCCTCCTTTCAGAGCCGGGAAGCCTCCTTTCAAGGGCCCGGAAGCCTCCTTTCAAGAGGCGGAAGCCTCCTTTCAGAGGCGGAAGCCTCCTTTCAAGAGGCCCGGAAGCCTCCTTTCAGAGGCCCAGAGCCTCCTTTCAAGGAGGCCGGAAGCCTCCTTTCAGGGCCCAGGCACCTTCAAGAGCCCGGAAGCCTACTTTCAGAGGCCCGGAAGCCTCCTTTCAAGAGGCGGAAGCATCCCTTCAAGGAGCCAGGCCTCCTTTCAAGAGCCAGGCTTCCTATCAAGGGCCTGGAAGCATCGTTTCAAGGCAGGTACTCCTTCAGGGCCAGATTCGTCCTTTCAGAGGCCGAAGCCTCTTTTCAATGGCGAAGCCTCCTTTCAGGAGGCGAAGCCTCCTCAAGGAGCCCAGAAGCCTCCTTTCAGAAGCCAGAGCCTCATTTCAAGGGCATGGAGCTTCCTTTGAAAAGGCCCGAAGCTTTCAAGGCTCGGATGCCTCCTTTCAAGGAGCCGGAAGCCTCTCCCAAGGACCGAAGCCTCCTTTCAAGGCCAGGCCTTCACTCAGAGGGCCCAGGAAGCCTCTTTCCAAGAGGCCAGGAGCCTCCTCTTCCAAGAGCCGAAGCCTCCTTCCAGAGGCCAGAGCCTCCTTCCAAGAGGCCGGAAGCCTCCTTAGGCCGGAAGCCCCCAGAGGCCAGAGCCTCCTTCCAAGGGCCAGAGCCTCCTTCCAAAGAGGCCAGGCCTCCTTCCAGAGGGACTAGCTCCGAGGCCGGCCTCTTCCAAGAGGCCAGGCCTCCTCCAAGAGCCCTGAAAGCCTCCTTTCAAGAGACCCTTAGCCTTCTTCCAAGAGGCCCGGAAGCCTCCTTCCAAGAGGTCCAGAGCCTCCTTCCAAGGGGCCAGGCCTCCTTTCAAGAGGGAGCCTCCTTCAAGGGCCAGGCCTCCTTCCAGAGCCTGGAAGCCTCCTTCCAAGAGGCCTGGAGCCTCCTTTCAGAGCCAGGAAACCTCCTTTCAGAGGCCCAGAGCCTCCTTCAAGAGGCCCAAGCCTCCTTTCAAGGGCCGGAAGCCTCCTTCCAGAGGCTCGGCCTACTTTCAAGGGCCTCCTTTCAGAGGCGAAGCCTCCTTCAGAGGCCCAGGAAGCCTCCTTTAAGAGGCCGGAAGCCTCCTTTCAGAGGCCAGGCCTCCTTTCAGAGGCCGGAAGCCTCCTTTCAAGGGCCAGAGCCTCCTTCAAGAGGCAGGAGCCTCCTTAGAGGCCTGAGCCTCCTTTCAAAGGGCCTGAAGCCTCCTTTCAAGAGGCCAGGAAGCATCCTTCAAAGGCGGAAGCCTCCTTTCAAGAGGCCCGTAAGCCACCTTTCAAGAGGCCGGAAGCCTCCTTCAAGAGGCCTGGAAGCATCGTTTCAAGAGGCCAGAGCCTCCTTCAAGAGGCCGGATGCATCCTTTCAGGCCGAAGCCTCCTTGGGCCAGAAGCCTCCTTTCAAGGCCGGAAGCCTGCTGCAAAGGGCCAAGCCTCCTTTCAAGAAGCCAGGAGCCTCATTTCAAGAGGCATGGAGCTTCCTTTGAAAAGGCCGGAAGCCTTTAAAGAGGCTCGGATGCCTCCTTTCAGAGGAGGCGAAGCCTCCTTCTAAGGGCGGAAGCCTCTTTCAAGAGGCCTGAAGCCTCCTTCAGAGGCCAGAGCCTCCCCAAGAGACCAGGCCTCCTTTCAAGGCCGAAGCCTTCACTCAAGGGCAGGCTTCCTTCCAGGGCCGGAAGCTTCCCTTCCAAGGGCCCGAAGCC
Organism: Armigeres subalbatus; assembly: GCF_024139115.2. NCBI lineage: Eukaryota > Metazoa > Arthropoda > Insecta > Diptera > Culicidae > Armigeres > Armigeres subalbatus. Next base: position 90,450,466 of record NC_085139.1, read on the forward strand.
TCCTTCCAGAATCCAGGCCTCCTTCAAGGGCCAGAAGCCTCCTTCAAAGAGACCCAGGAAGCCTCCTTCCAAGAGGCCAGACCTCCTTCAAGAGGCCCGGAAGCCTCCTTCAAGAGGCCAGGAAGCCTCCTTCCAAGAGGCCAGGCCTCCTTCAAGAGGCAAGCCTCCTTCCAAGAGGCCAGGAAGCCTCCTTCAAGAGGCCAGAGCCTCCTTCCAAGGGCCAGAAGCCTCCTTCAGAGGCCGAGAGCCTCCTTCCAAGAGGCCAGGCCTCCTTCCAGGGCCAGAGCCTCCTTCCAAGAGGCCAGGCCTCCTTCCAAGAGCCCGGAAGCCTCCTTCCAAGAGGGAGCCTCCTTCAAGAGGCCAGGAAGCCTCCTTCCAAGAGGCCAAGCCTCCTTCCAAGGGCCGGAAGCCTCCTTCAAGAGGCCAGGAAGCCTCCTTCCAAGAGCCAGAAGCCTCCTAAGGCCAGAGCCTCCTTCAAGAGGCCGGAGCCTCCTTCCAAGAACCTTTAAGGGCCTGCCAAGCTTCTTCCAAGGGCCCACAACAGCCTCTTCCAAGGGCCAGAGCCTCCTTTCCAGAGGCCGGAAGCCTCCTTTCAAGGGCCAGAAGCCTCCTTCCAAGAGGCCAGAGCCTCCTTCCAAGATGCCTGGAAGCCTCCTTCCAAGGGCCTGGAAGCCTCCTTTCAAGAGGCCAGGCCTCCTTTCAAGAGGCCCAAGCCTCCTCAGAGGCCCAAGCCTCTCAAGAGGCAAGCCTCCTTTCAAGAGGCCAAGCCTCCTTTCAAAGGCCAGAAGCCTTCTTCAAGGGCTCAGGCCTACTTTCAGAGGCCTCCTTTCAAGAGGCCAGGCCTCCTTTCAAGAGGGCCCAGGCCTCCTTTCAAGGCAGTGGCCTCCTTCAAGGGCCCAGGCTATCCTTCCAAGAGGCCAGAAGCCTCCTTTCAAGATGCCCGGAGGCCTCCTTTCAAGAGGCCAGGGCCTCCTTTCAAGAGGCCAGGCCTCCTTTCAAAGGGCAGGCCTTCAATCAAGAGGCCAGGCTTCCTTCCAGAGGCCCGGAAGCCTCCTTCCAGAATCCAGGCCTCCTTCCAAGAGGCCCAGTAGCCTCGTTTAAGGGGCCAGACGCCTACTTTCAAGAGGCCCGGAGCTTCCTTTCAAGAGGCCCGGAAGCCTCCTTGCAAGGGCCGGAAGCCTCCTTTTAAGATCCCGAAGCCTCCTTTCAAGAGGCCCGGAAGCCTCCTTTCAGGGCCGGATGCCTCCTCTCCAGGAGCCCGGATGCCCTCCTCTCAAAAGGCCAGGAAGCCTTCTTTCAAGGGCGAAAGCCTCCTTTCAAGGTTCGGGGTTCAGGCTCCTTTCAAGGTTCGAAGGCTCAGGCTTCCTTTCAAAGGGCAGAGCCAGTTTTAAGTGACCTGGACGCCTTTTTTCAAGGGCGGAAGGCTCTTTCGAAGAGCGGAAGGCTCTTTCTAGAGCCCAGAGGCTCCTTTGCCTCATTTAAAAGACTCGAAGCCTTCTTCGGGTGGCCCGGAAGCCTCCTTCAAGGGCCCAGGAGGCCTCCAAGAGGCCAGGCCTCCTTCCAAGAGGCCCGAAGCCTCCTTTCAAGGGCCCAGAAGCCTCCTTCCAAGAGGCCGGATGCCTCCTTCAAGGCCAGAGCCTCCTTCCAAGGGCCAGAAGCCTCCTTCAAGGGCCCAGAGCCTCCTTCCAAGAGGCCGAAGCCTCCTTCAAGAGGCCAGGCCTCCTTCAGAGGCAGAGCCTCCTTCCAAGAGGCCAGGTCCTCCTTTCAAGAGGCCCGGAAGCCTCCTTCTAGAGGCCAGAAGCCTCCTTCAAGGCCCGGAAGCCTCCTTTCAAGAGGCCCGAGCCTCCTTCCAGAGGCCTGGAAGCCTCCTTCCAAGAGGCCCAGGCCTCCTTCAAGAGGCCAGGCCTCCTTCAAGAGGCCAGAGCCTCCTTCCAAGGGCCAGGCCTCCTTCCAAGAGGCCAGAAGCCTCCTTTAAGAGGCCCAGGAAGCCTCCTTCAAGAGGCCTGAAGCCTCCAAGGGCCAGAGCCTCCTTCCAAGGGCCGGAAGCCTCCTTTCAAGGAGCCCAGAGCCTTCTTCCAAGGGCCCAGAGCCTCCTTCAAGGGCTCAGAGCCTCCTTTCAAGAGGCCAGGCCTCCTTTCAAGAGGCCAGAAGCCTCCTTTCAAGGCCAGAGCCTCCTTCAAGAGCAGAAGCCTCCTTTCAAGAGGCCGGAAGCCTCCTTTCAAGAGGCCAGGAAGCCTCCTTTCAAGAGGCCAGGAAGCCTCCTCAAGAGGCAAGCCTCCTTTCAAGAGGCAAGCCTCCTTTCAAGACCAGGCTCTCCTTTCAAGAGGCCCAGAAGCCTCCTTTCAAGGGCCGGAAGCCTTCTGGGCGGAAGCCTTCTGCCAAGGGCCAGAGACTTCTTTTAGAGGCCAGGTCTCATTTCAAGAGGCCTGAAAGCCTCCTTTCAAGAGGCCAAAACCTCCTTTCAAGAGACCAGAGCCTCCTTTCAAGCGAAGCCTCCTCCTTTCAAGAGGCTCGGATGCTTCCTTTCAAGAGACACGGAAGTTTCCTTTCAAGAGCTGGAAGCCTCCTTTCAAGAGCCCAGAAGCCTCCTTTGAAAGGCCCAGCAGCCTCCTGTGAAGAGGCCCGAGCCTCCTTTCAAGAGACCCGGAGCCTCCTTTCAAGAGGGCCGGAAGCCTTCTTTCAAGAGGCAGAGCCTCCTTTCAAGAGGCCAGGAAGCCTCCTTTCAAGAGGCCAGGAAGCATCCTTTCAAGAGGCCAGGGCTTCCTTTTAAGAGGCCCAGAAGGCTCCTTTCAAGGGCCAGAAGCCTTCTTTCAAAGGTTCGGAAGCCTCCTTTCAAGAGGCCAGGAAGCCTCCTTTCAAAGAGGAGGCTTCCTTTCAAGATGCCCAAAAGCCTTCTTCTAAAATGCCAATGAGCCTTGTTTTAAGGGACCGGACGCCTCTCTATCAAGAGGCCAGGCCTCCTATCATGATGATTGAAACTTCCTTTCAAGAGGCTCGGAAAAAAGTCTCCATTAAAGCTCTGAGGCTTCTTTCAAAGGCTCAGCAGCCTCCCTTCAGAAGCTCGAAGCCTTCTTTAATGACCCGAGCCTCCTTTCAAGAGGCCGGAAGTCTCAATGGCGCTCTGGTATGCAGAATAAGTCAACGACCTTGCCGAGCGCTCCTCTTCGGCAGGTTTAGTCATCAACGTCAACAAAATCAATTCGTTGGATGTAAGCGGTGACCCCTTCCAGTTTCACAGTAGCCGGGCAATCAGTGGAGAATGTTGAAAGCTTCTAATATCTTGGTAGCAAAATAGCGTCAGATGGCGGTAAAAGATGAACATAGGCGCACGGATCAAGAAAGCAAGGGCTGCCTTTGCGAGTTTAAAATATCTGGAAAAAGGCAGATAGTAAACGCCAAAATACGAATTTTCAACTCTAACGTGAAATCTGTGCTGTTATACGCTAGCGAAACATGGTGTGTATCAGTGGAGAACACTCAACGGCTGCAGGTGTTCATCAACAGATGCCTGCGGTATATAATTCGGGCCTGGTGGCCTCACAACTGGATCTCAAACAACGAACTCCATCGTCGTTGTCACCAGAGGCGATAAACCAGAAATTCGGAATTGGCAGTGGGGTTGGGTCGGCCACACTCTACGTAGGGGGAAACGAAATCTGTAAACAACGATGAGACTGAAACCAAGCAGGACATCGCAGCAGAGGCAGACCAGAGACCCTTTGCCCAACCGGAGTGTACAGGACCCATAAGTAAGTAAAAAGTATGTTGTGCCCTTTCCTGTCAAGGCTCTCATAGAACGGATTCTTCACGTCATCCTTCTCATCGTTAATTGAGGCATAAATGCTGATCAGACTGTGTTAAAAACTCCATGTTCTGCTTTGTCGCCACCGTTATAGTAGATGTGGTACTTGAATAAGTGTTGTAGATGGGATCTACGGTCGGAATCCACGTTCTCGGTTTGGGCTACCGTATTTCCTGGATTGCTGTCACGCTTTTATCGACCCGACGAGCCAGATGTCCAAGACGTGCGGGTTTATTAAAAGTTCTCACATTCCAAGATCCGATTTTCTAATCGTTGTCTTTTATTCATTGCCGGATCTGTTACCGCTTGATCCATTTGATTGCTTTACTTTGTCTTTCTTGGTAACCGTGTAGAATATTCAGGCTATCCTACCAAAGTTGCGCTGCCTACAGCGCGTTGAATGAGCTGCCTTCTCGATGGTGACACAATGCAGCACAGTGTGCACGTTTTGTGAGTCCCTGGCTGGCACTCGGACGATGATCAGCCGCTCCTACTATGGAGAACAGACGCTCGATTAGAGACGCACCACGGCGAGATAGGGATAGGAGTTGCTGGGTAGAGGCTTTGGATCGAAATGAGGTCTATTTTATTTCTTCAGTTCGCATTACCAGCTAGATGCAAGCCACTTACAAAATGTCACATGTAAATATCTCAAACAAATGGTTTTTTCTCAAACTAACTCTACTCAAGAAAAATGATGTTACATGTACTTATCATAAAAATCACGAATCCACGAAATGAAAAAAATCGCTCGAAATCCGCAATCCGTTTTAGTGGGTTACGGGAGAAATAAAAAGCGGAACGGAATCCGTTCATGTTTTATATTGCCACAGCCATCCTTTTATTCTTCGCTGAAGCGCGCGATAATATAGCGAAGGTCTGTTGCGCCAACAAAAGCAGCGGAGGATTTTCTAACCATCATGGAAATACCCTCTGTGAATGCAGTCCGTTTATTTGAGTTTAAGTTCATTTGCATCCACTTCAGCTGCCGAAACCAAAGCTGGAGTTGGGTACCCCGATAAAGGGAGTAATGTTGTTTGACAGAAACGTCAATATGGTGTGGGTTTTGTATATGAAATCTGAAAGTGTTCAAATTAAATTCCTTTTCTTAATCCTATTGTACACGGTTGTTTTGGCACATCATAAAACAATGTTCGGCGTTTGCTCCACGATGCAGCCTGATATCAAATTATTTGCCGGGGCACCACCTCAATGCTTTCTCTAGACCAAATAAAGGTCAGGTTCATCCGAATGTGTTACACGGCCGCCCGGTGGAGCACGTGCCACGGTTTTCTAGAACTGGCAGGATTTATGGTTTGCATATTCTCATTCCACCGTGCAATTCTTCTCTCCGCGACTTGGCTTTCGATGGTACAATACCGCGGATCGTATGTACATTCCCTCGATGTCATCGCTGCCGGTGCCGGCAGGTTTTCCGCTTCCTCATATTTTGAAACGCCTCAGCAGCCAGCAGCCAGCAGAAGTGGGACTCTAGATTGCACTTTTCCCCGCGCCGACACGAAGTGGAGATGGCATTAACTCACTGACTGACGGCGCTGGTGTGAATGTGCGCGTCGTTTTGATACATCAGACCCGCTTGAGGAGGATGCGGCCTCTCTGCTCTTTTTGAGGGAGGACGCCGGGGATGATGCTACTGGGGTTGAGACGGAAGGCGCACTCAGATTAGATTATGCAAATAAATTGGATTTACAGGTGCTTACACTGCAACTGCCGGGTGAGGCTCGGTGAAGAACTCGGGATACTGTTCACTTGACGACGACGACGATGAGCCGCTAGGCAATGGAACCGGATTTTATGAGTGTACGACGATAGGAGGTTTATTCAACCGGAATTGCTTCAGAAGTATGCAACCCGGCTGCAGAAAATCAAGTTAGTGCACTAGTACTGGCAGCAGTAGTGTTTCGTCTTTAAATATTTATGTTTCGGGTGAAACTCGAACCGTGCATTCGAGAAAGTTGATATTAGAATGAACTTATTCAACCTCAATTTATCTTTCCACCTTTTGATGGAGCTGGGCGGTTTCACTCAATCCTTTCCGTTATTCTTTGTGGACTTCCCAAAGTTAAACTGACTATAATGGAATAAACTGGTATTGACTTCAAGATTATTGTTGTAGATTTAAAAAATCGTTTGTAGTGCAGGTTGATGAAATACCTAAATAATATCCAACGACTGATTAGATTATTGAATCCGGAGTAAAATGCTCTTATAGAAATCACAATTTTCTTCCATCATCCATTCAATGAAACAAAAATCAACGTAATTAAAAATGTTCTCAAATTTAGTCATGATTTTCATCATTTCACTGTTTCAAACACTTCGTTTTACTTTTTTTAGTTTGGCCAAATCGGGTTCTCTTTGTTTCATTGAATTTAAAAACTAAATTTCGGCAAAATGACGTTTGTTGCTAAAGACGTCTCGTCGTCTTTCTCCCTTAAATCTTTTTTTTTCAATCAAGGCCATAAAGACTATTCCATGTGGAGCTTCGCCATCTGACAGCTTTGCTTATTCAATCGAACAAACTTTTCCAACGCCTTAACTTCCTTCATCTACTGCAGGCACAATTGGAACACAAACGAAAAAAATTGAATGTTTGGTCATTTGAATCCTGAATCCTTGCGGTGAAAATTCTCCAAAGTAAAAGTACGAACACCCCTCTTGGGAGCAACGAAAATAAAATCCGGCACTTTGTTAAACGACGTTTGAAAGCCTTTCTCCTCCTTCCCAGAAATAAATAAAAACAAAATTCATCTTTCGTCATATTTCCGATTCCTCCATTATGCTTACGGATGACGGTGGCGGCAAGTGACCTTACCCACTTCTCGACCGCAGTCACGGGCTTTCGAGGAACTCCCGCCCACACACCCACGTCGCCCAAGAAAGTGTTATGAAAGCACATTGGATGATGGGCTTTGCGGCCACGTCGCAAATATTTGAACAGTTTCCTTCGATCCATCCATCGGAGAAAATCACCCGCGCACATCATCGTCATCTTGGGCATGATTGACGACGGTCAATCCGGCAGTTTGTCTGCTGAGACTCGTACACCTCGCTGCTGGTAGTGTGATAATGATGTAGGTAGGAGGTAAGTGCGTTCGTGAGTGTTCCACGGCAGCATCGGTGACGTGTGGGTGCAGATTTTCTCGGAAAATGGGTCCCATATTGAGTTCAAAAGCTTTAAGAATTAAAGAGGTCATTAATGGGTTCTCAGGGTGACAGTGTTCTATCACGCATCACGGATCACGTAAACATTGAACATAGATTTGTCAGCTTGTTTCCATAAATTTGATTTTCATCTTGATTCTCAATCTTTGAAACTAATCAATTGTAAGATCTCAATGATTAAAGTGAAAAAATTAAAGTTGTTTTCTTAATTAAAAAGTATTTCAGAAGTTTTTTGCTTTCAGAGGCTCATAGCTTTTTGGCAGCGAAGCAGGAGAAGTCGTGAGTTCTTGGAAGACACATTTCCGATTTTATTCGAAGAGCATCTTGGAAGAGCATTTTGGAAGAAGCCTTTGAGAGCTTCTTGGGACAAGCACTTCAGAGCCTATTGGGAGAAGCCTTCAAAGCTTCTTGAGAAAGCCTTTGATAGTTTCTTGGGAAAAGGCTTTCATAGATTTTAAGAAAGCCTTTTAAAGATTGTTGGAAAATGTATTCATAACATTTAGAGCAAGCCTTTGAGAACTTCTTGGAGAAAAGCTTTTCAGAAGAAGCCTTAGAGCTTTCAAAATTTCTTGAAGAATCTTCTCGAAGACCTTTTAGAGCTTCTCGGAAGAAGCCTTTCAGAGCTTCTCGGAAGAAGCCTTTCAAACTTCTCGGAAGAAGCCTTTCAAACTTCTCGGAAGAAGCCTTTCAGCTTCTCGGAAGAAGCCTTTCAGAGCTTCTCGGAAGAAGCCTTCAAGAGCTTCTCGGAAGAAGCCTTTCAGAACTCTCTCGGAAAGAAGCCTTTCAGAGCTTCTCGGAAGAAGCCTTTCAGAGCTTCTCGGAAGAAGCCTTCCAGAGCTTCTCCGGAAGAAGCCAGAACTTCTCAGGCTAAAGCCTTTCAGAGCTTCTCGGAAGAAGCCTTTCAGAGCTTCTCGGAAGAGCCTTCAGACGCTTCTCGAAGAAGCCTTCCGACTTCTCGGAAGAAGAACCTTTCAGAGCTTCTCGGAAAAGCCTTCCAGAAACTTCTTCCGGAAGAAGCCTTCCAGAGCATCCGGAAGAAGCCTTCCAGAGCATCCGGAAGAAGCCTTCCAGAGCATCCGGAAGAAGCCTTTCAAAAATTTCTTGGAAAATCTTCTCTGAAGAATCCTTTTAGAGCTTCTCGGAAGAAGCCTTTCCAGAGCTTCTCGGAAGAAGCCTTTCAGAGCTTCTCGGAAGAAGCCTTTCAGAGCTTCTCGGAAGAAGCCTTTCAGGCTTCTCGGAAGAAGCCTTTCAGAACTTCTCGAGAAGCCTTCAGAGCTCTCCGGAAGAAGCCTTTCAAAGCTTCTCGGAGAAGCCTTCCAGAGCTTCTCGGAAGAAGCCTTCCAGAGCTTCTCCGGAAGAAGCCTTCCAGACTTCTCGGAAGAACCTTCCAAGACTTCTCGAAGAAGCCTTCCGACTTCTCGAAAGAAGCCTTCCAGAGCTTCTCAGAAGAAGCAGCCCAGAAACTTCTCGGAAGAAGCCTTCCAGAGCTTCTCGGAAGAAAGCCTTCAGAGCTTCTCGAAGAAGCCTTCAGAGCTTCTCAGAAGAAGCCTTCCAGAGCTTCTCGGAAGAAGCCTTCCTAGAGCTTCCGTAAGAAGCTTCCAGAACTTCCCGTAAAGCATCCAGGCACCCAAGCTTTTCATAGCTTCCCGTAAAATCGCCCTGAAGCTTCCGTAAAGCCTTCCAAGCTTCTCGGAAGAAGCCTTCAAACTTCTCGGAAGAAGCCTTCCAGAAGCTTCTCGGAAAAGCTTCCAGAGCTTCTCGGAAGAAGCCTTTCAAAACTTCTCGGAAGAAGCCTTCCAAACTTCTCGGAAGAAGCCTTCCAGAACTTTCGAAGAAAGCCTTCCAGAGCTTCTCAGGCTCAGAGTTCTCCGGAAGAAGCCTTTCAGAGCTTCTCGGAAGAACCTTCAAGAGCTTCTCAGCAGTGTTGGTAAACTCAAAATCTCAAAACTCATGAATGATTCAAATCAAGCGTGAGTTGAAACGCACCAACTCAGCATCTAAAAACTCATGGATGATTGAATCATCCCATTTGAACATCATGGTTCTTTTGTTCTCCTTCGTTAAAACGGTGAATTGACGTTTGTCGCATAAAATATAGAACTCTTTTAGTATAAGCAATAAATTGCCCCAATTGATTCTCGTTTTTAAACCAAATGATTTTTTGAAATGAGGTGAAATGATGCTTTGCATGAAAATTCAAGCGTGATACGTTTCTTCAAAATCGCAGACGATTTCGTTCGATGAGCCTTTGATTGAGATGTATGATAACCAACACTGCTCGAAAAGAGCTTTCCAGAGCCTTCTCGGAAGAAGCCTTCCAGAGCTTCTCGGAAGAAGCGTTCCAGAACTTCCGAGAAGCCTCAGGCTTCCTTAACTTCTGGCTAATAAAACCTTCCGAAGCCCGTAAAATCGCTGCTTCATAAAGCCTTCAGAGCTTCTCGGAAGAAGCCTTCCAGAGCTTCTCCGGAAGAAGCCTTTCAGACTTCTCGGAAGAAGCCTTCAGAACTTCTCGAAGAAGCCTTTCAGAGAATTCTCGGAAGAAGCCTTTCAGAGCTTCTCGGAAGAAAGCCTTTCCAGAGCTTCTCGGAAGAAGCCTTTCAGAGACTTCTCGGAAGAAGCCTTTCCAGAGCTTCTCGGAAGAAAGCCTAGAGCTTCTCGAAAAGCTTTCAAACTACTCAGGCCTTCCAGAAGCTTCTCGGAAGAAGCGATTCAGAACTTCCCGTAAGAAGCCATCCAGAGCTTCCCTTAAAGCTTTTCATAGCTTCCGTAAAAATCCTTCCTGAGCTTCAGTAAAATCTTCTGAGCTTCGTAAAACCTCCGAACTACGTAAAAATCCTTCCTGAGCTTCCATAAGAAGCCTTTCCAGAGCTTCTCGGAAGAAGCCTTTCAGAGCTTCTCGGAAGAAGCCTTCCAGAGCTTCTCGGAAGAAGCCTTCAGAGCTTCTCGAAAAAAGCCTTTCAGGCTTCTCGGAAGAAAGCCTTTCAGAATTCTCGGAAGAACTTTCCAGAGCTTCTCGGAAGAAGCCTTGCAGAGCTTCTCGGAAAAAGCCTTCAGAGCCTCTCGGAAGAAGCCTTTCCAGAGCTTCTCGGAAGAAGCCTTTCAAACTTCTCGGAAGAAGCCTTTCCAGAGCTTCTCGGAAGAAGCCTTTCAGAGCCTCTCCGGAAGAAGCCTTCCAGAGCTTCTCGGGAAAACCTTCAAACTTCTCGGAAGAAGCTTCAGAGCTTCTCAGAAAAGCCTTCCAGAGCCTTCTCGAAGAAGCCTTTCAAAGCTTCTCGGAAGAAGCTTTCAAACTCTCGGAAGAAGCTTTCAGAGCTTCTCGGAAGAAGCCTTCAGACTTCTCGGAAGAAGCCTTCCAGACTTCTCGGAAGAAGCCTTTCAGAGCTTCTCGGAAAAAGCCTTCAAAAAACTTCTCGGAAGAAGCCTTCGACTTCTCGGAAGAAGCCTTTCAACTTCTCGGAAGAACGCTCCAGAAGCTTCTCGGAAGAAGCCTTCAAACTTCTCGGAAGAAGCCTTCCAGAGCTTCTCGGAAGAAGCCTTTCAATGAAGAAGCCTTCAGCTTCTCGGAAAACCTTTCCAGAGCTTCTCGGAAGAAGCCTTTTCAAACTTCTCGGAAGAAGCCTTTCAAACTTCTCGGAAGAAGCCTTTCCAGAGCTTCTCGAAGAAGCCTTTCAGGAAGCTTCTCGGAAGAAGCCTTCAGAGCTTCTCCGGAAGAAGCCTTCGGAACTTCTCGGAAGAAACGCTTTCAGAGCTTGCTTCTCGAGAAAAGCCTTTCAGAGCTTCTCGGAAGAAAGCCTTTCAGAGCTTCTCGGAAGAAGCCTTTCAGAGCTTCTCGGAAGAAGCCTTTCCAGAGCTTCTCAGAAGAAAAGCCTTTCCAGAGCTTCTCGGAAGAAGCCTTTCCAGAACCTTCTTCGGAAGAAAGCTTTCAAACTTCTCGGAAGAAGCCCAAGCTTCTCGGAAAGAACCTTTCAACTTCTCGAAAAGCCTTCAAGCTTCTAGAAAAGCTTTCAAACTTTTCGGAAAACTTTCAAAACTTCTCGAAGAAGCCTTCAAACTTCTCCGAATAACCTTTCAGAGCTTCTCGGAAAAGCCTTTTCATTTCGAAGAACTTTTAGGAAGCCTTCGGAAGCTTTAGAAAGCTCACTCCAGGCTTTTAAGCTTCTCGGAAGAAGCTTTGAACTTCTCGGAAGAAGCTTTAGAGCTTCTCGGAAGAACTTTGGCTTCTCGGAAGAAGCCTTTCAGAGCTTCGAAGCCTTTCAGAGCTTCTCGGAAAGCTTTTAGAGCTTCTCGGAAGAAGCTTTCAGAGCTTCTGAGAAGCCTTTCAGAAACTTCTCGGAAAACTTTAGACTTCCGGAAGAAGCCTTCAGAGCTTCTCCGGAAGAAGCCTTTCAGAGATTCTCGGAAGAAAGCCTTTCAGAGCTTCTCGGAAGAAGGCCTTTAAGAGCTTCTCGAGAGAAGCTTCAAACTTCTCGGAAGAAGCCTTTCAAGCTTCTCGGAAGAAGCCTTCAGGCTTTCAGGCTTTCAGGCTTCTGGAGAGTCAAGCCTTTCAAGACTTCTCGGAAGAAGCCTTTCAAACTTCTCGGAAGAAGCCTTTCAGAAGCTTCTCGGAAGAAGCCTTTCAGAGCTTCTCGGAAGAAGCCTTTCCAGACTTCCTCGGAAGAAAGCCTTTCAGAGCTTCTCGGAAGAAGCCTTTCAAGAAGCTTCTCCGGAAGAAGCCTTTCAGAGCTTCTCGGAAGAAACGCTTTCCAGGAAACTCCGGAAGAAGCGCTTCAACTTCGGAAGAAGCCTTTCCAGAAGCCTTCATTGGAAGATGCCTTTCAGAGCTTCTCGGAAAAGCCTTTCAAGAGCTTCTCGAAGAAACGCTTTCAAACTTCTCGGAAGAAGCCTGTTTGCGCTGCGCACGAACAAAAACAAAATCTCATGCAAATGGTGACCCACCGACGGCTCGACTCTCCACGCAGCAGCAGGCAGTAGCAAACAAACAGTTTGCCTCATCAGCAAAAAATATGTCACAATGGACGTTTTTTGAAAACGCGTTCCAGTTTGTGCAGTTGCGTGATGACCGGATAAAATGTAAACGCATTCCACTTAATCACAGTGTTTTACTGTACAATTCCCAACACTGTTTCGGAGCTTCTCCGGAAGAAACCTTTCCAGAGCTTGTCGCAGAAGCCATTCAAAGCTTTTCGAAGAAGCATTCAAATATTTTTTTAAAAAGCCTCCCAGAATTTCTCCCAAAAGGCTTTCAGAGCCTCGCAGAAGCCTTTCAGAGCTTCTCGGCAGAAGCCTTTCAGAACCTCTCCATAGAAACTTTCCAGAGCTTCTCAGAAGCCTTTCACAGCTTCTCTCGAGAAGCCTTACAGAGATTCTCATGAAGCTTTCCAGAGCAGAGCAGAACCCTTTCAAGTTTTTCAAGAACCCTTCAAAGCTTTTCGAAGAACCTTTTCAAGACCTTCTCGCAGAAGCCTTTCCAGAGCCTCTCGCAGAAACTTTCAGAGCATCTCACAAAAGCCTTTCAGAGCTTCTGGCAGAAGCCTTTCATAACTTCTAACAGAAACCTTTCATTCTCGCAGAAAACTTTCAGGGGCTTCTCGCAGAAGCCTTTCAGAACTTCGCAGAAGCCTTTCAGAGCTTCTCATAGAAGCCTTTCAAACTTCTCGCAGAAGCCTTTCCAGAAACTTCTCGCAAAACCTTTCGAAACCTCTCGCAGGAGCCTTTCAGAGCTTCTTGAGAAGCCTGTCAAGAGCATCTCGCAAAAAGCCTTTCAGAGCTTCTCAGGAAACCTTTCACAGCTTCTCGCAGAAGCTATTCAGAGCATCTCGCAGCAGTCTTTCGGAGTTTCTCGCAGAAGCCTTGCAGACTTCTAGCAGAACCCTTTCAAAGCTTTTCGTAGAAGCCTTTCAGAGCCTCTCGCAGAAGCCTTTCAGAGCTTCTCGCAAAAGCCTTTCAGAGCTTCTCGCAGAAGCACAGAGCTTCTCTGAAGTCTTTCAGAGCTTCTTCAAAGCACTGAGCTTCTCGCAGAAGCCTTTAAGAGCTTCTCAGAAGCCTTTCAGACTTCTCAGAAGTCTTTCAAACTTCTTCAGAAGCCTTTCAGAACTTCTGGCAGAAGCCAAGCCTGGCAATACCTTAATGACTTCTAG